>NC_138376.1:56408417-56428508 GCF_054177405.1 Leptonychotes weddellii
GGGGCGCCTGGGTGGCTCAGTTGGTTAAGCGACTGCCTTCGGCTCAGGTCATGATCCTGGAGTCCCTGGATCGAGTCCCGCATCGGGCTCCCTGCTCGGCAGGGAGTCTGCTTCTCCCTCTGACCCTCCTCCCTCTCATGCTCTCTGTCTCTCATTCTCTCTGTCTCAAATAAATAAATAAAATCTTTAAAAAAAAAAAGTGAATTGTTTGCTTCTATCCTTGAAGCTGCACTGACACCTGTTAGATAAAAGTGCAGGACACACAGGTGAGGTATGAAAGGTGATGGTTCAGTAGGGTGACTTTCAAATTTTGGGGGTACAGAATCCTTTGTCAAACATTTTTTGAGGAAGTCAAATATATTCTACAATAAACAAAGCCGTTTTTGCTGGAGGGGCAGGGCAGGCATTCACGTGCCCCAATTAGTCTCTTGCAACCTTGCTACTGAATTCAGTTTGAAAACTGCAGAGTCTGAAGAAAGGGCCCAAAGTTACAAAGCCACTCTGAAGGGCATGTCACAGCCGCATGGTCAGGACAGGACTCTGCTTCCTTTATCTGACAAATCATATTTACTGACCCAGCTGCAGGGTTTCTATTGTGCTCCCGGATACCAGATCTTGAAGTGCAAAATAAAATAACTCAGAACCACTGTTGGGTATGGCAACATTAGAATTTAATATTTCAGTCAGGAGTAACTGAACAATCATCCAATCTGGTGGTTTTCAGACTGTCCAGGAGGAGCCTCCTTCAGGGCCACGTGAGGGTTGGGGAGAGATTGGCATGGGGACTGCAATGACCTAGACCTGCTGTATAGTTGGTATTCTTGGTAAGACATCAGCTGAAGAGTAGATTCTCCCAACTGATGAAAAACCACTGGTATAACCGGCTGACTCTGTTGCCATGTAAGGCCATGGGGTTCCAGCAGGTTATTGACTGGCCAGGGTGACAGGCTTACCGAGGCACAGCTAGCTCTGGAGCCATCCAGGCAGCTGGACTCTCACTTCGCTGCCCTTTCAACTATGTTCAGACTAGAAATAAGAAATTTGGTCACTTTTAAAACCATTTCCCTTTTTATCTTCAGTTTCTAAGGGCTGGCTAGGGATACCAAAATTAAAAGACTTCATTTTTCTGGCTAACATGTACACTTTTCCTAAAGGAGAAGTAAATGTAAAGAGAAGATGAAAGATGCCAGATTTGGGAAAGATGCCAAGTTGTAGATGTAATGGGACCAAAAATATTCTACTTTAGCATTGGCTCAACTTCCAGTTCTGTTTCCTGGCAGCTGCTTTTTGAGTATTTTTTTTTTTTTCCAGATCACATCTATAAAGGTTTTCATCCCTGAGGTACCACTCTTCCTAATATTAAGCAACAACAATAATAGCTATTATTTGGGGAGAGGTTAGATAATAGCTAAGGGCTACTTGTGTATTTTCTCGTGTTCCTGTCTTATAAAACATCCTGGAGGTAAATATGATTACTCAAGTTTTAGAGATGAGGAATCTCAGACCCTGCCAGCTTCATGAGCTTTCCTAAGTTCTGGTGGCTAGCAAGTTGGAGAGCCTGGACTCAAACCCAGGGGTCTGCCCTCAACACCTGGGCTCTTAGCTATGTTGCTGTACTGCCAAATTCTTTGTCCTAGTAAGAAAGAGAATCCTCAGCAGACAACTAAACCAAAATCCTCTTGAATTATTTTTAAGATAAATACTACACTACTAGATTCTTATAATATTTATTTCATTGTGGCTTAAATAATTTTTGAAAAAGAAGCTGAATGACTGTAGGAAATATAGAGCAGATCCTTAGGTATGTGCAGGTGATGTGGTTTTGGAATATAGGTGAGGTTCAGTGGGGTGGAGTCAGAGCTGACAACCAAGAAAGAATTCTTGAGACGTCTTTGGTGCAAAATGGTTTATTAAAGCATGCGGACAGGACCCGTGGCAGAAAGAGCTGCTGGACCGGGGTTGTGAGGGGTGGCTGATTATATACTATGGGGTTAGGGGAGGTAAGGAAAAAGGGAGGTTTCGAGAAAGGTCTTTCATATGTTAAAGAAGATTCGGGGATACCAGAGGCCTTGCCATTGTCAAGTTAAGGTTGTTTTCCCTCTAGCAAGGCATTAACATGAAGATAGTTGGGAACTTATGGAGGAACATTACACTCTGCCCCCTGCAGGTATCTGTCATTGGGTTGCAGGTTGTAAGGACATTTCATTGTATCTACATTTCTTTCTGGAAGCTAGGCCATTGATAGAAATGCTTTGTTCTTGTAAATTGCTAAGACATTTGTAAACTGAGGGAGACTCAGGTCTTGTGGGATTGTGATCTCTACAAGTTAACTATTTGTTTTTCCTATCCTTAGCTTTAGGGCAGCCAGGAGTGCCTGAGGAATGTCACATATATCCCATGGGGGGTGGGTTGTGGGGTGTCAGCTTCTGCTTTTTCCTCAACTTGCCTTCTGTTCCCTCATCACAGGGATCATTAAGGGTTGGTAGGTGTGAAAACTAAGTCCGCGTGCTAATGCAAATTGGCACATGGGATCCCTGTTCTGCCTGACAGGAACATTAATCTGACGAGAAGAGTAAGAAACATGATAAATATTCAGGAGCCCATGGAAACTCCAGCATTCCCCTGACACCAGCTACAACTTTGCCATTGTATTTGCAAACTAAACTTCCCCTACTAATTATGATATTTGATTCTCACAACTTTTTACATGAATTAAGCTAAGTACCATCACCACCACAATAATAAACCCTGGGAAGTAGTTGAGATAATCAGTGGATTGAGAGTCTTGCATTTAAGGAAGTACCCAAATGATATACCACTATCTTATAAGGTTCTGGCACTTTTTTTTACAAACATAATATGGAATATGTGTACAAGACATACTAAAATAACACATGCTTGCTACCTTCTGTCCTCCAGGAAGAATGGTATTTTCATTACCATTCTTAATCTCATTAAAATTTTATTAGTGTTCAATCTTGAATAAAGGACTGTAATATCCCAATCTCTATTTCTTAAACAATTACATTGTATTCTAGAAAATATATGTTTACCTAGAAATCAAGAAGATAAAGAATGATTGAGTAAGTGGTAGAAGATGAATACCTATAATTCCCTTACTTGAATGTGATTAAATATAGCATTATTATAACAATTAACATTGAATGTTATAACATTAACATTAATTGATTCTATCCTTTCTTTGACAAATACATGAATAATATACCATATTAATTACTGAGCCAGTGGACCAAGACAAGAGAAGCAACTGCCACCCACATATCATGACTTTCAGTGTCATTCATGAGCATTTGAAAATAGCTGATATTCTACCTCCCATAATGGCTGACTGGTCCAAATCTACCTAGCACACTTCAGCATAGAATAGATACCAACTTTTCAGTTTGAGTGTGTAGCTTTCTCATCAAGCTATTCCTTATACTCATCGAATAATATTATTTCATGAAGTATTGTTAAAGTTGAACTTGTTTCTAAAACTATAGAAGGGTGGAACTTTTTTATAGGTGAGACGACATCATAGAAAATGTCACCTAAGCTGCTATTTTGTAATCAGTGTGCTTCCTTACTGATTAAAACATGCTTTGGGGCACCTGGGTGGCTCAGTTGTTAAGTGTCTGCCTTCAGCTCGGGTCATCCCAGGGTCCTGGGATTGAGCCCTGCATCAGGCTCCCTGCCTGGTGGGAAGCCTGCTTCTCCCTCTCCCACTCCCCCTGCTTGTGTTCCCTCTCTCGCTGTGTCTCTCTCTGTCAAATAAATAAATAAAATCTTAAAAAAAAAATGCCTACTTTGGATGGTCAGGAGATGGTCTTTAAAAATCAGGCTTGATTTCAAATTAATAGTTGGCCAGATTCAGTATTTCATTAATATAAGAAGTATGGACAAAAAGTTAATATTCTGAAAAAGATTTTGTTATTGATTGGAGAATCAAATCATTAGGTGCCTGCCTAGGTGTATGGCTGCCTTTCTGTTGTCCTTATAACAAGAGCAGTTACATGAAGAGCACGGTGACTTACTCATGGCAAGTGCCCCAGATGCTAGTGATGATGGCAATGTAATGTCAGCTCCACACAGTTATCTCGTGCATTTTCCATTTCTGTGACATGTGTGGCTGAAGATACAAATGATTTCCACAAGGAAACATACCACTCATGTGAGAGGTGAAACATGAATTTTGATTGACTGCATGGTCCCAAAGTATTCCATAATGTGTTTCATTATCTCTAAAGTAGTTCCAGGTATAAAAGCAAACCTAGGCCTTTCCAGCATGTAGAATGACTGAAGAAACACTCATACCCTGCTGGTATAAATCGGTATAATCTCTTTGGAAAACTTTTGGCAATATCTAGGAAAGCTCAAAATATACATAAAACATGACCCAGCAGTTTCACCCCTAGATACATGCCCTACTCAAGTGTGTATGCATGTGTATATATATTTCTCTTTCTTTTCTTTTTACCTAATGACATCTACTAGCATAGCTCCAACCTGGGAACTACCCAGATACCCATTAACAGTAAGATGGATGAATACATTCAGGTATATTCACACAATGGAGAGCAGTAAGAGTGATTGGACTATAAGTACACAATAATTAGAGTAAATCTCAAACATGATATTGAATGAAAGAAGCCAGGCATAGAAGAAAACATACTGTAATTAATGTCCCCTTTTTATAAAATACAAAACCAGTCATTACTTTATGCTATTAGAAGTCAGGCTAGTTACTCTGGGGGAGTAGTGACTGGAAGTAGTGACTCTGAAGGAGCTCTCTTGGGTTCCTTAATCTGAGTAGCAGCAGTATCACGAGTGTGTTTAGTTGTAACAATTCAAGTTGACACTTGTGGGTTCTTTCATTATGTGTATCACATTCTGATGTTAAAAACAATGATCACAACAACAGGCTGTTATTTTATCATGAACAATTTTCATCTTGTTCTCTATAGATATTACTGGGTGAACACCATGTCAATGATTCTGAGGTCTCTCAATCTTACTGCATTGAAAAAGGAAAGTTTGGTTTTACCAATCAGAAAGTTGATTAAGTAATTATTTGAATATTACCTGAGGTTTGACCTGTAATTTTTTCTGCTACCATGTTTATTTGGTTGTTATAGTCCATCAGATGTTGAGATAACTTAAAAACAAACAAACAAACAAACTACTGGTCAGTCTGTGCAGCTGAGGATTTTATCTACTATTCCATGGGAAGCATGCAGTGTTCCTGCCTAAGTCTGAGTCAAGGAGGTAAAGGTTAGTAGGATTCTACAGATGATATCTGCCCTACATTATAATACCATGTCTGTCTTCTCCCAATTCCACCCTTCTCCTGCACCAGTGCCAACCCTCTTGGGCAATTACCAGTAAAACCTTCATAAAACACAAATCTGAGCACATCACTCTCTTGCTTAAAATCATCCGGTGGTTGCCTGTGTTCAGGTGTCTGTCCACTTTGACCACATTTCTGTCCCTTTACTCCTTGTTCACTCCCTGTAGTCATACTGACATTTATTTTTGGTCTCTTGGACTAGCCATGCTGGCTCCCACCTTTAGGACGATACACTAAGGGCCTGAGAATGCACTTTTTTCAGGTCTCTCTAGGCCTTCTTCTCATTCAAGGCTCTGTGGATAGTTGCCCTCCCTGGAGAGATCTTCCCTGACTTCAGAGTTTCCAATAGCAGCCTATCTCCCTGTGGCACTCTCATCTTTTACATGCTTTTTAAAAATACTAGATAAAATCATCAGCTATACTGGGTAGGATTATTCTTTGTCTTTCCCTTAATCATATTCCTGTTCATGAGACGCAGTAACAGACCTTGAGCAAAAGTACTCCCAGACAGAGCAACCTGTATGCCATTAGCTGAGAGCTAATGGAAAAAGAAGAGTCAAGAGCCAGTACATAAACCCAGCCAGAGGTTAAGCTCTGGGGGAGAATAGTAGATCCCCATTAAAATTGGGGAAATGTGGTTGATTGAAAAAAAAAATTACTTTCCATAGAAAGCATTCTGTCAAATTTACCTCATTTCTCGCTGAGTATTCCCCTAGAAATGTTTCAGACGTTTAAAAAATGCAGAGAATGTAAAAAGCAATTGCCTTAGTGTCTTGTCTTTTCATCATGCTTTGTATGTATTGACTATTTAGCATTAATTGACTGGATGACCAGTTGCATTCTTTGTTTTGGGTTTGTTTGTGTTTGATAAAATGTGTCATATTAAATGACTGGTTTACCCAAAGGGATAGAGTGAACCTGTGCCAGGATCAGATGTCCTGCCTTCTTCTATTTATGTAAGCCGTGTCTTCAAGTTACAGTCGCTGAACTCTGGGACTCTGCTCTGCTTATAAATAAATACCTTTTTTTTTTTTTAAGATTTTTATTTATTTATTTATTGAGAGAGAGAGAGAGCATGAGAGGGGGGAGGGTCAGAGGGAGAAGCAGACTCCCCGCCGAGCAGGGAGCCCGATGCGGGACTCGATCCTGGGACTCCAGGATCATGACCTGAGCCGGAGGCAGTCGCTTAACCAACTGAGCCACCCAGGCGCCCATAAATAAATACCTTTAACACAAATTTTTCATCATGTCTGGCTGTTTATAGTCAAATATAGAAGTATTGGTTGGATAACGCATAAGTAAAATACCACTGTCTATGAAGTAAATGGCCACCTACGTAGCATGCGATGGTGGTGCTGAGTATTTGCCCTGGGCATTGTTAGGTGCTTAGAAATAAACTTTTGGGTTAAGGAAATGCATGGCACTATGCTGCTTCAAGTATCACCTTGGGCTATACCTGATCCTGGCCGGTCAGCATAGGCTTACCCTATCCCTTTGTGTAAACCAGTCATTTAATACGACATATTTTATCAGTACTTGCAAACCAAAAACAAAGAATACAATTGGTCATCTAGACAATCAATGCTGAACAGTCAGTACTAACAAAGCATGTTTTTTTGCTCGTCACTTGCAGGACAGAGGTCACTCTCAGGTCAGACTGTCCTCAGCAGAATGCTACTTTCTCTCGATGCATGCTAACAGACGGTGAATACAGACTGGCTACAGGTTTCATTATTGTCTCATCCATACCACCACACACAGAAGAATGGGTGCATTAGGCTTTCCTGAATGGTTGTGGTAAAAATAACAGCTGTCATTTGTGTAGTGAATTATCATGTACCATTTTTAAGAATTTTATATCCATTTTCTGTTTTAAGGGTTTTACGTCTGTTATTTAATTCCCAAAACAACCCTGTGAATAAGTACTATTGTTATTGCAATGTTGTAGTTGAGGAAAGGTAGGCAGAGAAAGGTTAATATCTCTTCTAAGCTTCCAGCAATTTTTTTTTAAAGATTTTTATTCATTTATTTAGAGAGAGAACAAGAGAGAGCACAAGCCCAGGGGAGAGGCAGAGGCAGAGGGAGAAGCAGACTCTCCACTGAGCAGGGAACCTGATGTGGGACTTTAATCCCAGGACCCTGGGATCATGACCTGAGCTGAAGGCAGATGCTTAACTGACTGAGCTACCCAAGTGCCCCATCTTCCAGCAATTTTAAGATGGTTCTCAAGGTTGTTGCTCCCTAGTGTACATGCCCTATATAATCTGCTCCCCTTGAGTAATATCATGTGATGGGATATCACTCCCATATGTTATGTTAAATGGCAGAAGAGATTTCCATATGTAATTAAGGTTCCTAATCAATTGACTTTGAGTTAATAAAAAATAAAATTATCCTAGGTGGTCCTAACCTAATTAAGTGAGCCCTAGAAAGAGGTCCAAGATATTCAAGGCAGCAGAGATTTTCCTGCTAGCCTTGAAAGAGCAAACTGCAATGTTGTAGAGAGGCCATGCCCCCACATGGAAAGGAATGGCCTCTCAGAGTGGAGAATGGTCTCTATTTGACAACTCTAAAAAGACAACAGAAAGCTAAAAAGAAAACCTGCATCTTACAACTTTAATGAACTAAATCAACCAACAACTATATGAGCTTGGAAGAGGATCCCGTAATCCAGGAAGGAATGCAGCCAGGCCCACGCATTGATTTTAGCTGTAAGACCCTGGGCAGACTGCCGTGATATGAGCCGTGATGTGCCTGGTCTTCTGACTTACAGAACTGTGAGAAAATAAATGGACGTTGCTTGATGGACCTAAGTTTGGGGTAATCTGTTTTGCAGCAATAGCATATATGACTTTTCCTGTACGATGGGGTAGTTTAGGGCTTCATGAGACAGGCTCTTAATAAATGACTCATTTTTTTTTTTAATTAAATTTTTTTAAAAGATTTTTTTTTTTTTTTAATTTATTTGACAGAGAGACAGCGAGAGAGGGAACACAAGCAGGTGGAGCGGGAGAGGGAGAAGCAGGCTTCCCGCTGAGCAGGGAGCCCAATGCGGGGCTCAATCCCAGGACCCCGGGATCATGACCTGAGCCAAAGGCAGATGCTTAACGACTGAGCCACCCAGGTGCCCCTAAATGACTCATTTCTTAATCTTGCTTTTCTGTACTCCTGACTGGACCTCTCTATAAAAGTACTGAAAAGTAATTTTCTGAGACAGTATATTCTAAAAATTTAAGGAGGAAGAACATATTTTCTTAACCATAATATAGCGCGAAAACCTGCCTCTCTACAGTGCAATCAGTGCTCACATTATTATGCAGCAGTTGAGTCCCCTGCTTGGTAATTGTGCCCCTTGGGTTCTAGCTGAGTCATATGCCTCCTAAAAGCCACTGTCACACTGTCATAGCTACACAAGTACCTTGAAAGAAACTTTAAAATAATTACCTGTAAATCATTAAGTTCATTAGCAAAGATTCATACTTCTCCCCATTCTGTTTGTGGGGGTTGGGGTGGGGAGGCAAGTTGAGTTTATTTCAGTTGGTAGCATCATATATGTTATTGCCAATCTCTGTGCACTTCTATGCATACATACATAAAGATATGTTGACCTTTATCATCCCACTGTGAATTAGGTTAAGGTTTTGATTACGTTTCAATATTACTTGGGCCTTAACCATTCCTTATAAAAGCAAGCGATATTTGAGTCTAAAATTCTGCCTACTACTAATCGTGGGAAGCTCAGTTCACCGATGGAGCTGAAAAACAATATTTTCTTTGGCTTTTGGACTACTAGCTTTTGAAGTACTGTATCAGGTGGGACATTGCCCTAACAGAGAAATGTTTGGGAAATTAGCATGGGCTGTGTATATGTTTTGTTCAGATTTGCTTTGTTTTAGGGGCTCTGTTGTGAATCAGTTCCAGGAAGATGAAAAGCCAAGTGTGGTCTTGTTTATTGAGTGAAACACACAGCTGTGCATCAAGCCCGAGGATGTGGGGTGGGGAGAGATTGAGCAGCTATGGAGTGAGCTGCCAGGTAGGAGCTAAGGAGACTGCCTCGTTGGGGCTGGTCCCAGTGCTGAGAGCCTGAGGAAGGTGAGGTTAGGGAAAGTGCCAAGACTCCAGTGAGAGAGGAGCTCAGCTACAGCTCTATCCAAGTCACAAAATAAATCGAAATTTTAAAACAAACGCACTCTCTTTTGTTTAGGAATGGGTTCTGATGCATGCAAAGGATATTTGCATGGACAATTTTCCTGTGAAAGTAGCCCCAAGATATTTCCATCATTGGAGATGCAAAACCTTCAGGTGTTTTCAGGAGGGGCGGTAGAAGAGATGAGCACAGGGCCTGGCACAGGGCAGGTACTTAAATAAAGAGTTTTTGGACAAATAGGCGAGCGATTAGCCTAAGGCCTTCTCATGCTTTGTCTCAGTTTGTGGTAGGTTGAGAGGAGTTACGCTTCTCAGTACAAAGTTTCTGTGTTTTGACGAGGACCCAAAAAAACCAAAAGCCTGATGTTTTGTCAAACTGTGTGCTTACCGTGAATAGGACTTAATGGGGGAAACAGAGCGAGGATGAGAAAAGGCCACTCACACAAGTGCAGCTTTGTGACTAGAACACACTCCGGAAAAGCAACGGGCTCTTTGGGAGATAACAGACCACTCAGCAAGGCCGTTGAGTATAGCTGGAGGCTGTCACAGAGGAGGTGAAAACGTACAGGAAAAAATATGGTGGAAATGCTGGCAACTCCTGAATGAGCAAAGTGCTGGCAGCTCCGTGCAAGCAGAGCCTCAGACTGGTGGGGCTGCTCGGAAGGTGTGTGCAGGGACGGGTGCAGCCTGTCCTGGGGAAGAACCATAGGAGGCTGCAGCCCTCCCTGGCGGAAGGAGTCCCTGGCACCATACTTACTTTAATTTTTTGCAAGTAGAGCTGAAAGAGCTCCAATTGCCTGAGCGAGCATGGGCAGAGGGCTCTATCCTTCACTTCGGAAGGTTCTGTCTCTACTCCTGTGTTTCTGGTTTCCCTTGCCTAGAAAAAAAATTACGTATGTACCAGATTATTTGCACATTATACCAGCATAATTCCTCTATTTTCCAACCATGTGTGAGCTAATTGGTGTTGGCAAAACATGCTCTATAGTAGAACAAACTTTTAGTGACTTGGAATTTTGCAAAGAATGAATCAGACCCTAAACTATTAGATATATGGGAATCCTAGTAGCCATCTAACAAGTCCTAGTTTACAAATGAGGCAACAGGATTAGAGAAATTGCATGCTCAGTGCAAGGACCCTATAGTAATTTAATTCTTACCAAATTAAAAAAAAAAAGCTATAAGACTGGGGGAACTTTGTAAATTTATGTTGGGTGAGAGAAATAAAATGGAATGTTAAGAAAACCTCTAATTAAATGAATTTATTTCAAAAGGAATTAATAATTGCTATTATGTACAAATATTTTGCTTTTCTTGGTGGCTTTATGGACTACTGAAATAAAAAATTGCACTGGACAAAGTTAAATAGGCAAGGAGGACTTTATTCAAGATTATTTCAGTATGGAACAAAGGCTAAAACTTAGTCTGAACTCAACTCCATGGAAATAAAGGGCTGGAGAGGAGAGAGCCACCTGTATTTGCTAATTGGCCTCACCCAGAGGAAAAGTAAACTGGGAGATAGAGGTACTATCTTCCTTGATGATTACCTTCCCAAAGGTGGTTCCCAGATCCTTGAGTAAGATAGTCCTGGATTGTAAAACTGGCTAGAAACGTTTACAAAGATTTACCTCTCAAAGGGTCAGAGAAAGAACTTACAAGTTTTCTAAAATAAATAATCTGAGGAATGGGAGGTCAGAAGTCTATAGAGTCGGGAGAGCCTGTCTAAAGTTTTGTCAAACTGAAGGAAACATTGAAGCCATTTTGGTCAGCTTTTTGCAACTACCAGTTCTTTCTATGACCCAGTGTTAACTGACCTTTTTGGGACTGTCATATATTCTCATTGTTTAATTATTCTGGCTCCTTCTTCAATATTAGGCATAATAGGGCATGTATTTATCTGTTACATTAAAGGGACTTGAAACTGTCACAGTTTGCTGGCAGGAGGGCAAATAATATAATACTTTATTAGGACAGTTTCTCCATATGCATCAGAAGCTTGAAAAACCTTCATACTCTTAGCCTTTTTAATTCCACTCTAAGGAATAGCCCTAAATAAATAGAGATGTCCTCAAATATATGCACATGAGTTTAATGATTGCAATATTTGTTATAACAGTGAAAACCTGGAAATAACTCATAGGTTCACAAATAGGAGATAGCTCAAAGGAAAAAAAAAAGCAAAAAAATAAATTCACATTCATATTGTTGATGTCTGCAGGCTGGGTCCAGGAACCCAGAGAGGGTCCTGCAGGGCCAGCCAGGAAGGTCCTTGACTTTGAGCAGGATGGAAATCAAACTCGAGCCAGCAGGATATGAGAGCAGAATTTTCTGTAGAAATAGAGCAGATATAGATGGAGCGCCTGGGAGTCTGGGAAAGGAAAGGAAAGGAGCGTGAGTCTCATCTTTGTTCGGGGCCTGGGGTTTTTACTGAGGATGGTGGTCTGGTGTACATGTCCCCACAGGCATCCAGGAACTGGTTAGAAAAGATGAGGGCCCAGGTGTTATTCCTTGGAGCTAGGGGGCCTTGGTATTGAGATATCTAGAGCTGGTGGTCTGGAAAATGCGTATGATAGCTGTGTCCAGTCATTCTCACCTGGGGCTTCCTTAGATGTTATCTATTTTAAAGAAATCATTAAATCCTTATTCCTTACAAGGAGAACATAAGCTATTTGCATTACAAAGTATGTGTAAAATAGGGTGGAGGTGTAGGTCTGAGCAAGAATAGAAGCAGGAAAAGGAGGAAAAAGCAGATTTTTATGGAGTTCTTCAGTTTTCCTGTCTCATTATTATGGAATTCTTTGCAGCTATGAAAAATGGAAAGTAGAAAAGTACTTGAAAACATGTTGATATACTTTAAATAAAAAAGAAGAGCATTTCTTCAGTGTTGTGTATTTATATGTAAATATATAATATATTCTGTGATAATATCATATGGAATTTATAATATAATCTACTTCATGGAAGTTTATATTCTCATGGTCACTTCCTCTTCAGATCTGTTCTATATAGAACCCTAATGTCTTGCCTTGTGCTGTCCTTTATTTCACTCCAAAAAAATGTGGAGCATACTTTGATTTCTCCTAAGCATCATCAGCATAAGGCAGTTGTATATCACAGACCACTTGTATTGAATGTTTGAGGGTAATTGAGAAGGGTTCTAGTACATCAAGCTCTCAACCTGAAATTAAATGATAATATCCCTCTTCTGAAAGTCCCTTAGCCATTTCTTCCACCAGGCATTTCTCATAGATTGTTCCTTCACCTTGGGCAGTTACGTCCTGCCAACGTCTTTGCTCTTCTCTCCTCTTCAGCATTATCCTTTTCTGGACACCTGCATTTTTTTTTTTTTTTTAAAGATATGTTTAGAAAACTCCCGATTCTTTGTAATGCAAAGCAATATAGCTCTCTCTTAGTTTTATTTCTCAGGCTTCAGGAGCATGCCCTGGAGCTTTCTATTAGCAAAATGGCTCATGGGTTTCCTTTCTTAAGAAGAGGATAAAAATATAAAAATATTTTTTTCTTACTATATATCAATACACTTCATGTGTTTTGACAGTCTGTGCAAGCACGTGGGTACAAATGGACTCACAGTTACAGTATTGATCTATATTTCCCTTTTCTCTGAAATAGGACCCTACTGTTACTCCACAGTCCTCTTTTTATTTTCTGGAGTTCCCATGCTGCTGATATATTACAACTTTTGAGGTATCAGTGCTACTGAGTGGTCTGGAATCCAAAGGTATATACCAAAGCCAGACCTGTTCTTGCTGAAGTAAGAATATCATCCCTCATTCTTAATGTGTTGCAGTCAGCTGGAGGGGGATTGGAGTAGAAGAGCCTTGCATCCTCAATATCTTCATGAGATCCTGGAGAAGGCAGTCTGTAGTAATTCATTTGTAGCACCCTGCTCCCTAGGATTCATTTAGAGCTGGACCATGGAACACACCTGAGTGACAGCCTCCATTCCAGATCTGATGTTCCTCTTTGCTGGCTACTGGTTTTGTTGGTAGGTCTAGTTGGTTTTGGTTCCTTCCTCCCTTAGGACACATTATTCCCAGGAAGCTCCATAAATGTTTTTGGAAATAGAATCCTGACTACCCTACTCTACCCTATCCTAACAGTTTATTAGAGAATCCTGAAAATGTCTGATTATTGGTAGTAGTTAACCTTAGAGACAGGAAAGAAATATGTTAAATCTTTAAGAGTTGCTATTCCTTTTTTTTTTAAGTGGGGCTTGAACTCATGACCCTGAGATCAAGACCTAAGCTGAGATCAAGAGTCACACGCTAAACTGACTAAGCCGGCCAGGTGCCCCAGAGTTGGTATCTTTAAGTAGTAAGATCCTGAATAATTTTTAAAGTTTTATGCTTTTCTCTATTTTCCATATTTTTTTATGTTGAACATGTATTACTTTATAATCAGGATAGTTAAAACATAATAATAAATGTAAAAAAATTAGGTACTTGAAATACCTTATGGTTTGAAAATTTTGCAGTAATTTAAGAGTGATAGATGATATTCCTTTACATGCAGCAACAACTAGTCTGAACACAATTATCCTTACTCAAACAGGCTCTATGGGCAAATATTTATCGTCCACTTATCCAAATGATTTTTTTCTTTATAATTCCTGAGGAAAAATTTATCCAGGAATAATTATGGAGAATTATATATTTTGGCAAAACTGGGGCACAATTGCCAAAACCCTTGGAGTTGTGTTTAGTGTTAAGTCTGTGGGAACTAGATGTTTCAAAAAAGAGACAAAAATTCTATTTCATCAATTAAAAATAAAAAGCTTTTCATTCTTTAAGCATTTAAGAACTTACCTATATTTCCTTCAGTCTTTCCATTAAGAAACATAGGATAGTTCTCTATTTCAAGTTAGCATTTATATTCCTTGATAACTTTGGTAGATTTCTACATATTGGTACCATATTTTTGTTGTTCTGTTATTCTCGGGCATCTGATATACTTTCTTATTTTGGGAATGGCAATTTATTTCCTCGGTTTTTAAATTCATTATCTGAGCTATAAAAGACAGGTGTGGAGATATCGATGTATATTTTAAAACTGGCTACTTGAGTGAGCTAGTTATTCAAATAATTTTTCTGTTGATTATTTTGAGCCTTCTCAAAAAGACACTCATTTTACCTGTAAATATTGGGAACTTTGCTTTTTTATTTTTATTTCTTCTTTCTTATTTCTTTCCTTGGTTAGGATTTTTTGTTTCTTTTTTGAATGCCACAGCTTCTTTACTCTTGAGTTCTTTTATTTGACTTACCACCCCTCTAGGAAATATTTTGAATTAGTTTTTTTTTTAAGAAGGATATGTGAGTTGTACACTGTCTGAGGGCTTGAATATCCCAGAATATCTTTATTTTGCTTTGAATATCAATATCAACTTGGTTGGTAGCAGAATTGCAGGTCCTAGCTTTTTGCCCTGAAGTCAGTGTGGATCTAGCCTCAATACCTCTGCCATTTTCTATTGCAGAGGTATCAGAGTTTGATCTTTTTTGACTAGTAACATTAGTACTACAAAAGAAGTTATTTTTTTTCTCAGATAAATCACCTATGACACTAACAATCTTTAGAACATTCGCCCTTTGTCCCATTAAGAAAAGAGGCCCTTACGGAAATCTTTAGAAGTTAGGGATGAATGGAAGCCTTCTGTCTGTGGCATGCAAACTTACCTCTTTACCATTTGTCTGCTTGTGATGCTATTAAACTGTTTGAAGAGCTGTAATGAAGATGATGATGATGATGAGGAGGAGGATCAACTACCTTCTAGGCTTTATTATATTCCATGACCCTTAAGTATTGTAAAAGGATTATCTCGTTTATTTTGCTGTTGATGTTGATTCCTTTCTCATGACAGTATACGAGTCTGTGTATGCAAATAAAATGGATTTTTGTGTGCTTTTTAATGAAGGTTTTTAGTAAATTTAAGAATCAAGAAAGATTTGAGCTCTTCTGATTGGGGCAAAGACCTTCCAGTGATTCCACATTTATTGACCAAGATGCTGTTGATTACTTTTCTGGCTACATTGCAGAGGATGAGCACCAGAGGTCAGAGTAATCCCTGAGTAGACTTCTTAGACCTGACCATCTGGAATAATACTATAAAATGTCAAATAAATGGGATAAGTTTTACTACTTTATCTTTAAAGCAATATGCTATATGTTCTAGTCTATTTTGGGATAATGTAGTAGGAACATTATTTTGTTTTTGCAGTCAGGCTACTAGTCTGTGTAACCCAGATGGAGAAGTATCCAGATACATGCTTGGAGTTACGGTCTAAATATTTTAGCAACTATGAGCTAAATTAGGAGCCTGGAATACATCTCCACACCTCTTCAAATGACCAAGAGGATGAAATATTAAAATATTTCTGCCTGACCGTTATGGAATTTTTCATTTATTTTTTAGGATTTTTTATTATCTAATTTGAAAATTTTAATTATGAATTAGCTAAGATTTCACTTTTTCATGAATTTGTCTCAGATCCAAAGATGCAACTTGAGCCTGTAAAAATTTAGGCTTTTCATAAGATAAAAACATTTTTTATTCAGTTGTATCTTTGATCTTTCTACTTTATTCTGCTTTTTAGCAATACCAATTGTTAGTAGATAATTGGCATTATTTTTCTCCTTCCTCTGATTCTGTCATCTCTTTTTCATAGTTTTCCTCTGTGTTATTTTTCTTTGCCTTTGGAGAAGCATTTCAGTTTTGTCTTCCATATCAATAATTCAGATTTCTGCAGTACAGAATCTTCATCATACAGGTGGATTTGCAGTTCTATATTTTACTATGCATTTTGGATTTTAGCATTTTTATTAATAAAAAAAGAAAAAAATTGCCTATATCTTAACCAGCCCCTTATATTTACACAGTTGCCTTATCATCTAATTGTTCATCTTTTATTTCATAGAATTAATGATTTCTTGACTTTCATTCAGCAATCTATTTATTACTTTATTCAGCACATATTTGGGAGCCTCCTCAGTGTCAGGTACTGTGTTTGGTACTGTGCCTATAGCAGGAGTTTGCAGTGGTAGTGGTAGTGAGAGGTGCAGGTAATTTGGCATTTATAAAAGTGATGGGATATGCTGTATGGTCACCTCAGAGGTTATTTAGGTTTGAGTAGTCAGGAAATATATTGTAGTGAAAGAAAGTTCATAAGAATGGGAATATTTGATCCCGATGAATTAAGCAGTAAGGGTGATGAAATTGGGGTGGGATTTGGTGGTGAGATAACATCATACGGAAAGACCCAGAGATAAGAGACCTGGTTCAACGCTTCAGCTTGGCTAAATGTTATGATGCAAGGACAGATGAGTAGAGAGACATGAATGGGTAGAGCTTGGCAAGGTCCAGATCATGGAAAATATTAATGTTACTGACTACAGTATGAAAAGTGGAGTAGAGCAGAAAAAGCAATGAAGTCTGCCAGCCCAACAGGAAGTATATTATTCCAGGTTGGAGATAATGGAGTGTTAGAAATAAATCAGATGTTAGAGATAATGAGGTGTTGGGAAGATGTGAATGGCTTTAAAAGCATTAAGAAAATAGAAGCTAAAGGTTTTAATGAAATGCCAAAAGAACAAGCAACAGAGGCAAAAATAAACAAGTGGGACACATCAACTTAAAAGTTTCTTCACGGCAAAACAATCAACACAATGAAAAGGCAACCTACAGCATGGGAGAAACTATTTACAAACCACATATGATAAGGGTTTAATATCTAAAATATATAAGGATCTGGGGCACCTGGGTGGCTCAGTCATTGGGGGCCTGCCTTCGGCTCAGGTCATGGTCCCAGGGTCCTGGGATCGGGTCCCACACTGGGCTCCCTGCTCAGCGGGGAGCTACTCCCTCTCCCACTCCCCCTGCTTGTGTTCCCTCTCTCACTGTGTCTCTCTCTGTCAAATAAATAAAATCTTTTTTTTTTTTTTTATTTATTCATGAGAGACAGAGAGAGAGAGAGAGGCAGAGGGAGAAGCAGGCTCCCAAGGAGCAGAGAGCCCGATGCGGCACTCGATCCCAGGACCCTGGGATCATGACCTGAGCTGAAGGCAGACGCTTAACCATCTGAGCCACCCAGGCGCCCAAATAAATAAAATCTTTAAAAAAATTAAAAAAAATAAAATATATAGGGATCTTAAGCAAATCAATAAGAAAAACACAAATAATCTAATTTAAAATGGGCAAAGGACCTGAATAGGCATTTCTTTTAAGGGATACAGTTGGTTAACAGGATACATGAAAAGGCACTTGACTTTATTAATCATCAGAAAATGCAAATCAAAACCACAATGAGATATCACCTCACACCTGTTAGAACGGCTATTATCAAAAAGATAAAAGATAACAAGTGTGGACAAAGATGTGGAGAAAAAGGAACCCTTGCACATAGTTGGTAAGAATGCAAATTGGTGTAGCCACTATGGAAAACAGTATGGGGTTTTCTCAAGAATTTATGAGTCAGCAGTTCTACTTCTGGATATATATATAAAGGAAATGAAATAGATGTCTTAAAGAGATATCCCCATGTTCATTGCAACATTATTTACTATAGCAAGACATGGAAGCAACCTGAGTGTCCACTGATGGATGAATAAAGGAAATGTGTGTGTGTGTATGTGTGCACGCACGTGTGTGCATATATAGGAATATTCAGCCGTAAAAAGGAAGGAAATCCTACTATTTTTCAATAACTTGGATGGATCATGAGGGTAATATTCGAAGTGAAATATGTGGGAAAAAGACAAATACTCTATGGTCTCACTTATACCTGGAATCTAAATAAACCAAACTCAGAACAGAGAACAGATTGCTGGTTGCCAGAAGCAGGGATGGGGGTGGGGAAAATAGGTGAAGGGAGTAAAAAAGTAAAAACGTTGAGTTATAAGATAGATCTTAAAAGTTCTTATCACAAGAAAAAAGTTATAACTATGTGAGGTGATGGATGTGTTAACTAAATCTATTGTGGTAATCATTTCACAATATATGTATATATCAAATCATTATGTTGTACATCTTACATTTATACAATGTTATATGTCAATTATATCTCAATAAAGCTGGGAAAAAATAAAGACCCTAGTAGTTATTTGTATGGGAAATATGAAAAGCAGAAGTCAAGGATGACATGAATGCTGGTGCCATTTACTAAGGGAAAAAAAACACAGGTAATTGACTTTCTGTTTCTTTTTTTTTTTAAAGATTTTATTTATTTATTTGAGACAGAGAGAATGAGAGAGAGAGAGCACATGAGAGGGGGGAGGGTCAGAGGGAGAAGCAGGCTCCCCGCCGAGCAGGGAGCCCGATGCGGGACTCGATCCAGGGACTCCAGGATCATGACCTGAGCTGAGGGCAGTCGCTCAACCAACTGAGCCACCCAGGCGCCCGACTTTCTGTTTCTTAAACTCCCCTTTTAGTAAGTTTCAAAAGTTCTTTTCATGGTGTGTGTGTGTGTGTGTGTGTGTTGCTTATTTATCCTTAATAGAGGCAAAATCTAGCCTAAACTGTTAAGTTATTCATTCAGGTAAAGCCTGTAAAATTAGTGGGAGTAATGCAGCTGAAGGCCATATGAGGGTAGTTTGAAGGGGGAAGGGTGTCAGATGGTCATTTATTGTAATTACCAATAAGCAAGATGGAATCTGATTTTTATTCCTTTCATCATCATGAATATTGTTTGATGTTTGCTTTCAGACTTCAAGCTGGTTGATGAATACATCTCCTGTTCCAAGTGATAGTGTCAGTGGCCATGGGTTGAATGTGACTTTTCCACACTGAAGATTATACCTTATTCCACTTCTTGATCTTACCTTGTATAAGAGAATTTATTCAGGAAAAATTTGAAGGAGTCTTCAGCTTTCTCCTTGCAACGTTCATATAACTTTTTATTGTTTCTCTCTCTTGCTTCTGTTAACTTTATACCCCAGGCAGTGGTGTACTGCTGGTTTCTCTTATACTTCTAGGTGTATGGTATTACATGAAACTGTCATCTCTAGAAAGATGGAGAAAGGAGTAATACTCGAGAGGCGGAGGGGCAAGGAGATGAGTTGTGGACTGGTGTTCATTATTTCCAAACAGAACTTCTGCCTGCAGAGATCTTTCTTGTCCTCTGCATATTTTAGGTCCATGTCTCTGAGGATGGGTCACAAAGGACAGGCAGGTGAAAGTCTTTCACCTTGCTTTCCTGATTCCAACTGAGTCTCAGAATTCATCCACATTGAAGGTGGTAATGCTCATCTAGGGTTCTTGAAACCTGTTGAGACAGGTCTCAAAACTAGTGCTCTATGTTCTATCACTGCCTCTTTTTTTTTTATTTTTTTATTATGCTCATCACCATACATTACATCATTAGGTTTTTTTTGTTTTTTATTTTTATTTATTTTTTTTCTCTTAATTTTTTTATTGTTATGTTAATCCCCATACATTACATCATTAGTTTTAGATGTAGTGTTCCATGATTCATTGTTTGTGCATAACACCCAATGCTCCATGCAGAACGTGCCCTCTTTAATACCCATCACCAGGCTAACCCATCCTCCCACCCCCCTCCCCTCTAGAACCCTCAGTTTGTTTTTCAGAG
>NC_138376.1:56429008-56451148 GCF_054177405.1 Leptonychotes weddellii
CCACCACTCCAGCAACCCTCAATTTGTTTCCTGAGATAAAGAATTCCTCATATCAGTGAGGTCATATGATACATGTCTTTCTCTGATTGACTTATTTCGCTCAGCATAATACCCTCCAGTTCCATCCACATCATTGCAAATGGCAAGATCTCATTCCTTTTGATGGCTGCATAATATTCCATTGTATATATATACCACATCATTGCCTCTTGTAGATGTTTTACCTGGAATCTTCTATATTGATTATATTATTAAAAAAGAACTTGTGTCAGGATTTTTGGGTGGGACTGGATGTAAGTGAACATTCTTCTGTAGCAACAGAGATTTATTTTGGATCATGTTTACATGTTCTTGGAGCAAGGCAGTGTATGTGATTGTGTGTGGGAAGGAATCATGTGGGATTCTCTTTTTCTCAATAACATGTACCACTTTATGGTTTTAAGTTATGGGCCCATGAACCTTAGGCCTCCTTATTCAATGTATTTTTCTCTCTTATTCACAATTACTACTACCTACATTATTTCCTGGGATTTCTCTATGTCTAAGAATTGTAGCCAAGTAGGACATCATTTCTCCAACAACTCTCTCTCTGCCCATCACAGCTAAGTATATAAGCCATTTTTGCCTTACAGATTTCACTGCTAAGTTTCGAGAAATTCAAAAAGAAAATTGAAAATAACCATTCTAGGAAAAGTTGAACAAAGTTGTCCCTTGTTTCTGCCTTCCTTTTTGGATTGAGTGTGGATATGTGCAGTCCCACTGGCTGTCAAGTTTATGTGAGATGGTTGATTTTATTTATCTTCTCCTCCCACCTTCACTCTTGTTCTCTCCTAGGGCTCTATCAGTCTCAGTAGATGTTTTACAGCATTGGAATAATAGGTATGAAGTAGTGTTGATCAATTACTTTCTAGAAACCTGTGGACAATTTACTTTTCAGAGAAACTTCCTTTGCTATATATGGAGGAAATTCTCTTTCTGGTGGGAACGTTAGAGCCATTCACACTATATTCTGTTCCCCAGAGGTAGGTTCAGATTTTTCTTTCAGGGTTATTCTGACAATATGTTCAACAGCCCATTTCTCTAAGAGTTGTTCATTATTCTCTGCCCTACCATACTCACCCATCCACATACAGCCAGCAATTTCTTACTGTTCTCTTACGGTGGTCTCTTTGCTAGGTTTGATTCAGTGGGTTTGGAAAAGGCTCTCATTTGTGTCAACTAACTCAATATTGCCAGTTACCTTAATGACTAAAGACATATTATGGTGTACATTAAAGGATTAACTCAGCAAATCTGGGTGGCACAAATTCTCCATATTCCCGAGAAACATTTGGCACTTACCAGGCTCTTGGAGATAACCTCTAAGTTCTTGGAATAACTTGCCTAATCAGAATGTCTGTTTATCTGGGAGCAGTGGACCACACCAGATAGTTTATTATTTTTTTTTTATTTTTTAAAGATTTTATTTATTTGACAGAGAGAGACACAGCTAGAGAGGGAACACAAGCAGGGGGTGTGGGAGAGGGAGAAGCAAGCTTCCCGCAGAGCAGGGAGCCCAATGCGGGGCTCGATCCCAGGACCCTGGAATCATGACCTGAGCCGAAGGCAGACTCTTAACGACTGAGCCACCCAGGCGGCCCCACCAGATAGTTTATGCTAACAATGTGATATGTGGTAGGGGCCTTAGGTCACATTGTATCAGCTTGACCTTTGCCAGTTAGCCATGCCTATATGACTCACCTACCAGTGAAAACCCTGGATGCTCAGGTGAGCTTCCTTGGTTGGCAGTACTTCATGTCACACATTGTTACCCATTGTTATTGGCAGAATTAAGCACAGTCCACAAGATTCCACTGGCAGAGGACAACTAAAAGCTCGTACCTGATCTTTCCTGGACTCTGTTCTATATGCCTTTTACCATTGATGATTTTTTTTTTAAAGATTTTTATTTATTTATTATTTGACAGAGAGAGTGAGAGATGGTGAGAGAAGGAACACAAGCAGGGGGAGTGGGAGAGGGAGAAGCAGGCCTCCCACTGAGCAGGGAGCCTGATGCAGGGCTCGATCCCAGGACCCTGGGATCATGACCTGAGCCGAAGGCAGACGCCTAGTGACTGAGCCACCCAGGTGCCCCACCACTGATGATTTTAATGTGTTCTTTTGCTATAATAAAAAAACCATAAGTATAGGAGCTTTGCTGAGTTCTGTGGGAGACCTTTTAGTGAATCATTGAACCTGAGGATGATCTTGGGTATCCCTGAACATATATATTGCAATTTATATATTTGGGATAGAAAATTCTTTTATTTTTTATTTTTTTAAGATTTTATTTATTTATCAGAGAGAGAGAGAGAGACAGAGGCAGGCAGAGGGAGATGCAGATTCCTTGCCAAGCAAGGAGCCTGATGTGGGACTTGATCCCAGTACCCTGGGATCATGACCTGAGCCGAAGGCAGAGGCTTAACCGACTGAGCCACCCAGGCGTCCCTAGAAAATTGTCTTTGTGGTTTCTTTTAAGAAATATTTTTTTTAAATGGAAAGGATAAAATATCATGTTGTTTTTACTGTAGTGTGGATTTCCCTACTGTGGTGGATGAAGGAAAGAATTCATTCATTCATTCATTTAACAAATATTTATTGAGGACCTGCTCAATGCCAGGATACGTGCTAGATGCTGAGAACATTGCAAGGAACAAGAGTGAAAAGGTTCCAGGGGTGCCTGGGTGGCTCAGTCATTAAGCATCTGCTTTCGGCTCAGGTCATGGTCCCAGGGTCCTGGGATCGAGCCCCGAATCGGGCTCCCTGCTTCGCGGGAAGCCTGCTTTTCGCTCTCCCACTCCCCCTGCTTGTGTTCCCTCTCCAGCTGTGTCTCTCTCTGTCAAATAAATAAATAAAATCTTAAAAAAAAAAAAAGAGTGAAAAGGTTCCAGCCCTCATGAAGAAAAAATAATGTAAATAAATAAGGTAAATATAGTTGTGTTAAGTACTATGGATGAACTTAATGTGATGATATGGAGAACACATAGGGAAGTTCACTTTAAGTCAGAGAAGGGTTCTCTGAGAAGACGCTTTCAGTGATAACAGAGGCTTAGAATAATCTAGACATTCTAAGCATTGGGAACAACCAACTGCGAATGCCTTAATTTGGGAAACTACTTGCTCTGTTCTCAAAAGAAAAAGGAGGCTGGTATAGCTGGCATGTACTGACGGAGGAGAAAAATGGTGTGAGACAAGATTAGAGAGGGAGCTAGGAACCTGGTCAAGCAGCTTTTGTAGGTAGAAGTAGAAGCTTGTGGTTTATTTTGAGAGCAATGGGCAGATATTTAAGAAATGCACTTAATATTTGAGACCCCATCAACCAGGTGTAAAATATGTAATAACCCTCACCCTGGGAGGGTTTCTTATATTGTGCCAAGGCATTTGGGAGGGGGACTGAGGTGTGATAAGTTTCCTCAACGCTGGTACCTATTTTTTATTTTCTTTGGAAAGGGAGAGAGGGCAGGGGAGGGGCAGAAGGAGAAGGGGAGAGAGAATCCTAAGCCGGCTGCACACCCAGTGCAGAGCCTAACGTGGGGCCCATGGCGGGGCCCAGTTGATCCTGCAACCCTGAGATCATGACCTGGGCTGAAATCAAGAGCCAGTTGCTTAACTGACTGAGCCACACAGACACCCCAATGCTGGCATCTATTAAGACATGTTTCTTTCAATCTGTCCTTGGTTATGAGTCATGCAGACTGCTTCTTTCTTTCTTTTTTTTTTAAAGATTTTATTTATTTGACAGAGAGACACAGCCAGGGAGGGAACACAAGCAGGGGGAGTGGGAGAGAGAGAACGGGGCTCGATCCCAGCACCCTGGGATCATGACCTGAGCCGAAGCAGACGCTTAATGACTGAGCCACCCAGGTGCCCCTCAGTTGTTTTTTTTTTTTAAGATTTTATTTATTTATTTGACAGAGAGAGAGAGATTGAGCACAAGCAGGTGGAGCGGCAGACAGAGGGAGAGGGAGAAGCAGGCTCCCTGCTGAGCAGAGAGTCCATGCAGGACTTGATCCCAGGACCCTGAGATCATGACCTGAGCCGAAGGCAGCCGCTTAACTAACTGAGCCACCCAGGCGCCCCAAGACTGCTTCTTTTTGTCCCTCACTTCAGCATAGGGATTCTGTAGATGCCAACTCTTTTCTCTCTGCATCCTAGGGGACACAGGACATATTTGGCTGCTTGCTCGTGGTGGCCTAGGGGAACTTTGGGGCTCTTCCCTATCCCCTTCTGTTTAGATATGACACGCAGCCTTTTCTCCTTCTTTACTCCTGGACCATGCTGGGCTCAGAAAACTGGGGCTTTGCAATGGTCTCAGGCTGTCTTCAGAGATAGGACACAGGATTTCCCAGACATACCAAAGTTGTGTTCCTCCCTCCTTGGGCTTAGCCCAGCATGTGGGCTCACGGTTCTCTCAGACTGTCCTGACCAAAGAATCTTTATCTAGTCTAGGGCTGGGCAGTATGGATTTTCATTTGTTCTTTTCAAATCATCTGTTTACAGTTTACATCTGCCCTGAAACTTTTGAAACTCAAAATGTCTTTTTTTTTTTTTTAAATGAATGCCTCTGCCAAGTGTTTTGAAAACCTTATTTCCTTGATGTCATTCTTTCCCTGAGGCAATAAGCATAAAATATCCTAGCAGCTGCCTGAGTTGGGATATTACAGAAAAAATACGGAAAAAGCCACTTTGGTAAATGTAAAATAACGGCTAGCTTATTAATGTCAGGAATCCATCTAAACATTTCACATGTATTCGCTCACTTAATGTTCAAAATAATTCTGTGAGGGAAGTACTGTAAACATGCTTTCTTTGTAGATGAGGGAATGGAGGCACAGAAAAGTAAAGTAACTTGCTGATGGTCACAGAGGTAGGAAATGACAGGTCTGGAATTCAAACCCTGGAAATAACATGGTCTGATTTACATTTTTATGTTATTATTTTTACTGCTGAGTGAGGAGTGCCTTATAGAGGTGTAAGAGTAAAAGCAGGTAAGCTAGTAAAGTGACTTATTATACAAATAGTAAAAAGTATTGGTTGTGTGTATGCATGTACACATTGAAGCATGGCATCCTGAAGGAGAAGAATTCTTTCATAGATGGCTCGATGGAGATGGAGAAAACACTCTTGCACTAGCTCATAATTTGATGTGGACCAACTGTAATTTCTTTTTTTTTTTAAGATTTTATTCATTTATTTGAGAGAGAGAGAGAGAGAGGGAGCACACACAGAGGGAGAGGGAGGAGCAAACTCCCTGCTGAATAAGGAGCCTGATGCAGGGCTCGATCCCAGGACCCTGGGATCCTGACCTGAGCCGAAGACAGGTGCTTAACAACTGAGCCACCCAGGTGCCCCCCAACTCTAATTTCTAATGACAACCAGTACATACACATTTGACAAATAGGAGACCATAGTTTAAAAAAATAATAATAAGTCTTAACTTGTTCAGATTATTCGCAAATACTGTTTATTTTTCACAAAATACAGAATATCTAGAATGTGAAAATGGTTCTGTAAAAATTTTCTCTTTTTCCTTTGGTGTTGCTGGGGCACTGATTATATTCTTTTTTGATATTCCTATAGGAAACAATTGTATTGTTAATAATTGGGGAATACTATGTGGTATCCCCAAAGAGCTCGGAATGGAGAGTATACATATACTTTCTGAGAGGTAAAGTAAGAAACCAACACATAATGGGTAAGAGAGTGAATTTATTCCTCAGGGTATATTCCCAAACCCAGCATCTGCCAGATGTATCAAAGACAGCATATATTTGTGGAAAGCATGAATGAACTAAAATCATTTTATAGAGACATAATGGCCCTCTATCCTACAAGATTTGACTATATAAATGAAAAAAATTCTAAAGAAGAAATGTACCAATCAAAACTGCGTATGTAGAAGGAGTTTGGGTATGGTAGGGGATATAGCTCTTGCCTTGAAAACTCAGTACAGGAGTCAGAGAGATAAATTTTGTCAGTGTACATTGAGATACTTTTTAAGGATAGACTGCTGTGGCCTATTATGACTTTGCAGAAGTCATAAAGGCAACAGAAGAGGCCCAGGCTATGTTAGTCTAATGTCATAAAATATTTGAATAATATATTTAACTCTCCTCTATCTGAATCTAGACTTAC
Source organism: Leptonychotes weddellii (assembly GCF_054177405.1). Classification (NCBI taxonomy): domain Eukaryota; kingdom Metazoa; phylum Chordata; class Mammalia; order Carnivora; family Phocidae; genus Leptonychotes; species Leptonychotes weddellii. The sequence goes on from NC_138376.1 coordinate 56,435,183, forward strand.
CAAGCATACTTTTGAATATTTGACTAGAAGTTGGTTTCTCATGCAAATGCTACAGTAAAAAAAGCAAACTATCAGGAAGACTCAGGTATCCAATCCTCTTGACAACAATATATATTATTGTATCTTAATAAATTAACACTCTGGATTTTATCATGGCTTCCTGAGCTTTGTGTCCATGAGTCCTTTAAAGTATGGATCCAGGTTCATAAGACAGATTCCTAGCTGAAAGGATGAAAATAAGACTTTAATTCATGTTAAATGCCTCAGGTAATTACAACCTGTAAGCTGGCAGGGTTTTGGCAGAAAATAGAATATAACCCGGGTGGTTCAAGCAAAGAGACTTAAAGAAACTACTTGCCCGGATGCCATTTGGGTTAAGAGAATGAACAGGGAATGATGGGGTAACCATGGAGAGTGAAATGAAAAGCCCTTCTCACTCCTGGGGCCAAAGGACAAAGAGAGGAAATGAAGTTTATTAGAGTTCAATGAAAACTAGAACCATTAAGGAGAGGTTACCCAGTGGGAGCTGTAATCGTGGAGGAAAGTGGCTGTCTTAAGAGGTTGGCATCTAGAACAGAGAACAGGACAGACATACCACAACTTCTCTCTCCTCCAGTCTTCTGATCTCCTGCTCATGAGTTCCATTGGCCTGAATGAAGCTGGCCAGCAAGAAAGCTTAGGAGAGAGATGCCACCTGAAAGTTAGTTTCTCAGGACACAGAGCAGGCAGTGAAGGGCAGAAATTGATGAGGTGGGGTGGAACGTGGTGAGGGAGGCGAGGGGAGAGTAAGCAGCGCAAGCTCTGAGAGAGAGCCACCAGACTCAAGAGATAGCCCAGATGGACAATAACCTCTTTGTTTTTTACAATCAGAATTTGTTTTATTAGTTTCTCATATAATTTTGATAGGACAAATGAAATTTGCTGTTTATTTGTGTACAACTGTGATAAATCAAAATTCTTAGTTCTAACCAATTCAGCAGGGTTCTTATTCTGAGAGCAGCTCCTGGCTCTTTTGAAGTTCCAGTGTTCCAATGAATTAAAAACAGACTAATTTTCTCCAATATTTGTTGCTCTTTGAGGTACTCTAGGCAGAAGGTCAAAAAGTAAAGACTTCACACTGCACATTTGGTACAAAAACATAAACTCCCATTCACAAAGATATATGTGGAATATTTAGAACAAAATATTATGCCTTGCCCATTACAGAAATGTATTACTATTCAGTAAATGCAATGCCATGCTTGTTTAAAAGCTGGCTGAGAGAAAATCAGTTGGCCTTTCAAACACAGAACATCTTTACCTATTTGGTTTATATGGAATGTTTGAAGGTCAGCGATAATTACACCGTATCTTTAGCATTCACAGAATTTCCACATGAGTTTTGTATCCACTTCTGAATTTCAGACTTTAAAGGGATATAGAAAAGTTTTAGACAAAGGTTCCCCCAACCTCGTAAATAAGAAATAAAAAGAAATGACCCACTGAAAAAAAAATCCGAACAAAAAACAAAAACACCACCTTTTAAATTTTAAGTACAAATGAAATAGTGATTTAAAAGCAATTTGAAACTAAGTGCCATACAAGTCTGAGCATATATATTTGTAGTATTACATAAAATACTGGTTATGATTCTTATCCATAAGTAACAGAGACTGACCCTTAAGAGAAGTTTGAATGGATATTGGGAAGCTCCCAGAATGTTAGAGAAATAGGCTTGGGAAATAGGAATGAGGAGAGGCTAGACCGTCAGAGCCAGTCTTGTGAGGACCCTGCTGCTGACTCTTCTGAAACCTGGACACTGTAGCTTACAAGGCCTTCAGGGACACTGGTCACAGTGGTGTCCCCACTGCCACTGCTGCCATTTAGGAATGGAGTCTCCTCAGGGCCCCTGGGTGGCTCAGTCAGTTAAATGTCCGACTTCAGCTCCAGTGGCGGGATTGAGCCCTGTGTGGGGGCTCCCTGCTGGGGGGGGGGAGGTCTGCTTGGGATTCTCTCTCTCCCTCTCCCTCTGCCCCTCTCCACACACCCCCCCAGCCCTGCCAGCTCTTGTTCTCTCTCTAAAATAATAAATAAATAAATTTTTAGGAATGGGGTCTCCACTGTATCACCAGCTGCTGAGTCACAGTTCCATCCTGTGTCACATGCCTGTACCCTATCTGGATGGGGTTTAAGGTCCTGAGGACCTGGCTCTCTTTGCTTCTGTAGAGAAAGATACACCATGCCTCTTATTAAAATTCATAAGTTTGAGAATATCACAAACAAGCCAAAATATTTAGATGTTGGGTAGTCAAACCAAAACCAAACCAACCAACTAAACAAACCTCAGTCATGGTTAATATAGATGCAAAGATTCTGGTATTATCTCTATTACAACAGGGTAAGTTTGGAGGGGGTTCAAGATGTAACATAAAATTTTAGACCAGACCAAAGGAAAAGTTATCTGATTAACAAATGTTAAACATGACTTACTGAGGTGATTTTGGTGTCTCTTTTTCAGAAATCTTTTAAAATAGGATTCTCAGTTGATTGGAGAGATGTAAATTTTTGTTCCATATTATCATTTTGAGTTTGCAATATTTGATTCAACTGATACTTATTTTGAAGCTTGTATTATTAAATGAGGGGAGAGATTGTTAAACATGAAGAGGACAAAACTTAATAAAACTTGATAAATGGAAAAAGAGAGCAGGATCTGATGAATCATGTAAGTTCATGCTTTATGTCTCTTAGCAAAAACATCCCGAAGATTCACATGACTTAGAATAATATTGTGAATCCAATGGGTGTTTTAAAAAAGTAAATGTATTTATCCAAAAATAGACAACCAAAAGATGCCATTATATCTTAGCACTTTAATTTGAATTTACTCTGAAATTAGTTTCAAGGTGACCTATCTCCTTGTCCATTCTTAAAATAAATTGAGAATGACAAAGTCAGGGTCCTGGTATGGAATTTTACTAAGTATTTCTAAAAAAAAGATGAATTTTTGGATGAATTCTACAGGTGTTTATTAAATGCCTTTTACATCGAAAGTGCTGGGATCACATGTAAAAGATCAGTATGACACCATTTCTGTTTTGAAGAGGGTTTTACTTCAGTGGGGTAAGAGACATATGACTGGTACAAAGCAGAAAGCCTAAGTACTAGTAAGTACTAGTAAGTACTAGTAAGAGAAGTTCCAAAGTATGGAAAACTAGAGAAGGGAGGGATTCATTCTGCTGTGGGGGATCAGATAATGTTGCTTTTTGAACTAGACTTTGGAAGATAATTATGATTGGAAGAAAGGAGAAATTCCATATAAGATGATATGGTTTAGGCATGGGAGTGGGATAAAACCTCAGTCAGTAAGAGGTAACAGGGTGTATACCGGGGGCCTTCTGGAAAAGGGACCCAAGATATCATGTTGGCCCTTTTGGACTTTGGACATTGTCTGGAAATGTGTTGTTTAGATAAGTGGCAATTAATGTGGATCCATGAGTAGAGCAGAGAAGTCTTTGTAGAGTCCTCTCTACACTGAGTTACTGAAGTAGCCCACCTTGGAACCAACTACCTGGGCACTTATGAGAAATGAAGAATTTTACTTCTTGCGTATGGCATTTTTCTCTGGCTATTTCATTATTTGTAGTGAAAACACTGGAGTGATATATCTCTTCTGCTATGACCCAATACTGCATTTTCTTTGAGACATTCAGAATTAAAGTAAATGTTTTCTTTTTTTGTCTGTCACTCTATGTAGAAAGCTTTTTCTTATTTATCAGAATTACTTTTGTAATTAATACTTTTTTTCTTTAGGAACAAGTTTTACTCTCTGAAGTTATGTTAAATTCTTATTCATTTGTTATATCCAAGAGCAGAACGGATCAGTATGGAAATAGGTCCAATAGTTGAAAGTGTTCAAATATATTCATATGGTAGAGTGTGCTTGTACTGTTTATGAGAGAATATTAACTTTTCTGTAGAAACATGTAAATATCGGTACTTTCTGCATTACTTGGGAGAATGGCAGCATGTTTGTTAGCCTTCTCATTTGAAGAAAGCAAATAAACATTCAGCAAAGTTCTCATGAAAGAGATTATTCTTTTCACTCCGGGGAGCCCTTGAAGATCTGTGCTGTGGATCAGAAAACTGAACCAGGCAACAAGGGCTCCTTTGGAACCTAAATTTGCTTGTTGAGATTCTGCCAACTCAGGCTTTATTCTTTTTTCCTCACTCCTGATGATTTTTTTATTCTTCTTTTGTTTGGAGCAGGCACTACTGGAATTTTATCTATTCTGATTTTCCCACTCAGTGCCAGATCTACTCCTCTGATAAGTGTGTTAATTATAGTTAGAGTTGCCCCATGTAACTTGAAAACGCTTTCATCTGATCAGGTGAAGCCTGGAATTCAATTTACAAGACACAGTCTCCTTCGCTTCCATGGTTATTTAAAGCTAAGGGTGTGGTTAAACTAACTGTGGTCCAAACTCAGTTGGAACCCAGAACTTCAGACACAGTAATGTATTTATTCAATCTAACTTCATGAATTTCGGAATGCCTAATTTTTCACCTTCCTCAAATAGTGAATATTATTTGAAATACCTTATTTTAATTTCTTCATTTAATGATAAAGACATAGGGGCTGAGTTGTATTTTGAAGCCATTATTTATGCAAGACTTCTCATAAAAAGAGTTTAAAAAATGTTTTTAATACTCTCTTTTTCCTATTATGAACATGATTCATGTCTATTTAAAAATTTGGGATAATGCCAAAAAAGAAAGTTGTTCCAAATCACATCATCCAGTGTAAATTGCTCTTGATCAGTGAGATAGCCTGTCAATTTTTTTCTACATGTGTGTTCATGAATTTATATATGATGTCTATGTGTTTGTATACATGCACGTATATTCCTACATTATATATAGAAAGATTCAGATTGGTATTTATTGTACTCACTGGTTTTTGAGGTAATTTTTTATATTAATATAATTTTAAGCTTACATACAATTTGTAAGATTAGTACAAAAAGCTCTAGTACACTCTTCACTCAGATTCCACAATTGTTCACATTTTCCCCACTGTGATCAGAGTGTTATAACTTGCTCTTTTACTTAGCAAATATAATGCATTTTCTGGTATTTACTAAATATGATTATATTGTGTCATTCTAATGTTGATAACATGGATGAAGTTGATAATAATGATAGTGATTACTGAATGCTTATTGGATACTTTCATGTGCCAGGCACTGTTCTAAGTGCTTTACATGTATTATCTTACTGAATCCTTAAATACCTCTGGAGGGTATACATTATTATTACCCCTCTAGAATGGGTATTAATACCGCTTGAAAGTATCACATTATTATGTTAAAGAACATAAGTCAGAGCACAAAGAAATGAAGCAACACAAAACTGGTAGATGAAAAAGCAAGGAGTTGGTTAAGGAAAAACCCCAGCCCTCATAACCAAGGTGCTGAGAGTAGACTGTGATACTCAGTGTGCCCAAACAAGACAGTTTCTCACTTTTAGAACAGCAAACAGTAGGAACGTTCACATGGTATTGCCAGTTCTCCTGACCCTATGTCTTATGGGGTGATTTAATGTCCTGGATGATAGCTATGCACACAGTAATTTGCACTGTATCTCAGGAACCCAGGGCTAAGGACTCAGCCCCTTTTGTAGCAAGCAATAAAATAAGCACCTCTTGAGCAGCCTTATAGTAGTCATGCTGTGGTTGCCTTGACCTACTTAATTGCTTATGTGTCTAGCTGTTGAAACAGTATCAGGTCAGAGGAGGTTAGACCTTGTAGCTGGGCACACTGAGCAAGGAAGTGCACAGGGCCCATGACCAACCGCCTTTCCCAGCTGATTTGTAATCGGAGAAATTGAGTCCACATATTGATTATATTGTGATATCTTCTATCTCATTTTATAAGTTTACTATAGATTATTTGACTAACTCCATGGTTTGGGCCATAAAAGGTGTTTCCTTTTTTTTCTTAATTACCAGAGAAATAAAGCTTTGATAAATATCTTTCACACAAATATTGGCTTACATCTCTGGTTATCTACTTTGAGTAAATTTCTTGAACTAGAACGATTGTTATCAAAGACAATGCATATTTTAAAGGTGTTTTTTTTTTTCCATATTGCCAAATTGTACCCCTGAAATGTTGCATTAGTCAGTTCTTCCAGCAGCTTTACCTACAAATAATAACATTGTCTCTTCCTTTCTAGTATTTATCCTCAATATATCAGACAGCCTTTTTTGTCTAACTGAATTGGTTAGAAAATCCAGAGCAATGTTATTGGACATATTTATCTAAGCAAAGATCTATCTATAATGGAAATTTTATGGTTTCAAGTGATTTATTGCCTATCCAGACAGCAAGCCTTGTTAAAAACCAAATTTATTTGCTTACCTGTTTTGTCTCCTCTAAGGATCAGAGCATTGATGAATATATGGAGGGGTTGTTAAAGCCAGTATTTTATGAAACAGTAAGAAGAATATTCTCTGTCCCGTGCAACAAGAGCTATGTATAGTGGTGCTAGGCTGTAAACTTGTTTAATTTATGTGCTATCCTTATGGATTCTCAGCAGTGATAACTATCATCAACTTTCATTTTTGTTTTGTAATGGAATTGCTAAATATCATCAGACAGTGTGAACAAAAGAGTGCTTTGTTCATGTTTAATTTTCATGTTTCTTCCCAGTTCTGCTGACCATCTTCTGTGCCCCATCCTCTTCTTGTTCTACAATATTTTAGTCCTATGTCAGTCTGCTCCAGGATGTTATGCTGCAACTGCAATTTGCATAAGATTTCTTTGCCTGTGTCTTTGCTCAGCGTTCATTTGAATTTGAGTTTTTATCACTGCCTTATCAAGGAGTTTTTATTTCTCTCAAAAATACTCTGCAAATGCTTGCTCTTGATGACTCATTCCCTGGGAACAGCTTTGCTCTCTGTGAGGCACCAAAGTTCTGGCTGTGTTCTCTCATTACTCCATGCCTCTGCTGCCGCTGGCCTTTTATATTTTGAAGCCAGTGGCTGCCACAAGAAGGTCAAATCTGTAATGTGACTAAAATGACTGGTGGAGTATCAACCTGAGAAGGTATTGATCAGTCCCTCCACAAGATGGCACTGAAAATGTTTCTCTGTCTTTAGCATTTATCTTGACAAAAATTTAAAATTTTGACACTGTCAGAGATAAAATAGAATTGAATAAATAATATAGTTTATTTAATGTGACTTTGTGTTGTGACTCATCACGATGTGATATCAAAATTTCCTTCTTCTGAAATCCTTCTGGGACCCAAGAGAAAGCATGCTCTAAACTGAGGGAGAGTTCATCTTATGGGGTATTGAGTCTGCTGACTGATTTCTAATTCTAGCCGCCGAGGTTCTGCCCACCAGTGCAGATATCTTTCAGAAACACTCTGAAGGGCGTATTGGTTGTATCCCCACAGGCTTCTGTCCATAGTCTGCAGGAATCTAGTCTGGTTGTGTCAGCATCCTTGGTAGTTACATCTAAAACAAAAACAAAAATGAAAACCAGAACACCTTGGTGTTGAATTTCCTATCTTGGTTTCAGTCATTCATGTTGTGTTGATCAGGTTGAGAGGCTTTGTTTTGTTTTGTTTGCTGGAATTAACATTCTTGTAGACTTTGGTGAAATTCTTATTGATACTGTTTGGTTTGGGGGAGCTCTGTTTGCAGTAAACCAAACCAGAAAACTTGATGCATCATGGTGCTCTCTGGATTTGCTTGGCTGCACTGTCCCAGCTGGGTTTATCATTCTTATCAACATCCCTTCCTGGGATTATGGGACTCCATATTTATCTGCTAATGGCCTTAGTCTTAGACCTAGAAGAAAAACAGTGGCCAGCAGGGCACATTTCTTTAATCTACTCAAGTGTGTCCTTCCGAAGGACTAGCTTTTAGTATTTGCTTATTAGGTTGGAGCTAGAGTATGGCACATAGTGGGGGAATTGTTTGAGGGGCCCATGGATAATGATCCCATTCTAACTCTCCAGCTAATTGCACATATTACCTTTCTGAATGTTAGGATAATACCCCTCTCCCCCAATAAGGACCTCAATTTAAATTAAGATAAATGATTATTCAAATGATTTCAACGCTACATTTTGGCAAGGTACATCATTTCTTGATCTGGAACACAGCAATCTGAAGGTGCCGACCCCATTTTCTTCTCTGTCTCTAGACAGGAAATTCTTTTCTCAGATCTGCCTCTCCTGCTGTATGTTTTGCAAGTTGTAATCTGCATAGTCTGATGTCTTTAAATTGACTATGACATTCTTTCAAGCCTCACTTTTTGTGGAAATATAGTCTGAATTGTCAGGGATAGCAGATGATAGCTGAACTATTTTATTACTGCCAAACAGAAACTGCTGGTTTCCGAGCCGTCGGTAGAGAGTCGTCATTGCCCCTCAACCTGTACTCCGATTTATCTGGTTTCGCATTATTATTATTATTTTTTTAAAGATTTTATTTATTTATTTGAGAGAGAGAGAATGAGAGACAGAGAGCATGAGAGGGAGGAAGGTCAGAGGGAGAAGCAGACTCCCTGCCGAGCAGGGAGCCCGATGGGGGACTCGATCCCGGGACTCCAGGATCATGACCTGAGCCGAAGGCAGTCGCTTAACCAACTGAGCCACCCAGGCGCCCCTGCATTATTTTTTTAAATGTGGATTTGTTAATTGTAACTTCATTTCTCATCCTAGTTTGTGTTGTTTTAAAGACTATTTTGGCTGCAAATAAGTGAAACCCATCCAAAACAGCTTAAATAAAAGAGAAGTTATTAAGTATACACTGATACCTCCTGGAAGCCTATGGCAGGAAGTGTATTGGGTTTCAGAAGGAAAAAAATCTGAATTTGAGTTTTTATCCAGTCCCAGACCACAGATGATGAGGATCTGACTGGTCTAACTGGATTAAATCTGCATTCATGTCCAGTCAGCTCTCACTGTGAAATAGGGCCACATAGGACAAAGAGAGTTGTATAGCCATAAAGACCCAGAATATAGATGGGGGATCATAGTCTTGTAGACATCCAAAAGGTAATTGATTACAGATCCAATGGGGTAGAAAGATGGATGCCATAGGGCAGCATTAAATATTGTCTCAAAAGAAGAATCTCAGAGAGTTTGATAATTTTATCTCTATTGTTGCCTAAGCTACACCTGGTTTCAAGGATAACTTCAAACTTTGAACTCAAAATAGCATTATTATTTCATCTTTATTCTCTAATGTCGCATACTATCCACATATGTTTAGCCTTAGTTCAATATTTAAATTGATTTTTAAGCACACCTCCATTTAGCTTTGTCTCTCTTGGTTTCTTTATTTCGCTTCATTCTTTCTTGGCTGGATTTCACTTGGCCAGCAGTTTTGCAAATAAAGCTCATGGGTGCCGTAATCTCGGAAGCCCTGTCTACTTGAAAATGTCCATTTTGTGTATAGGTGAAGAATAACTTGGCCAGCCATAGAATCTTTGGGTCCTATCATCTTTTCCTCAGAACTCTGGAGACTGTGCTTCACTTTCTACCTGCCTAGGGTGCTGCTGTGGAGATCTGAGACAGTCTGTTTATTTCCGTCTTACTTGGGCTGTGCTTTATCTAGCTGAAGATCTATATGATTCTTTCCTTATAATGAAAGTTCAATAAATTCACCAGGGTATATCTGGGGGTTGATAATTTTGTGCCAGTTTTTTCCCTAGGATATGATGTGCTCATATTTCAGGGAGATTCTCTTGTAAAATACCTTTGATAATTTTCATTTGATTAGTTCTTTTTTTTTTCTTTTCAAGAATAACAAATATGCATATTTCGGGTCTCCTTTCATGTCATTTTCCAGAAGAAGGCGATCTATTTTTCCCCCATCTTTGTTATTTTCCATTTTATTCAATTGTTTTTCCTCTAGCCAGCCCATAATGTTGCTTCCTGGATTTCAGTCATGTTATTTTAAGTCGATTAAAACCTGGCTTTCTTCTTGGTGATGCTTCTACAGGGCTCTTTTTTTTTGCTGAGCACTGCCAGTTTATTCTTAATTTTTTTTGATCTTCTTGTAATTTCATCTTTGAAACTTTATATCTCTTCCTTGTACCTTGTCCCTCTGTTAATCATTTAGTAGAGACTGGAAAAACATGGAGAAATTTTGTGATTTAGTTTGTTCGTATACCTTTTTTTTTTTTCATTATCTATTCTTAGCTTTCTTTTGGTTGCTTTTTTGAATATTACTCATGTTTAAATGGGATCAGGTTTTTTGTTTGTTATTTTTGTTTTCTGTGGTGACTGAACTAGTGCAGTTCAAAGTGTTGATTTAGGGTTTACATCTCAAACACGTTCTTACCAAATTTGCTATTTACTTTGCCTTAGATGTGCATCTCCTTTCAATTTTTTTTCTTTTTCTGTGTGTGTGTGAAATTGGTGGTGTGTTAGTAATACTCACTAAATCTCCTGCTTTCTAGCTTGAAATCTGGTTGTTTCTCCTTCCTAATCTTCACATGAGACTGGACTTCAGTACTGACCTTCACACTGAACTGCTCTTTGCTGGCCGTCTTCTATCCCTAAGTATTTGTACCTTGATCGGCAATGGGATAGGCCCTGAAAGCCTATGACACTGACTTTTCTCCTTTCAGATATTTTTTAAATCAACTCTATTGAGGCATAATTCGCATATAATAAAATGCACATATTTTAAGTGAGAAAAAGTGAGGTGGGAGCAAAAGCCTTCAATAATGAAGAAGGGTGATGTGGAGGTGCATAGATTAAAATAACGAAGAGAAGTTGTGGGTGGCTATTGCATCAAAGGAGCTGCAGTTTAAGAGGAGAGTGGAGAAGTGGTTTGGAAACAATAATGGGGAGCAGGGCGAAGGGCTAACCCCCTTCCAGGCATTCAGGTGTATGGGAGATTAGACATGAAGTTCCTTGACTCCTGAGGGGTGTAGGGGAAATGGGGTTCTCAGGGGAGGGCTGCATTTCAGCTAAAATAGGATTATGAACAGTGGCAGGGGTCCCCACTGATTATAGAGGAGTTCTCATGTACACTTAGATTGTTTTTAGCTTCTTAATTTAATATTCATCAAAGTAATACTTGTAGATATTTTGAGAAGTAAAAAAAGCACTATAGGACTTAGAGCAGAAGTAATCACCCATTTTCCCACCCTTTTTCATCCTGAGATGCTGTTTCCAAGAAGCAAGAGTTTCTTTTGCTATTTACTTTTAAATTTTGAAATAACATGCTTCTATTGCAGGGTCATAATTTTTTTTTACTTATGGATATTTTTCCTGACTTTTTGTACAACTTCCTCTCACACAGAACTTCCCCCCCGCCCCATCCTCCTGATGGAGTTATATGAAAATTTGGGGGTTAATATGCTCTGCATATTATAATGGCTATATAAGCATTATTTGGCTGGGTATATAGTATAGTAAAATTTCTTTTGCTTTCTTGTGAAATTGTCTGAAGTTAAGTCGTATATCATTTTAAATTTTGTTGATTTTTAATATACAGATTAACAATCCACTCATAAACTTTCCACTATAACTGTAAATCTTCCAATACATTCAAATCTATAAATATCAGTTTTACTCTTTTCCTGAAGGTTTCCATCTTGGAGTCCTCTTTCCTTGTACTCCGGTCAAAACAGCATGCAGCACAGCTGTTCTCCTAGAATATTTCCTTTGCCTCTTCTTTAGGATTCCCTGTATGCTTCATCCTCCACTTTCTGTCTTCTTGGTTTACTTTCTAATTTTGGTGGTACTCACATCCTCCAGTCGTTTATTAAAAGACGGTGCATTGGATTAAAATTTTGAGAGCTTGTATATTTGAAAATGTCTTTGTAATTCCCTGAAACTTGATTGATAATCTGGCTGGGTATAGAATACTGGATTAGAAATAATTTAGCCTCAGAATTTTAAAGACTTTATTATATTTAAGCTTCCAAAGTTGCCATTAAGAGGGTAGAAGTTAGGTGACATTTGGATTCCCAGTCTTTGCATTTAAATTTTTTTCTTCACTGCTTTTAAAAGCTTCTGATTATTTCTGGAGTTCTCAAAATTTTGACACTGTTGCTTAGTGGGGGCTGTAGTCATCTATTTTGCTTGGCATTCAGTGGTCTCTTTTAACCCGGTTGTTCATGTACTTCAGGTCTGGAAAAACTGTATTATTTATTTGAGAACATTTACCCTATAAATTTTCTTTTCTCAGGCTGGAATTCTTTTAATTTGATTTTGAGTCTTGTAGACTGCCACAGATGTTCTTACCTCTTTCATTGCCATCACATATCTTAAAAAAAAAACTTTTTGAGAGATTGTCACAACTTTACTGAATTAAAATTATTACTGTAATCATATTTTTAATATCTAAGTAATTTTCTGGAAGTTTTCTTTTTAAATAGCATCACTTTTAAATAGATGCCATATATGTTAATTACATTGTATTTGAAATATATCAGTTAATAGATGCAACATATATAACTATCTGTGTGTATATATTATATGTAAATTATAAATTATTTATATTAAATATGTACAAAATTTTTCAAATTATAGTATATTTGAAGTTTTCTTTTGATCTCAGCATAGTTTCTGTTGTCTCTGGTTACTTATTTTGGTAGCTACATTTAATGACATAGTCTTTCCACGATTGATATGTGACTCTTAGTTTTTATTTTTTTAATATTTCAGGTTGAAACCCTAAAATTCTGACTGCAAAGTCTGTGGCAAGGGCAATACTTGTTGACTACTGGATTTCACTGATCAGTCAGGCATTGGTCATTTCATTAAGGGATCCACAATAATCAAAATCTATTGACCTTTTCTTTCATCCCAGTCAGTTTCTTCTAAGGGAATGTCCTCAATTTTAACCCTGGAGATATAAACCAAGAGATATAAACCAAGGATCTCCAGTGGATATTACTCCACATACATAACCTTTTGCTCGTTTTCCCCAATGGGTTCCAGCACCTTTCCTTTAGCTATGGCTGGTGTCTTGAATCAAGAGGCATTCAGCTCAGTCTCACTAGAGAGTAAATGGCCAAGCTCCCCCAGCCTGAAGAATTGCTTGGCTATTCCCAAGTGATCTAGGGGTCAACTGCACCCTAAAGATCTTCAACCGAAACTTCTGAAACTAGACAGTATTTCTGCTTTCAGTGATAACTCTAATTCTTGAACTCCTGGTACCTCTAAATCTTGAGACTTTCCAGGATACTGAGATGTGCATTTCTAATTTCTTGGCTTCCACACTCTTGAGCTCCTAAATAACATCTTCCTCTGTTTTGTGCAGTTAGTCACTGATGAGCTATCAGCTCTCCTGCTTCAAAAATGTTGTTGAATGTCTTGTTTTCTGAGATATGCTCTCTCATTATCATTGTCTTTATTAGTGTCTTATTAATTCCTTCATTTTAACAGTAGTAGGGTTTTAAGAGGGGTTGGTAATAAATGCATATATTCAATCTATAGTGTTTTACTAGAAATTCTTATATCCAAATTAAAGACCTCAATCTTTTTTTAATGAAAAGAGAGAACTTTTCAGGGTCTGTGTGAAGTGGATTAGAGATAGTTTTCAAGTACTTCATGGTGTGAGAATGATAAGTGTGGTTAATCCTGCTGAGAATCAAGTATGTTTCTATTAAATATTACAGTTTCAAGAATGAAACTTAGAAGCAAAGGCTTTCTTTGGTAATGAAGAACTATATATTATTAACTAAACTACTAGGAGTTTTCCCAGAATGCTGATTCAGTAAATTCTTTCATGTTCTTGACTTGAAATGCTGCAGGAAGGAAAAAGGATATGGTACAAGCAGAATAGTATTAAATTCAGATGTGCTTATACGGAGAAATGATTATTCCTGTCAACCTTAAATTTTTGGACTACATTTAAACTATTATTTTGTATTTTCCCCATTTTTTGGTTTATTTCTCTTTACACACTAACACTGAAGTAAACAGTTGCACAACTGTGTAAATAATTAAGTTTTATTTTTGTATTAGCAACTGGAAGAACTTTCTAGGGTTCTGATAGTCCTAGGTAGTTTTTCAGAAAAAAACTCAAATTCGTTGACTTTTATTTGGTGGTTATCTATTAAGATTTTACATTGCTATTTTGCCATCCTAAATGTTCCTTTTTGTTTTGTTTTTGGTAAGTGTATGCTTTAATGATGATTTTAATTCCAGATTTCCTTGATACTAAAATGTAGTTTGTAGTATGTGCCATCACAAATATTTTTTCACATTTATTTAAGAATGAGAAAAAAACTCCATTAAATATTTATATTAGTGAGGTAAGATACTTCAACATTTCATAACTATTCGAATGTAAAAATTGTCCTACAGTCTATGAAATATGACAGTTTATGTGAATATTAACTACCTATGTATGTATGGTAATTTCTGGTATCAAATAATAAAAGAATATTATAATTTTATGCTCTCTGATAAGCAAATGATTAAATGTTGATTATCTTGAAATCTGTAAATGTTTTCTAAGTAATTTAAGTAATAGAATTTATTATAAATTTGTTGCTTTCTATTAAGAGTCAGGATTGCTACATAATGTTTTATTCTCTATGTTATTGATAGGATATGATTTAGGACAAATGAATAGAAAATATTTTGATATACTCTCATGTTGCTTTTCACTTTTAAAGAAATTTCACATAAATTGCATCATTGGCATTTTTTATAGCATATATAGTTATTCTATGCTTAAATATTTATTTATTCTTTTATATTTATTTTTCTGAGTTTCTCTTTCTTCTTCTTTTCTTTCTTTCTTTTTTTTTTTTTTTGACAACTGAAGCTTAAAAGCTATGATTTCTTTCTCCCTTCCTTTCCAATTACATGTAGTAAAGGCATGATTTTTCCTAAATGCTTATGTCTTTTCACATGTTTTGGCAAGGGAGGTAAGAAGGTGGGGTGCATATTAGTTAATGTGATGCTTCCCCTTCTAAAATTGTATCAGTTATATAATCTCTAAAACAGATTTCACCTTTGAAGCATTCCTTTTACAATAAAATATTCACACACCTCTTCAGCTCTTTCCTGTGACTAGGGAGGAACTCAACTTTGGTCCTTTTAAGGGCAGTATCCTTCTATAATATTTAAATGTATTTCCAGTACTAAAACAAGTATTTTAAAGGCATGTATAAAGCAGTCTGAGTGCATAATCCCTATAGAATTTTGTAGATTTCTTGCCACTTTTATAGTTTTCTTCTGTATCTAATTTCATAGCACTTTTATTGTAGTAACTCACCTTTATTAAGCTTTCCCAAAAATTTAGTTTAGTTTTCATAGAAATACCTATCTTTAGTACTTAACATTTCTTCAATTTGTGTTATAATTAGAATAAAATGAAAAAATGGCATAAACTTATTTGGCTGACTCTTTGAAACTAGTGGAAGCAGAAGATACCCCAAAGAAAGTAGCTGGGCAGCTTTGAGTATTTGGTGTGCCATAGTCATTGTTTGCTATATGTTACTGAGGAAATGAAGCGCATTGGCTGATCTGATGAGTCAGTTATGTAAAGGTCAGTTAAGAGACCTACTGCTAGAGTAGAGCTCTGAGCTAAGAGTGAAGAAGTGATAGAACTAGAAGAACCTGGTGATATGTCGAAGGAGGGGTAATTTCTTTCATTGATACATCAATCTTGAATAGATTAAAATCCTTTGACTTCTGCTTAAATAAATTATGGTATATGCATCCTGTGGACTACTGTTTATAAAATAGGACCATGTATCTTTTTTTTTTTAAATTTATTTATTTATTTTTTATTTTTTTGATATTCATTGACTTTTTTTTTTTATTCTTATGTTAATCCCCATACATTACATCATTAGTTTTAGATGAAGGGTTCCATGATTCATTGTTTATGCATAACACCCAGTGCTCCATGCAGAATGTGCCCTCCTCAATACCCACCACCAGGCTAACCCATCCTCCCACCCCCCTCCCCTCTAGAACCCTGTTTGT
>NC_138376.1:56451248-56487599 GCF_054177405.1 Leptonychotes weddellii
TCACCCCATCCCTCCCACCCCACCCCCAACTCCAGCAACCCTCAGTTTGTTTCCTGCAATTAAGAATTCCTCATATCAGTGAGATCATATGATACATGTCTTTCTCTGTTTGACTTATTTCACTCAACATAATACCCTCCATGTATCTTGAAGCCAAGTTAAGTCCATGAGCTGTACTTAAGTATGTGTGTATGTTTATGTGAGTTAGTTTAACCTCTTAGGAGTGGGATTACAGTGGGTGGAAATTTACTCTTTGTACACTTCCAATAGTTTGTGCTTATGTTACAGTTGGTATTGCTTTTATAATGCTAAAGAAAAGAAAATACAAAAAAGAAGGTCTCTATGACTCTTGGGGATTTATCTTCCCTTTTGTGATATGTTTTAATTCCTTTCCCCAGTCATTGCTGCAATAGATAAAGAATCCTAGATCATCCAATGGGGGCAAGGTAATGGAGAAGCCTAGGGAGCAGAATTGCATGCTACAAATGTCCTTTTTGGTCAAATGGAAATAATAGTACTTTCCACAAACAGTTGTTAAGAGGATTAAATGAGGAAATATAATGGAAAGTGCTTAGAATTCTGTCTTGCACATAGGAAGCACTGTATATGAATAGTGTTGTTGTTGCAGTCACAATGTCTAGCCAACCCCGTACAGATAGGAGTTCTGCCTCCAATTCCATTCTTAACATATCTCGGCCTTGAGAGTGGAAAGAGTATGAACTAAGATCAGACAGATGTGGTTGTGAATTCAGGCTTCATCTCTTAACAAGTATGTGTTTTTGTGCCAGCTATTTTAATTCTCTGTGCTTCAATTTTTTTTATTCCGTGAAATGGTATTATAATAACTACCACCCAGAGGTTGTGATTGTGAAATGATTTTAAGGGCTACAAAGCCCTTCACCCATGGCAAGTGGAACACACTCCTCAGTGATGTGCCTTCCTCCTTTCATTCCTGTGCTCCTCCTCGCTCTCCAGTCCTCCATGCTTTTGTCTTCATTACTCAACCATCTTCCTTCCCTCACTGCTTTCTTTTTTTTTCTTTTATCAAAAGGAGTCTGTATGGTCTTTCTTAGCATTTTAATTGTGTGATAAGCCCTTCACACAGACATACCAGAGATTGGTGTGGTATTTCAAGATTATAGATCTAATTGTGATATTTATTATCAAATTTTAGCATACAATTTGGGCTTCTACCTAGAGAGAATAAACATTAATAGCGATCTCAGTTTGTGCTTTCCTGATCTTCACAGATGCAGAATTGGAGTGCAACTTTAATTATTCATTTCTACTCTGATGGTTCCATTCATTTTTTATGATTTTTGGGAAGCATTTAAGATAGCTACTTCCCTTCTCTGCAAATGGGACTCCTTTTGTTGTTATACCACTGACAACCTTCAAATGAGTCACATGCCTTAGTGTACTTTTTACCTTGTAAAACTGCCTGGAATTCTAGAGAACATTCAAAGAGTTTTGTTTTGTTTTGTTTTTTCATCTTTCCTTTAATAAACAAGCTCTCTTTGAAAAAGATAACCTGGAAGAGGAAGTTAGGGAAAATTCGGTGCCATTGATTGAACCTCATGTTGGTATAATTTATCAATACCTTTAAACTGAATATTTCTGTATTTTTTGTTCCTGGAAATAAAGATCCTCTGTGTTTCGTGTACATGGCATGTGAGATGGATAATATCATATACACAAAGTACTTGTATCTTTTATCTTGTATTTTAAGGGACTACTTTAAGTTATTTATTTATTTATTTATTTATTTTTAGGATTTTATTTATTTGAGAGAAAGAGTGAGAGAGAGAGAGAGAGAGCATAAGAGGGGGGAGCGGGAGAGGGAGAAGCAGACTCCCTGCTGAGCAGGGAGCCTGATGCAGGACTCGATCCCGGGACTCTAGGATCATGACCTGAGCCGAAGGCAGTCGCTTAACCAACTGAGCCACCCAGGCGCCCTAAGTTATTTTTTTTAAGATTTTATTTATTTATTTATTAGAGAGAGAGCACAGGCGGGGGTGGGGGGGCAGAGGCAAAGGGAGAAGCAGACTCCCCGCTGAGCAAGGAGCCCGACGGGGGATTCCATCCCAGGACCACAGGATCATGACCTGAGCCGAAGACAGATGCTCAACTGATGGAGCCACCCAGGTGCCCCCTAATTTAAGTTCTGTGTTACATGCAGTATTGGATCCCACTTTTGCCTTGCTGAAGGATTATACAGTTGTTGGGGGCTCTCTTTACAGAACTTAAAATACAAAGTTAGATGCAAATGTGAACATTTATATGGGATAAGGAAAAAAAACAGCTTAAAATTTTTAAAAGTTTTTAAGTATTTGTAGAATATTTTACAAATATTCTAGAATTGTATAGCTATTTAGAAATATTTCTAAAAATATTCTACAAATATTTAAAATTCCAGAAAATAACTCACTATATTTATAAATTAACTGCCTCACAAAGCTCTATACTATTCCCTATAAGGTTAGTTGAATGTTTTTTGAGTACCTCATTATATGACAAATAATTCTGTAATATTCTCTGTAGAGACTACAGAAAGATAATATAGCTTTTTGCTACCATGGCTGATTAAAATTTGTTTTTTAGCATTAGTAGTTGGGATGTAGTCAATATGAAATTTTACAATGGGCTATACTTACTATTTGTAGTACTGCTTTTGGTTTGTGCAGTACAAACTGGAATTCTAATAAATTCTATTTTGAGAGATTCCTATAACATTATGTTGTATTGATAATTATATATGCCACATTACTGAGAATATTCCTGAAGGGATAGAACTTTCATTTTTGATTGCTGACAATGAGAACTGAATCTTCTCCTTAGAATTTACGTATTTGATAATTAGAAGAATTTTCCATGTACTAGCTTCTTGCCCCCTACATTTCAAACCTTATTTCTTCTCTATACTTAACAAATGTCCTTGTGCTGGGAATCACAGGACATGTTCATATCACATTATGATCTCTGGATATACACTGATTTCAGTGATGGCTGGTGTGTCAGCAACAACTTAACCATACACAGAAAAAACTGTGAAACATACATATGTTGGACCAAGTAAATATATCTCTAACCCAGCTTTTCCTTAGCCAGATTTTAAAATGCCCATGGGCACTCCATGGCTACCCAACTCCAGAGGGTTTGTGATGGAGAAGAAGTCAGAGAGGGAAGAGACAGCAGTTTTCCAAAACTTTAGAAAAACCAGTGATTATATGAATACATTGCAAGCGATAATGAAGTTAAGGTATTGCAAGCTTAACTTTAGGGTACCTCACTTAGATGAGGCTTTTGCAAGGCCCCTAATCACCTCCCAAAGTCCCCACCTCCTAAACCATTACCTTGGGATATGGATTTCAACATATGCATTTTGGGGTGGGAAACAAACATTCAGGCCGTAGCAGAGTGCATGTGATCTTAAGCAAAGTTTCTCAGTTAATATATATTGAATCACTCTCCCCCGTGTCTGTTAAGGTTAAATCTTGATTTTCTTTTCACATTGATAGATGCACACTTGCACATTTGTTATGTATGACACACTCTTTGTTAACTCATATTAATGCCATTGTTATGAGTATAGTCCAGCCGTGGCCCAACTCGGAGCTACTTTTAATCTTTCAGGTGACAGAGTGTGCATTTTTTCTATTTATTTTAAATTTTTTACAAAAGTCATACTTGCTTATGGTTGACAAATCAGAGGGCTTACGCGGTAAATATAGCCCACTACCAAGTCACCACCATTCACAGCTCTGTCACTGGGACGTTACCCACATATCTGCAAGTAATGTGTGTAGTAGAAACTCTTGATTGTCAGTTTTTGGATATTTTCTATTAACAACTTGCTAAAATAGATGAGGCTTTATCCCACTTACAACTAACCAATCTTCCTTCCTTCCAATATGGCTATATTATCATTTTAGTTCTAGTCTTATATTTATAACATTAAATAATATTCTTATACCTTTCTATTCTGCCAATTATAAACACTAATTTTTATCCCCTCCTTTATAAAGTGTAGATATTTGTAACTCTTCCTTTCAGCACTTCCCTCTTGCAGTTTCTATTTGTACTTTAATTTTTGTCAAGATTGACAACAGTTGCCTACTACATATTATATGGAAGAGGAAGTTCATTAAACCCAAGACTACTAATATTTGCATTCTGTCCAAGAATTAATTGTTAGGAAAAAACATTGATCAAGAAAGAGTTTTATAAGCAATAAGCATGGTCTTTCAGAGCCTGTACCTTGCTTTGCTTAAAAACTCCAGGCAAGAAGTCCTAGAATATGCACCATGAAGTGTGCTTAAGGGCAACTTTGCGTGTGCAGTATGTCCTTATGATCTGAATACAGACACTAAGGCCAGTCAGGTCCAGTCAATTCATCCTGTATGTGATAAGCAGCATTTCTATGATTCTCTATAAAAACCTCTCCCAAAGGTCCTTCGAGAACCCATGTATTCACTGACTTTTTTGTACACTTACATGTCTTCAAGCCTACAGGAAAGCTACACAAGCACCCAATTCAGATATTGCTGGTTTCTTTGATCTTGTAAATTGAGAAAACTAATAATGACACATTAGTATGATTACTTAATTACATTTCACCGAGAAGTGTCTCTTTTTCATTTCTGGTTCAGTGTTTTGTTTTCCAGTTGCCCTCTTCTTTCATCACTATTTGCCTTCATTACATAATCTTTTCTTCCCCTGCCCGGCTTCCTATCATGCAGCTGCATTCAACAAGAGAGGATAAATATAAGAATAAAAATTCTCTACTGGATGAATCATAAGAACTCTAAATTCAACATATTAAAAACTGAATTCATTATCTTTAATCCAGCTTAGCTCCTTCTCTGTTCCTTATCAAAAGACACCCAGTCCCAAGGCCAAAAATCCTCACAGCATCCCAGTTCTATGCTCTTATTCTCCATATCCTGTGTGTTGTGAAGTCATATCTGCTATGCGCTTTCTAAAGAACGATTGGATAAGGACAGTTTTCTCTGTCCTCACTACTGCTATCCTGGTTTGATCTTAACTGAATTCTGAATTCTCTCACTGAGGAATTCCTGCAACAGTCCCTTAACTGCTCTCCTTGCCTCTGGTCTTAGCCCATCTTCAAGCCATTTTCTGTTCCCACTCAGCATGATCTTTCTTATACTCAGATCTGATCAAATCCTTTTTCTGCTTAAATAACCTTATTGCTTTTTCTTTGCTTGCATGATAATGCCCCAAATCTCCAACATGATATTCAAGGTCTTTCATTACCTAGGTTCTGCTTATCTCACCAACCTGGTATCTTAAAGCACATCTCCCACAACTATTCCTAAGCGTCTAATGTGCCTCCTCCCCGTGTATCTTTAGGCTCTTGCATACTTGGTCCTGTCTCACTGGAACAAACCTTCAATTGCCTTTTCACCTGGCAAACTTGTGTGTCAGGTCTCCGTTTAGATTGTAAACCCTTTCTTGAATATCTTTTTCTAGAGATTAAATGTCAACCTCCTATTTCCAAAGACAATGTCTTAACTGCTTCTCAGAATGCATATAGTATGCTGAAATTATCTCTTTACCTATACGTTCATTGTGGAGATTGTATCTAATTCACCTTGCCTCCTAATGCTCAGGATAGAGGCTGGCATTGCCTGGTATCTATTTGCTCAGTGGATGAATGAAATCATCCAAATCCTTTGTCATAAATTCCTGATTCAAACTATTTTCAGTGGAGCAGATAACTATTTCATGTGATGGTATAATTTTGCTTTAAAATTTAGATGACATCTCTAAGTTGCTTTAGGGCTATGAGAATATTAAATTTACTGCCTTTGTATATTCCGAAGTGAACACCATTATAACAGCTTTTACAAAGCCCTCCTCAAGTTACTAAGGTTTACCTGTGGTTTGTAGCAATTGCCACGTGGTTAAGAAAGCTACTTTTATATACACTTCAATTTTCTAACTGCATGTAAAAAAGCAATTGCTGCTTGTATTTTTAAGAGTATAAATAATGATCTCTGTGATTGTTCTGGGACATATTGCACTATGATAAATTTGCTCCATTTTAATTTTTTTTTTTTAAAGATTTTATTTATTTACTTGACAGAGAGACACAGCGAGAGAAGGAACACAAGCAGGGGGAGTGGGAGAGGGAGAAGCAGGCTTCCCGCAGAGCAGGGAGCCCGATGTGGGGCTCGATTCCAGGACCCTGGGATCATGACCCGAGCTGAAGACAGACGCTTAACCACTGAGCCACCCATGTGCCCTGCTCCATTTTAATTTCAATCCAACAACTTATCTTTTTCTCCCCAGAAAGCTTTTTGAAATCTTATTTTGCAATCAGTTCATTTAAAAGATACTTCCAAATGGGAAATTTGTTTTCCAATTCTTTGATTAACCTTCTTAAACTATTTGTTGGCATTCTCCCTGAAGGGATTTCAAAAAATGTCTAGGCTCTGTCATGTGGATATGTCACTGGGAGAGCTGTGCTCCTCTGGAGGGTTGGATTTAGTGTCCAAGCTT
Organism: Leptonychotes weddellii; assembly: GCF_054177405.1. Lineage (NCBI taxonomy): Eukaryota > Metazoa > Chordata > Mammalia > Carnivora > Phocidae > Leptonychotes > Leptonychotes weddellii. The sequence continues at coordinate 56,457,771 of NC_138376.1, forward strand.
CGGGTCATCCAAGTTTTCTGTAGTATTATATCCACTGCTAACAGAAATTTTCTTCTCCAGGTATTCTGTGCTGTGTTCTGAACTTTCCCATATAGATTTGCTTTTCAGCTTGTTTAGTAATGATATGTTTAGTGTCTGAGGGAATTTGGGTTAGCTAAATTGTCCACATTTAAAATTATTCTTTTAAAACCATATCATCAGACTAGAAGTTGGCAGAAGGCAAAGCAACAGTCGTAATGACTGTAAGTCCTGCTCCTTCATTTGCCGTGAGACTAACTTTGTCTACTGGAACACTGGACCTCCTCACCGGCTTTTCTTGAGGCCCCAGTTCCATGCATGAGCCTCAAGGCTGGTGGTAGGAGGAAGCTGGGGATGGATATGTGAGACGGTGCTCCCCTCGCCTCCCACACGGAACCCCACTAGCTTCACTTCTATTATATATGTTGAGCTTCTGAGTAAAATTTCATGTGGAAAAGAAAGTGAATAGAGCATATTGCTACAAAATATTTTGAAAATAGGTGCCATAGATAGAATCTGAGTGAGGCTTAGGGGGTAGATACAATGCAAATCTGCCTACAAGTAGATTTTGATTCTGGCTATCTCCTGCATGGCCCCAGTATCCAATCCATTCTGTGTACAGCCTACTAGGCTACTGATCAACCCTTCAGTTATTAAACCCATGGCTCCTCACACTCAGGGTCCTCAAGGACAATTCACATTCATAACGGATCCAATGTTCCCCCTCTGCAATAACTGTCCAGTGAGTGCCTTGGAAACTTCCTCCCCACCTAGGGCTGAAGAAGCCTGCACTCCTCATCTTGAAGAGCATCCTGCATTAAATCTTTCTTTTTTTCTGAACACTTTTTCAAGGAGGCATACTATCCATTTTATTCTCTTTATCTTCATAATTTAAATAATCACTAAAATTGTTAAATATTTAAAGTATGCAAGTGCATAGGAGAAGTGAGTCAGATATTGTTTATTCCTATCTCCTTCCAGTGGTGCTCATTATCTCCCTTGTCACTTGTGGAGAACATTGTTTGTGTTTTGTTTGACCAAAGGCCCTTGCCCATCTTCTGGAGACAGCAGAAGTCTCTCCTTGGGGAAATGCTCTTTCCCTACTCCATGGGTTCTGGAGAGGAGAATTTCAACACAACCCCCCTGAGCCTGGATGTGGGTGAGTCACATGAGCGAATAGGCTAGTCAAAATTCCCCTATGGGATTTATACTTTCTTTAGCAGAGAAAGAAGTTGTCTTTCTCCTGGAATTTACCAATGTGAGATGAGGTAAGCCTGAGTAGTAATTGCAGGCTGTTCTTAGTTAGCTCAGATCTGCTCTGCTTTTGTCTGTGTGATAGAAGGGCTGATTTTTATACTCTCATGGTAATATTCTTGGGGTGACAAGAAGTCTATCTCCTTGGCAGGGTGCCTTTAGCATGACTCTGCCCAGGAAACAGATAGTTTCTATAAAATAGAGGATTTCTATTTCTGAGAACTTCAAGATTTTAGTCTTTCCCTTTCAAAACACTGTCATCTTTTCTTGCTTCAGAAAAAGTTTGGAGACTAAAGCTCAAGTTTTATGACAGATTGCTGCTCCCACAGCTTCTGTGGTTGATGCAAAAGCAAACAAGTATTTAACGGTTTTCACCTTTTAACTCTTTCCTGTCTGTGATATCCTGATTAAGTACGTGCAAATTATTTCTATATGCAAAATGTCCACTGTAAAATACATATTTTCCTATAGCCTGCTTGCTTGTATTGGTTTCATAGATCTATTTTATAAACATCTGCATTAGAAAGAATTAAAACAATTATTAATTTGAACCTTTCTAGTTATGCTACCTTCATATTTCTTGTCCCATGAAAACATTATGAACATAACTACCTTCAAATTAAAATTCATGCTTTTTCATGCTTTGTCAGCTAGTTTCTACCCTTCAAACCCATGTGTGTCAAATAGATTCCTCTCTGCTCCCTGAAAAGTAGAGTGGGAAGGACAGATTGGTAAGAATCACACTGATGTCATCTGCTACCCAGGTGAGCAAGAGCTAGGATATAGGTCATCACTTTGGCTCAACTTGTCTCTGTCTTCCTTTTATTCATCCTTAAAAGACTACAGTGGTTGAGAATGGGCATCATTTTAACAGTGCATTTCATTACTAATAAAAATGAAACAAAGCTTTGGGAGTCTCTTTTTCTAAAGACATAATTGAAGTATACATAATTTTATTGTATTACTTCTCCAATCATTGATTACTTCTCTGCTGCTATGAGGGTAGGTAACTGCTGCAGAGGCATATTGGGTTCATAACCTGAGATTTCTCTTCATTTCTGGGATTGTTTCCCCTTTGCTTAGGACATCCCTTTCCCATATATCAAAGGGAGTCCAAAATCTGGAGATAAAAATGCATATTCAAATCAAGTGTCATGTCTAAGTATTTTAGATTTAAATGTGGTATTGGAATCTAAATTTTAGATACCTTAAAATGACACATGATTTAGATATAAAAGTTTGTAACATTTCTTTCCTAATGGTAAAGATTACCCACGAATTTGTTTATGGTTTGAATTAGGTGTACTGCCCCCAAACAGATATGGTTATAGTTCAGCAAATAATTTAGCTCCCAACAAATGAAAGAAGTAACAGGTGTTCAAAAATATATCTTTTGAAGAGATTACAATGTTTGAAAGTCTTAAAAATTGTTTCCTGGTAAATTTTCCTATGCAGATCTTTATTAAAATTTACTTACATAAGAGAAAAAAAACATATTCAGCAACACAGATATCAACTGTGGATAAAAGGAGAACCATATCTTCACATAAGAGTTAGGGGATTCTCACAAATGATATAATTAGAGGACAAAGTAATAAATCATACATTTGCAGCCTAAATGCTAGAATGAGGTTGTAGTTATTGAAAACCCAACTGTGGTGTGTATTCTGAAAGAATTCACAGATACTGCAGTGAAAGGTCCTGCAAAGTCATTAAATACTTTAAGTATAAATGGTATAAGAACTCCCCACCAAGGTCGTGCCCTGTTTGCGTTAACAAATAAGAATGCATATACTATTACCAGATATTCTTACTATCACTATAGACTGCTCATTGGAAAGCCAATGCAGACCTATAATTATCATTATACATTGTGTTCTAAATGTATCATTTCTTCTAGCTCCCTAGACAAATATGCCTTGTGGTATTTTAGAATTACATAATGAAAACTTCTTGAGTAAAATGCAGTAAAAATGAACAAATACCATGAATATTTTTAAGGTTTAGATAAGAAGATTTTGAATTGGGAGAAAAAGACAACAGTGTTAAAGCTCTGTTTTACTTTCTGAAGTAAAAACATGTATGTGGTCTAAATGTATTTTACTAGGGCAAATTTAATTTAATGTTTGCATCCTGAAGGGGCAAACAATGAAACAGAAAAGTGTCTATCTAGTCCATTAACTACATTAATAAAAAAAAAGCTCTACTTATGAAATAACCTATCTAATAACTTCATGGATCATTAAAAGTATGTGAGAGACTTACTGGCAGTCTGGCTTTGAGGTTCTTTAACTTAGAATCTTTATGGGGCAGGGAATGCAACATTCCTTTCAGTAAGTTCAAAACCATTCTTTTGGAAATCTAGTCAGGTTTTACATTTGATTTTTATTGAGACTTGGGAAAGAAAGAAAGGCCACATTGTGACACTCTTGCTTTAGGAAAAAGCGATTTATGTGACAGAAAGTTTGCTTTTGATTATCCTTACTCTTATTATGGACCTCTCTTCCAGTTTTGGAGGCAATGGTGGTGGAGGTGGATAATGGATCTCCATTTTCTTGCGTTAGGTGCTGACTGCCTTCACTTACCTCTTTCATCAACTTTTCCCCCCAGATCAGGACTCCCAATTCATCAGTGTCTTGAATTTAATGGTTAGTTTGAAAGATGACCTTCTATGTTTCCTTTTCCACGTTTAAGAATATGTGTAATTTCAAATTGATTCTAAATGGTAAGATGTATTGATTAGGATGGAGGGCTCAGGGGCTAACTGGTTAACTGAACAAAGAAGGGATCTAGGTTTATCTTGTTATTTACTTGTATGTATGAAAATCAGAGACCATTTAGCAGTCCCCTTCTCAGAAGGGCAGAAGGATTGTGTTGCTTTGTTCTAAGAGAATTGTGACTTGATTATTAGTTACTTAATTACTTAATTATTAAGTAATAATAATAATCATTTAATTATTATTATTATTATTAATATTAGTTACTTAATTATTACTATTATTATTATTTTCCACCTCAATTGTAATACTAGTTTGACACATTGTACTCTAAAATGAACTCAAACTTACAGGAAAAATAGGGACATAAAAACAAGCTTCTAACCTCCTCCTCCGAGAAACTCACCAAAATAACAAAACATAAAAAATAGGGATAACATTTTCATTCATTCTGAAAGTAGGAAATGTGCCATCTCTCTCCTACATATTTGAGGTATTGTTTTTTTCCACAAAATGTACAGATGTCAGCAAATTGATGTAGACAATAAGCATTGTCACACATTTCCCATTTTTAAAAAAGATTTACTTATTTGCGAGAAAGAGAAAGCGAGCAGCGGAGGGGCATAGGGAAAGGGAGTCTTTTTTAATTATTTATTTGAATTCAATTTAGTTAACATATAGTGTATTATTAGTTTCAGGGGTAGAATTCAGTGATTCATCAGTTGTATATAACACCCAGTGCTCATTCCACTAGCGCCCTCCTTAATGCCCATCACCCAGTTACCTCATCCTCCTACCCACCTCCCCTCCAGCAATCCTCAGTTTGTTGCCTAGAGCTCAGCATCTCTTATGGTTTGCCTCGCTCTGTATTTTCGTCTTATTTTATTTTTCCTTCCCCTCCCCTATGTTCATCTGTTTTGTTTCTTAAATTCCATATGAATAAGATCATATGGTATTTGTCTTTCTCTTACTGACATAGTCCCCTTAGCATAACATCCATGTTGTTGCAAATGGCAAGATTTCATTCTTTTTGATGGTTGAGTAATATTCCATTGTATATATATACCATATATACCACATCTTCTTTACCCATTCCTCTGTCATTGGACATCTGGGCTCTTTCCATATTTCGGCTATTTTGGACATTGTTGCTATAAATATTGGGGTGCATGTGCCCCTTTGAATCACTGTTTATATCCCTTGGACAAATACCCAATAGTAGTGTAATTGCTGGGTCATAGGGTAGTTCTATTTTTAACTTTTTGAGGAGCCTCCATACTGTTTTCCAGAGGGGAGGAGAGAGTCTTAAGCAGACTTTCCACTGAGCGTGGAGTCCGACAACACAGCCACAGGGCTCCATCCAGCGACCCTGAGATCATGACCTGTGCTGAAACCAAGAGTCAGACACTTAACCGACTGAGCCACCCAGATGTCCCACACATTTCCCTTTCTTAGGAGAACTATATAACATTGTACAATAATCCGAAAGAAATTCTGGCTAATTCACGTGAAGGATTAAGAGCTTTTGGCAATCACACCATAAAAGAGATGTGAAATACCTGCCGAGGGTTCTCTTTTTGTACAAACACAAGCAAAAGTAATGTCTTTGATAGACATAAGAATAGGAGTTAACTTTGGAAGGAAGTAATGACTGGGAGGTGGCAGGAAGGAGGCTTTGGGGGTGCAGATAATGTTCTGTATGCATATGGGTATAAAGATTGTTTGCTTAGTCAAAATTAATTGAGGCATTCACACTTTATTATATGCATATACAATGTTACTATATGTATATTACATACTTTACTATATGTATTTTGCATGTTTTCCTTCAAAAACATGGCAAATCCCATTTTGTGGCAAGGAAAAGAACTAACTGAAGGTACTTTAGGGAAAGGTGGAGCTCTTTACAGCTGCAGAAGGACTTGCACTGGAAGTGGGAAGTCATGCAGAAGGCCATCTGTCTGGTATGTAGCGCCCCCCCCACCCCATGGCATGTTGCTTTTTCTTTCCTTTATGCACCTATTCCTTTTCGTCAGCTCTCTCATACTGCAAATTGTGCATGCTTTGGGTTTTCCGCAGCTTTGGATCAATCTCATGGCATTCTTTCACCTTCAATACCACCCTCTCAACAACATCCCAGTCTCCCTGCTGGTCTGAGAATTTCCTGAGAGGTGGCTCTGGATCGCGGGAACACCCACGTGAGGTCTGCCCTGGGAAGGTGCCCACCTGATATGGAGCATGGATACTTAAGTCCCATAGGTTGAGACTTGGAAGGGTTCCCTTTGGAAGCATGTGGGCAGGCAGGGCCAGCGTGAACACTGAACCCTACCCCATTATACCTGTTTGTCTTCTTTTCACTGAATTTCAAAGATGTCTCCTCCTAACCTTGTCAAGCTAGGACTCCCGTAAGTGAAAATGTTGCAATGGCTTTCTCTGGGATGTGAGAATCTGAGTTACTTTTGCTCCCTTCTTTGTGTCATTTTTATAGCCCAAGTAGTTACAATTAGCTTGTAATCATTTTATAACTAGAAAAAGGCAGTTTTTATTAAAAATAAAATAAAATGGATTTAAAACCGGTCAAGAGGGTGAATCTGGCTTTCTGAGGAGATATGGAAAAGTACATGAGTAGTTGGAATTTTGAGACACAGGGAGTATTTGGTATTATTGATATGCTTTAGATGGAGATCAGTCTTGAATCAGGGCTTGTAATTCCAGAGAATCTTCTGTGGGTCACTGTAAATAAGTAGTGGGGATGCACAGTCACATGAAGAAAGTTAAGGGCCAAGTGAATGGAGAAAAACTGGAAGTCGAAATAGCAGATATGTCTCAGAGCCTTAGATTCTCTATCTGCTGGGGTTTTTAATTTATCTATAGAAAGAAATGGTTAGGAGATGGTCCATAATGTTTCCTCAAACCTCTGAGAATTAGATGCTGAATCAAATCCTCTTGTGACTGAAACTCAAGGAATTAACAAAGTATGCCAGATTCACAACAAGTGGTACATAGCTACCAAGCACCTGTACCCGATCCTAGGGATGGGTTACTGAGTAAGTTGTATTTGCCAAACTGCTGAAATTGACAAGAAGTAGCTATACCAGAGAATGAGAATAAGTCCTTATGGGACTATGTGACAGTGTATAAACATTGAAGGGAATTTATTGCTAATGGTTTCTGAAGACTGACAGACACCCACACTTGCTTCTCCTAACCACAAATGTTTTGAGTACCGTCATGGAGACTCTGTTGTGGTATGGATCTCTATGACATATTCCCTGTCCTAGCTTTTCCTTATCATGAAATAACCTGGTACTAGGTGAAGCTTGGTTTGTCTCATGGCAATTTTGATGATTAACCAAAATCACTGCTGCTAACTGAGCAGTAAATGTTGCAATGTCTGCTAGCAAATATATTTCCTAAGATTCTTCCAGCTTTTAAATGCTCCAATATGGGGCGCCTGGGTGGCTCAGTTGGTTAAGCGACTGCCTTCGGCTCAGGTCATGATCCTGGAGTCCCTGGATCGAGTCCAGCATCGGGCTCCCTGCTCAGCAAGGAACCTGCTTCTCCCTCTGACCCTCCCCCCTCTCATGTGCTCTCTCTCTCGTTCTCTCTGTCTCAAATAAATAAAAAAATAAAATAAAATAAAAATAAATGCTCAAATATGTATGAAATTAAACCTTTGGAAAAATATTCAAGTGATGCTCGGTGTCAGCTCTTCAGTAATTTTTGGTAGAAAACGTGGCTTCCTTTTGCAAAGAAATCCAATTGTTTAATTATTGTGATACCACACATAACACATCATAATAAAACTTTTCTGTTGAAAAGATCAGTTCTTTCAAGAACAGAACATCAAGAGAAGCACAACACAGGTACTGACTTATCAAATTGGGTGGAGACATTTTCAAACATTAGTTTTTATCATGACCAGGATTTGCAAAATAAAGGACTTTTTTCTTTTTTTAAAGGAAAAATTATTTTCAATTTAATTCACTCAGAAGGAATCATGATGTACATTCAAAAAATAGTGTTTTTTTTTTTTAAGATTTTTTATTTATTTATTTGAGAGAGAGAATGAGAGACAGAGAGCATGAGAGGGAGGAGGGTCAGAGGGAGAAGCAGACCCCCTGCCGAGCAGGGAGCCCAATGCGGGACTTGATCCCGGGACTCCAGGATCATGACCTGGGCCGAAGGCAGTCGCTTAACCAACTGAGCCACCCAGGCGCCCAAAAAATAATGTTTTCTTATTTTCCATTTGACTTTGTACTTGTCTTTTCACCTATATTTTAGAGATAAAGTGATAAAATGGGACAGTTTAATTGAAGCTTTGAATATAATTTAAGGAGGCAAAAGTTGCTGACATGTGTTTTGAGAAATCTAGGGTTTAATAAAAAATTATAGAGTAGTGGCTACCAATAGATAAAATGGATATGCTGCATCTTTTCTAGGAGCTCAAAGCACGTTACACATATTAAGTCATTTATCCTCACAAATATAGAGAAGCAGAAAGACAAAGCGATGCCTTTCAAGTATACACTGGGGGATAACACTTGTCAGGGTAGGAAATGTTTTTTTTGATGATCTGAGTTTTCAGGAACTGGACTTTTTTTTGTACAAAAGTAATGTTTTGGATTTTTATAAACTATGTTTTTAAATTTATTTTGTAGAAATATAGTGTTTGGGGAATTGTTAGAGCACCTAAGGTTTCTAAGACATTCACAAATTTTTCTTATTCCTATTACTTATTTTGGAAGGGATGTTTCTGAATGAGTAGTAACAAAATCACAAATGCCTCCTTACTGAAATTTAAAACTGAAATAATTTGTGTATGACTTCCTTTTCCCAATGAAAGGTATCAAATTGGGTGTGCAGTTACGATTTTTCAGTTTTCACTTTATGAACGTTGCTTTGTAACATAGCCCCTGGGGTCAATAACAGTTTACATATAAGTCAAAATGCCATAAGTAAGCTTTTATTGTACTGAAAAATAGATACATTTTAATTTTGACAGCATAGAAAATATCCTTTCCAATTTCCTCTGTTTTGGGGGCTCAGTTTATGTCCAGCTGTCACTGTTTACATCTCCTGCTATTTTTGCAATGAATAATTGCCTGAACCCTGAGAAAACAGTTTCTTTTTGAAAAGAATTAAAGTCATCCATCATAACTATGTTGTTATTTCATTTGTGAAGCTACTCTTTGATAAAAGTTTGGAAAATCCAACCTCAATTTTGTATGTACATTGGCTCTTTGGTCAAAGTATAATGTATAGAGTGTAATGGGGTTTATTACTCGTTCCTTCTCTGTATCTCTCCTTTATTGTCATAGTCCCAATTTCTTGTTTCATATGCTTTTCAATGTTTTCTTTCTTCTTCAACTTGCCTTACCCCAAGGTGGGGTTATTTCATTTCCCAACTTGTGTTGAAATTTTAGTGATTCATTGGAATTTAAGGGGTTTAGAAGGAAATCGAAAGTTCAAATAAAGGGACATTTATTAAAAACAACAAAAACTGCATCCACAGCTGAGTTTTAAAACTTCCCCTAAATTCAGTTCTAGTCGTATTATTAGATAAAATTGCAGTACATGTAGATCCATTCTGAATATTAGCGTCCTTTCCTCATTGGACAATTCTTGAGTGTATTTGGTATATTAGTCTTGGCATTCATCTGATCAACTGTTAATACATTCCCACGCAGGAGAGAACTTCCATTCTACAGACAAGGGAACACAAAGGAAGGTTAGTTACATACCCAAGATGATCTTACGTGGTGATGGGAGAAATGTATTTTCTACTGCCCTTGCTGGCCATTTGGTGTTTTAGCTATTGTGCTATGTATGGCCTGAGTGGAGGCCTGTTTGATGCCTGAAGTCATCAGCTCTCAAGTTGGTAGAAAGAGTTGGGAATATGCAAAGTCATAGGTTAGGTGTACTGAAAAACATTTCAGTACAGAATATTATTGGTGAACTTAAAGACTGGGAAGTTCTTCTTCTTCTTCTTTTTTTTTTTTTTTTTAAGATTTTACTTATTTATTTGACAGAAAGAGAGTGAGAGAGAACACAAGCAGAGGGAGAGGGAGAAGCAGGCTTCCTGCTGAGCAGAGAGCCTGACTTGGGGCTCGATCCCAGGACACTTGGAATCATGACCTGAGCCAAAGGCAGACACTTAACCGACTGAGCCACCCAAGCGCCCCAGAGAAGTTCTTCTTTAGAACATATAGAGAACAATCTGAGCATACTTGCTATGGTATTTTGTCATTTATCGTAATGTGCAAATATACAGTACATATTTATTTTATTGTTTGATAAGCATTTTATCTTGCAACATGCCCTTTGACAGCAATACATTTAAAAATAAAAGAACATTATTAATTAAATATTAAGGGCTGTATTTTCAAATCTCAAGAAAGTTGATGATTATTGTGTAATTTGTACATAATGTCTATAAATAGTTACATCTGTGGTGGTACTTTATGGTCACATAAAAATCAGAAGACACAGGTACACTAAAAAGAATCAGCACCTACTCAAAATGTTATAATTTATTTTAAGAGAATTGTAGAAAAAGGCAATAATTTAACACATGCAGTTGCAGAAGGTACATTTACACATTAGTCTGTGAAACATGACTTTTCATTTAGATTGAGTGACAGTTGTATTTTTTTTTTTTTAAGATTTTATTTATTTGACAGAGAGATACACAGTGAGAGGGGAACACAAGCAGGGGGAATGGGAGAGGGAGAAGCAGGCTTCCCGCAAGCAGGGAGCCGGATGTGGGGCTCGATGCTGGGACCGTGACCTGAGCCGAAGGCAGACGCTTAACGACTGAGCCACCCAGGTGCCCCGACAGTTGTATTTTTATTTGCTTTTTTTTTTATTTCCAGTTTTTGTGTGTATAGCTGTTGTGTTTGGTTTCACAATCAGAGGATGAGCTTCACAAATATTTAAGAGATGCTGGTTTTATCAAAAACTAATGATGTAATGTATGGTGATTAACATAACATAATAAAAAAAAGATGCTGGTTTTATATCAGTGTCATTAGAATAGAAGTTATAGAAACAGAAATAGATATCAAATAGAAAATTAGTTAATTTTAACAATAGTTAATACTTTTCTTCTGAGACATGAAATTAGGTATACCTGGGAGCTCATCCTGTTGAAGATGAAACATTTGACAATACTGTGATTGCTACTGTGAATTTGGTGAAAAGTTTAATATTAAAGATAAATGTATTTGTTTTTGTGGCAATGATTGGAATGTACATTTTGGTGGGCCACAGCATTACGATAAGAGTAATGTTCTTGTTAAATTAAGAAATCCGTAGGACCAAAAATGAACTTGGAATTGGCTCATCTGAACACATAATTCATAATTACATCTAAATAAGCTATGATCATCTACTGATGAAATTAGCAGCTGTATTGACAAAACTTAAAAATATTTTTACATATAAGCAGAGTAACTGAACTATAAAAAATATTGCAGCAAAGCAGAACATGCTTTCTCTCTTGGCTGTTCATATATTATCAGATCTTAAAAATATCTGAGACTTCATAAAACACTTTATTGATCAGCCTAGGTGTCTGATAATAGAATTAAACATTTTTATAAATGAGTCTTATAAATATTTATTGCATTTCGCTCAAAGTCAGTTGGAAACACTTAATCAAAATTTTCAGTAAGTCAGCTGCTGAGAACTTCAACTTTTGAATATTTTTAGCCAATTTTGATTATTGAACACTAAGTGTACAAACATGAAGACATTGAAATCTCCACCTAAAAAATCAAGGGAAGAACTCAACAAATAAACAGTGAGAGCATAGACTGTGTAAAAGTTTTAATTTTGAAATTTTAAAATTGTATTTAGAAATCTTAATTGTGGGAAGATTCTTGATGGAGCATCTATTTTTATGATAGTATGATAAAAAGACTTGTTGAAGAGAGATACTTTGACTAGAGGGAAGACTTCCTGTAAAAACACTTGGGCTGAGATACACATTTTAAAACAAAATTTAGAATTGAAAATATTCTTTATTTAGCAAAATTTTCACTGAGTTTTACAGTAATGTGACAAGAGTGTTTTATTTTGATTAAAAATACTATAGTATACTGAAAGTAGTCAATTGAGGATATCAATATATGAAAACTTATTAATTATATAATTCAATTCTGATCAAGGTTGCAAGCAAAATGTATTAAAAATTTTTAATAATAAGATCCTACTTAAAAAGTACATTCTTCAAAAAAAGATAGTTGTGACATGATATTAGGTACACATGAGGTTTAGAAACTGATTATAATACGTGAATGTGTATCAAGATTTACCATTCTGTGGGATGCCTGGGTGACTCAGTTGGCTAAGTGTCTGCCTTCGGCTCAGGTCATGATCCCAGGGTCCTGGGATCGAGCCCCGCATCGGGCTTCTTGCTCGGCGGGGAGTCTGCTTCTTCCTCTGCTCCCCCTGCTTGTGCACTTGCTCTCTCTCTCTCTAACAAATAAATAAAATCTTAGAAAAAAAAGATTTATGATTCTGTTTATAATTGCTTATAAACAGTATAAAGACTATCTGGTTTTAATACACATTGTTACACGTGGATGTGTGGTAGTTTATTTTTTATAAAATATTTCATTTAAAAAATTAGTTTTTGAGTAGAACCATTATAAATGAAGTCTATTTTGTAACATTAAATCTTTTAGGCCAATCACTCACTTTTCCACTAAGATCTGACATTGTATCCTGACTTTAAAATTGTTACAGTAAGCTGGAATTTTTTATTGTGGTTAACTATAGATATTTTAAAGCACTTTTCTCCCTGAAAATTAATATGTGCTGTAGACACTAAAGTTGTGGTTTTGTCCTGGAGTTGACAAAGAAGGAGCTCGGCAGGCAGATGGGTGGTTGCAGCCAAGGTCCACACAGGGAAGTATTTACGCAGATAATGGAAGAGTTGGGAAACCAAATAGGATGGTGAGGTAACCCAGGGATTAGCAATATGAGCACACTAATACCACTGATACCACCCTGGGTCTAGGAAATGCAGAGAAGAGATGGCGCTACCAGACCCCAGAAGCTAGGAGGAGCTAGACCTATGGAGGGAATGGCTGTTCAATCTGAAAAGGTGCCAGTTAAAGCAGGTTTGTGGGAAGTACGAGAAAAACCTTGGTTTTTCCCTTTCAGCCCATCTTCCAGTGCCTGCCCCGGTCAAATCTACCGTTCAACAGACCAGGGGAGGAAGCAACAAGTGAATGACCAGCATAGAGATAACCTTCGAACATAATACCCTTACCCAAAGATAAGAATGGGTTTTCTTAATGTTGACCGTATTTATAGTAGTAAAATATGACACCTTTTTATACCTATCTGGCAACTCCAAATAATACAGAAGAACAGCAGTTTTTAAAAATAAAAGTACAAAGCCAAGTATTTTATTCACAGGCCTTTACTCACAATCTAATTATTTATGCTAATTTTGCACATAATTATTCTGTGTACTAATTGAAAGCAGACCAGACACAGCAGTTTAGAAAGGTAAAATGGGCTGACAGGTGTAGACAAAAACAAATCCAAAGTTGGAATATTTACCAATTGATAATGAGGAAGAGAACAGAAAAAAAAATACCCCATAAAATTGAGACAAAATAATTTAAAAAGTTTTTTGTGGTTGTTTAATATAAAAAACAATCTATCATAGCCAACTTGAGAACCCTTGAGGGCATGCCCCTGAGTCTTGAAATCTTGCATTTATTGATATTGCTAAAGGTTGAACATGAATCACTGAGAAAAGGTTAAATTATTCACAGTATTAGCTGTTTAAATGGAGAGGCTATATAAAAGTTGTTATTCACATCTGCAGACTCATGTGGTATCTGTCTCCTAGTTGAAAAACTAATGTATTTTGAATACTTCAAAGCGTCTTGAGACCAGATAGATAGATAGATAGGTAGATCTCTCATTACTAGAGTAAGATACGTAAAAACATTAAATGTGAACAAGGAGGATTACTGTAAGGAAAACAAGTGAAATGTTACACAGGTTACTCTTTTTTTTTTTTTTTAAGATTTTTTTATTTTATTTATTTGACAGAGGGAGACACAGCGAGAGAGGGAACACAAGCAGGGGGAGCGGGAAAGGGAGAAGCAGGCTTCCTGCTGAGCAGGGAGCCCGATGCGGGGCTCGATCCTAGGACCCCGGGATCATGACCTGAGCGGAAGGCAGATGCTTAACCACTGAGCCACCCAGGCGCCCCTATACAGGTTACTCTTAAACACACTCACACACACATCCCCTTCAGAATGAAGAATCCAAGAGCATCATTAATTCATTTATTCTACAAATATTTATTGAGTACATACTATACATCAGACATATTTTAAGTATGTTTTCTTTTTCTTTTTTTAAAGATTTTATTTATTTATTTGAGAGAGAAAGAATGAGACAGAGCATGACAGCGGGGAGGGTCAGAGGGAGAAGCAGACTTCCCGCCGAGCGGGGAGTCCGATGCGGGACTCGATCCCAGGACTCCAGGATCTGGATCTGAGCCCAAGGCAGTCGCTTAACCAACTGAGCCACCCAGGCGCCCTAAGTATGTTTTCTTTGTTTGTTTAAAAGTGACTTTATTTCCAAAAATCATCTCATAGGGTGACTATAGAAAACTTAAAAGAGCTAGTAAAGTGTGAATGCACTTTTAATTGCATCGTTATTTATTTTGAAATTGACTTGTAACTCTAACTGGTGACATGTGAATGTGAGACATTTTCTTTTGCTTATTTACTGATACTGAAATACTCAGTTTATTAGGGACATGTTTATCAACTGAGATAGACTGATAATCCATTTTAAAGACAATGTCAAGGGATATTTGTTGAATATTGTCCAACAGTTTATAGAAGAGGAAATACTAGTATTTGCATCTTATAGCCAGAGAACTACAATGTTCGTAGAAATATGTCTTTGTGAAGCTATTCGAAAGAAAGAATAGGAAAGCAGATGAGAGCTAGCACTAAAGATTGGGTTCCTGACTCCACTGTTGCCACCAATTTCACCATGCAAAATGATTTATAAAATGTGTTTATGTTTAACTACATATTTCTGGAGAGAAATCTCTTAGCTTTCACCAATCTTAAGACCCCCGAATGGTAAAGTGCCATTGAACTAGATTGACTGCTATCTGCTCTCTTATTATTTCAATGAAAGATGTACTACAAATTAGTGAGGAAAAATACCTCCCGTGGGTTCGGTTATTTATATATCCTAATGTATTTGTTAATGATGGAAGTGTCACCTTTGTTTCCTCAAATACACCCAGATGAGTGTCAGTGAGCAATTAACACAATTAAAATCATTTTGATTTTCTAATGTCACATTTACTATTGATTATAAAATTCTAAGTCAATTAATATATCCTTTAGAAGAGGGATGTGAAAAGATGACAGTTCTTCATTTGTAAAAGTTATGAGGTGGAAATGGAATTTCATTATCATCTCACAGATAAATATGTTATATGTCTAATTTATACCTACCCTGAATAGTTTGAAATCATTAAACATGAAAAAAGTAAATTCATGCAAAATCCTTAAAAATAATTAAAATCAAACAATCTGAAATATAGTAAAGAAAAATGTATAGAAGACAAATCTATTAAAGTCACCCTTCTCTCTCTCTGACTTTCTCCCTCCTCATTTCCATGTCCTATCTCCCATTTTTTATTATTGGGCTGGAGTCTCTGAAGAAGGTATCCTCCCTATCCCCCATTACAAAATCCAGTTTTTGAACATAGTCTATGCAATAGTGGTGATTTTTAATTTTTAACCAGTGATTACAAAGTTTACTTAGTTTAATCTTTAATCTGTATTTCACTTTTTACTTGTATTGATAATTATGGTGAGCTATTGTCAGTGTAAGCCGGAAGACGTTAATACAGTAAAATATCACCAGTTCTATACTCTGCCATCTATTTAATGAAGTCAGCCCTACATATTTTTGAATCTTAAATCTACCAACCAGCATTGGTGGGTGGCAGATGCCCCGTTTATTTCTCAAAATTTCTCCACCTCTCAGTCTTGCCTTGACTTTTGGTTTATTGTCCTGTTCCTTAATTTCTGATCTTCATGTTGGTATTTGGACATCATGGTTTGACACTTGGCTGTCTATTAAGAACTTGGTTCAACTCCAATTCTTGATCACATTTCTAAAACACCTTTATATGTATTAAAGTCATTTTCAATGACAAAACCTTGATGCACTGATTGCACTGTCTTTTTTTTTTTTTAAAGATTTTATTTATTTATTTGAGAGAGAGAGCACATGAGAGGGGGGAGGGTCAGAGGGAGAAGCAGACCCCCCGCCGAGCAAGGAGCCCGATGCGGGACTCGATCCCGGGACTCCAGGATCATGACCGGAGCCGAAGGCAGTCGCCCAACCAACTGAGCCACCCAGGCGCCCTGATTGCACTGTCTTATTTCTTCTGTAAGTATGCCCCTGAGGACTTGTATCCTACCATTAATGTTTTTAATTTTAATTTTAATCAAACAGTATGATGCAGCATGTATATTATGAAGTTTAAGTGGCATTTCTTTTAAAATACTTATATAACTTAAGTTGAAGTACTGTTTTCAATGAAGTTAGTGAGTAGATAGAGCATAACATGTTCTATTAGAGATGCAAGTAGTCATTTTTAGTAATGTGTATTATTAATTCTATATCACTGAATATTATACTTTCTTAGTACATATTTAACTTGGTACAATATAAGCATTTAATTTGCTAGTATATGATTTATCCAACTTACTTCCAAAGAGAATTTGAGGTCATGCTGATGCATTTGAACAGGACTGGTCTTTGACTTTTAAGAAATAGCCATCTAAAATATGTAAGATATCTAACAATTTAGTGATATGTATGTGGCTTTCAGTTTTGAGGTAATCTATCTTTCCTAACAGGCTCTCCATTTAATGTTGTGTGAAGTACCATGCAATGATTGCTACCAGTGAAGTTAAATGCCTTTATAATTAAATCTATATTGAACAGATTTCTTTGTCTTTACTAGGCAGTTTCCTACTGTGTGTTTAAACTTGTTGCAGTTTAGAGTATTATTATGGTAAATGTAAAATATCTGAGAATGAAATGGAACTGTGTTCCGTGACGGGGCAAATATATTTTTTCCAAATAAACAGGCATTGAATTGTATTCATTTATCTAATTACATACCTTGTAATGCCCCTTTATAGCATAGAGAAGAAAATACCTTTTATGAAATCTTTGGAAAATATTATAATATGAAAGAATATAGAGATGTTTATAATTATCTCTTTCACTGTATAATCTTCCTAAGTACTCCATAGGAAGCATGATTCATGGTGGTTGATACACTAACTCAGGAGTTAGGAATGACTTTAACTTCTGATTGCTTTGTTTACTAGCAATGTGAACTTGGGTTATTTACTTATCATCTTTACTCCTGTCAAAAAGGACAAATAATAGTACCTGTGGCAAGAGATGGTTTGAAATTTAAATGTGAAGATGTGTACATAAACTTCCTAGGACGGTGTCTGGTGCCTAATAAATATGAGCTATTATAATTTTTTTTCTTACTAAATAACCTCTCAACATGAAATTATATTGTGATTTATTTAAGAAACTATATGACTATAAAATATTTAAATTTAACATACAAATTGGGGAGCAGATGTCCATAGAAAACATTTTCTTCAAAAATTATTTATAATACATAATATATTATATATCATATTTCCTATTTCATAGTGGTCTGTGCCTTATTTTAAAATTATCTAAGGAAGGTGGAAGTGATTAACAAGGTGTCTAAATGAAATACTATTTGCACAGTATTAACTTAACTATACATAGTAAAGTCCACAAAATAGTTATTTTAGAGCCAGTGCCTTTGCTTAAATCTCCAGATTCTCTTTCAAAACTATAGGATAGGTTCATTAACTTTAGTAGAATAATATGAATATTTGAATGTATGTGAATGTAAGAAAATGTTTATTTGCAAAAAATAGAAATCAACAAAATTAATTTTAGTAAAAACAATTTATGACTGTGCTTTTTCATTATGGCTGAATACATGTGTCTAAATGTGCCATACAGAGTTAGTAGTTGATTAACATTCGAGTGCTCAAGTGTTAAAGCAACTACTAGCTAGCAGACTGTTAGAGCATAACAGGTAGTTATCTGTAATTGGCTTTTTCTTCATGTCATATTCTTAAATGGCACTTGGGCATTTTTTTTTTTTTATTGGAAAGAGGTGGTCATATTTGTAGAATTCTTACCACTATAGTTTGTGTCTCATGAGATTTAAACTGAAATTACTGTCCTTATCTCATTATACTATTCTGAGGGAGTGAATAGAAAAGAGAAAAAGGGAGGTACCTCATATTATCACATAGTTCCAAATCTGACTTATTTCACTTAGCATAATACCCTCTAGGTCCACCTGTGTTTTCAGAAATGGCAAAGGTCTCATTCTTTTTTATGGCTGAGTTTGTGTGAACATTCCTGTTCACACAGACACGTGCATGTGCGAACACACATATTTTTTATCCATAACATATAGACAAGTTGAATCACACCTGAAATTAATGTAACATTGTGTGTCAACTATACTCAAAAAAAAGTTCAGAAGTGTGAATATAAAATATTTTAAAAGTTTATTAAGTGGTGCGAGGACTTGTCTAAGATAGTTGGAAGGAACAAGGGACTGGCACGCCTGTATGTGGTCTGACCCACTCTGCTCGTCCACTGGTTCACTGTAGATTCATGTAAATGCAGTTAAAAGTTTTCATTTTTTTCTCTCCATGGCAGTGTCCTCCAGTCTGAATCTTGCATTCTCTTTAATCCACATGGGCAGACATCCTAAACCTGGAAAGATCAAAATGTAACTCAGCCCAGTTGTCTGGGTGTTAGGTTACCTGTGGGTCAATATCAGCGTATTTCTTCCCAGTGAATCAGAATGGAAGCAGAGAGATTGGACTTCGGCTAAGGGAAGAGGTCAGAGAAGTAGTTCACAGTTAACTGAGACATGAGTAGCTGTGCCTTATTTTAAAATTACCTAAGGAAGATGGAAGTGATTAACATGGCGTCTAAATGAAATACTGTCTGTGTAGAATTTTGCTTCAAAAAATAATGCACATTCTGTTTTTTTTCTCTGTTTACTATTAGTGTAAATTTAGTCTGTGTAGATCATATAAGGTGAGGACTAATTGCCAGTGCTGTATGAATATAGGTCACATGTCACATGCCTCTTTGCTGCCTGGAAGGATCTATTTTCTTGTATCAATTGAGTTCTGTCACGCCTTGGGTATTTTGAAAAGAACATTGGCTTTGATATTAGGCAGTTCGAATGTCCGCTCTGCTAGTTACGAGTGTCAGAGTACCACTACTTCCTTCCTTTGAGCTTCCGTTCCTTCGTTCATAAAATAGAGCTATTGAAGGATGTGTGAGGATGCATTTATGATAACCGTTCATGTTACTTCTGTGATATGGTGATTATTCTGTGGTTTGGGTTCTTGTTCACCCATTACTTCTTGCATTTGAATCAGTGTCTGGTGAGGCTTTTTTCTAGTCTCTTTCCACGTCAAACTGGACTTGCCAGTGATGATGGAACTGCCATTTTGAAATACCTGCTTGTCTTCCCATAAAAATCATATGCTTGAGACATGAGTTATAGAAAGAAAGAACAGGACTTACGTACCAAAGACCTGAGATTGAATTGTGTGCCTGTAGTCTGATAGGTGTGTGACTTCTCTCGGCCGGTTTCTTCATTTGTAGGATACGGATCATAGCCACGTATCTTCCTTGTTGCCTGATGTTATGAGAATCAAATCAGAGATTGTTTAAAAATGCTTCTTAAATAGTACCAGCAAATGTAGTCTGTCTTCTTGGTTCAGCTGTTTATCATGTCATGGTTCCATTTTTGTAGAATGATTGAATATTGGTTATTTATTTTACATTCTTGACATACTTTTTCATAGTCTCACATTGGCTCTTTAAAAATGGCTGACTGCAGGCAGGAGGGCAGTCTGTTACCTAGCAACAGTGTTTCCTGAATGCCGTCTTCAGCAACACAGCTTTGGGACACAGGTATTTGCTACATGTCACAGGTTAGTAGGTTATTCACATTCACCAAAACATCGGTTGGATTTTCTACAGCTAATCAGATAAATGGGAATCCAGTAACTATGACTAAGGAGCATACATGGGTTAACAACTTTTTAAAAAATTCATTAGAAATTTGATTTTACCTATTCATCAAATATAATAATTTATTTTTTGAACTGAGTCTCCTTTGTTTATTACAACTATTACTGCTTATCAATAAGGGCTAATGTTTTTTAATTTCAAAAGCATCTACAAAATTGTATATTTCTAATATATCTGGCAGATATCCAGCCCTACTAAATATATTAGCATAATAATAGTAGTCGTCAAAGCAGTTCCATTTAAGCTAGCAAATAATTACCCTTAACAATAGACCTGTAAGAAGTCCCTTGATTAATAAATTTGTTAATGTTTATTTGCTGGTTACAGAAATGAATTCAAACCAGATTATAGCTAATAAAAGCCTTTAGTTTTACTAAATGTCATAATGAATAACTCTGTTCATTTATAATTTTAGTTTGTCAGGCAATGAGAGCCCTCACATAATTTCTCTGATGTTTTTAATACTTATAATTCTTAGGTTCTATTGAAGTACGTTTTTTCTCAAAGTGACTATGGTCATTGAAAGTGTGCGGGCATTTAGAGTAATCAGATATCTCTCAGTAATCAGCGTGAAAATAGTCCTGACAGTTCATACTAGAGCTAATTAGGGTGGCTATGTTAATTGATGTAGGACTAGCTGATTGTTGCTTTGGGACTATTTCTTGTTCTTTCCCAAAATCTTTGAAACAATTATAATATCCGTTTGAAGAATCTGATGTAATACTGGAGACACATAATACCTTGAGTTTTGGTATTTGCACTTTAACAGCTTATAATATGCATTAGCAAGACACATGGTTCCTTGATGCCTAAAATTCAGGATATTAACTTTTGTTTCTAAAAAGAGAAAATAGGTAAAAACTAACAAACATCCGAAGTCCATTTCTCTTTCCTCAAACCATTATATAACTTTTGAAAATGAAATCTTATTTATTATATATAGAATCTTGTTTTTCACACAACACTCAAGAAGCATATGTGTGCAAATTATTTTTCCTGACACCTACTGTGATATTATTCCCAGGTACTACTTCAGAAACAGAATGGTTATAAGGAGTAGAGATTTTGGAAGAGACAGAGTTGAGAATGTTTCTTTGCAAACAAATTCTTACTATTGATTGTGTACAAAGTAAAAACATTGCAACATTGCTATCTCCATGTCTGGAACATAAGGCATAGAGATCTCTTTCCAATCAACAATGCTAACTATATTTACACTATAAACTTCACTACAAAACAATATGTGGTTCAGCTGATAACAAACATTACTTGTTTTCTAGAGAAAATGACAAAAGATACAACAAATTATGGCCATAACTATTTGAAAAGATCTGGAATACTATTGTAACTTAGGGCAGTACAGACTTAAAAATAGCTATGTAGTTATTTTGTAACCCACAGAATTGACAAAAAATAAAATTCTGACAATATCAGGTATTGATGAGGTTTTCTGGAAAACATCTATTATCCCACACTGCTGGTGGGAATGAGATGGATGTAGCCATTTTAGGGACTATGAACTGAAAATGTGGACCCTATGAACAGCAGTTACAATTCTTAGGTAACTACAAATGAGAATAGCACATCTGCCCAAGGAGATATCAACAGAGATGAATTGAAAACAAATTAACTGTTCATCAAAAGAGAAAAGGTAAATAAAATATGGTATATTGTTGTATGAAGAAATAATCCACCATGAGCAAGATTCAGCAGAAATCACAAGCCACAGAGTCAGACCCCTACAGAGATTAGAGGGTGCCATGTTGAGAGACTAAAAGACAGAATTGGAAGTATGACCAGAAATTAATAGAATTTCTAGAAATCAAAACAGTATAGTAATGGAAAGAAAAGCAACTTATTACAGAATTAAAGTTATAATTAAAATAAAGATAGAGCAGAGGAAATTGTTTAAAATAAAGCTAAAAGAAAGGAATGGTAAAAGTGGAAGTGAGATTAGGGCACATAAGTATTAGAGGCAGGCAGCCAGTCTATATCTAAAAAGAGATCCTAAGGGGGTGGCTCAGTCAGGTAAGCATCTGACTCTTGATTTTGGCTCAGGTCATTATCTCAGGGTTGTGAGATCAGGCCCTGAAACGGACTCTACGTCAGGCTCTGTGCTGTGCTGTGCATGGAGCCTGCTTAAGATTCTCCCCCTCTCTCTCCTTCTGCACCCCCCCCCAAGCAAATGATCTCTCTCTCTCTCTAAAAATTAAAAAAATAAAAAATTTAAAAAAAAGATCAGAAGAGGTAGAGATCTGGCATTATGTGAGATAACTGAATTTTTTTCACCTAGAATTTACTAAAGACACAAATTCTCAGATTCAGAAACCCCCACACATCCCAAACAGGGTCGTGGGGGCAGGGGAACAAAACCAAAAATAAACACACCCAAACAAGCTGTAGTAAAACTGAAGAATCCAGGAGACAAAGGGAAGATTTTAAAACCAACCAGAGAAAAAAGATTGATTACCTAAATATTGACCGTTAATGTCTAAACCACAGTGGAAGCTGAAAGACAATGTGATAACTTTTTCATGTGCTGAGAGAAGGCAATCAGTCATAAATGTAAATTCAGAAAGACTACCTTTCAGTAAAGACAGTGGAATAAAGGCACTGTCAGATAACAGATATTGAGAGTGTTCATTACCAACACCCACAAAGTTCATCTCACTAAAAGAACTTTGACATCTTTTTTTTTTTAAAAGATTTTATTTATTTATTTGACAGAGAGAGACACAGTGAGAGAGGGAACACAAGCAGGGGGAGTGGGAGAGGGAGAAGCAGGCTTCCCGCAAGCAGGGAGCCGATGTTGGGCTCGATCCCAGGACCCTGGGATCATGACCTGAGCCAAAGGCAGACACTTAATGACTGAGCCACGCAGGCACCCCAAGAACTTTGACATCTTAACAGGGTAAAAGAAAAATGGCCACAGAAAATAGGTCTGGGATAAAAAAAGGAAATGTCAGCAAATAAAATGCAAATTGGTGAGCAAGTTGAATAAACATTATATAAAATAATACACATATCTAGTTTGTATCGTTTACATCAAGCTAGAATTGAAATCCTATAAAAGAGCATATAAATTGGGAGTATAGTGATATTTGCTTAAACATTTTAACCTTCCTATATTTTTTCTGGAAGAGGACAGAGACACTGATTATCACTGAACTTTACTCAGAGTTCAATATGTCTATAAAAATATCTTGGATAGTCACTAACAGAAAATAGAATAATGGAATGTGAGAAAGCAAAAGTCAATCAAGTAAGGCAAGAAGATTGTTAGAGAGTAAAGGAAAAATGGGACAAATTGAAATAAAATTAGATAATAGAAGGGAATACAAATGTGGAAATAATCATAATCATTGTAAATGATTTCAAAGATACTTTGTGTCAAAAATCAATCAAGCTTCTTTCTATAAGAGACATAGCTGAAACATAAGGGAGGTGAAAGGCTGGCTGAACATAAAAGGAGGGAAAAACCTAGATCAAGTATAAATCAACTAAAGAAAACTGTTGTAATCATACTAACACTTTATGAAATAGATTTTAAGGCAAAACCTTAAAAGGGAAAAAGAGGGGCACTGTATTTTTTTCAGAAGATTCAATACACCCTTGAAGGTACTTTTAATTTACATATGCCCAATGATATAGCTGTAAAATATGTAAAGCAGAAATTGACATAACTTCAAAGAGAAATAGAAAGTACCATCATCATAATGGGAGATTGTAACACACTTCTCTTAGAAAGAACTAGATCAAATTATAAAATGAAGAATTTAAGATGATTTATTTTATTTTATTTTTTTTAAAGATTTTATTTATTTATTTGACAGAGAGACAGAGAGCACAAGCAGGGGGAGCAGCAGGCAGAGGCAGAGGGAGAAGCAGGCTCCCCACTGAGCAGGAAGCCCGACGCGGGGCTCCATGCCAGGACCCCGGGATCATGACCTGAGCCGAAGGCAGACGCTTAACCATCTGAGCCACCCAGGCGCTCCGGATTTAAGATGATTTAAATAGCTCCATAAACCGGTTTGATCTAAGGAGCACATATAGAACCATGTACTCCAAAATTGAAGAATAAATATGCTTTATAAATTTTGTAAAAAATGTATAAAAATTGATGACATACTAGTCTATAAAGTAATCTAAACTAATTAAAAAATGTAGGTATTATACAGTCACATTGTTTGACCAAAATACAATGACAGATTGAATCATATTAAATCACTAATACACTACAATTTTTTAAGCTATAGAAATGGAACAATTATGTACATTAGAAATCAATTACAAAAATTGTCTTAGAAATGTATTTTCAAATACCAAAAAGGCATAATTCAAGGACAAATAAAAAGAGACATTAGAAAATACTTAATATTGAAAAATAATGAAAATGAAATGCTACTTATGAAAGCAAATATAAAGGCACTACTTATAGAATTAAAGTCTTATATTAATAATATATTACTTTCCTGTTCGGAAGGAAATGAAACTGAAAAATGGCTAGGAAACCAGTTTAAGAACTTAGGAAAGGAAGAATAGAACAAATTCCCCCCAAAATAAGGAGAAGGAATCTTAAATATAAAAAAAGAAATTAATAAATGGAAAACAAAGATATCCTAGTGAGGATCATCAAAGCTAAGGCTAATTCTTTTAAAATTCTAAAATATCTTCTGGTAAGATTAATCAAAAAACAAAAGACAAAAACAGTATGACTAATGAAAAAGACATGTATAGAAATAGCAGATATTAACAACTTTGTAAAGATAATAAGTTTGCTAGAAGCACATAAACTACTGCATTGGTTAGTAGAATAGTATTATGAAAGGTGCTAAACCATATCATATAGTTTAAGTCTTTTTTATCTGCTGTGATGAAGATGAACTTCTCTCAGGGTAAGCAGTGTGACAGGGTATTCAGGCAGACGAAATAGTTGATCTATTTTTTTCTGTTTATTCTGGTTTTATTTTCTGTGTATCTGTTTATTGAGGTCGTGAGGCAGCGATGCTGCCTGTGAACCTGTAAGTTGGATTATCAGATACATGATAAGGTTATAAGTTTTCTTTGTAGATAAGATGAGGTGCTTATTTTTCCTTCTTTTATGCACCAAATTCCTAACACTCTAGCTTATTTTTTGGTCACTTTGGATTGTCTGACTCAACCATCATTCTATGTTCTATTAGTTGGAAAAGTTAGAAAGCTGAAAACTACCTTTCCCACTTTTTTTTTGCAACTAGGTTTCTTTTTGTGCATTGGTTTCTGCCCTTTAGATGCATTCATGGTATTTGGAAGGCAGACATGAGGTGGAGATCACATGCCTGATGTCCTTGTCTTTACTGCTGTCTGGAAGTCCCTAGAAACCTATGGCTGGCCTGTAAATAACACAGTGCCTGCCTCCAGATTTCAGTGTATCAAGAAGCCATGGTAGCAGTGATGAGGGTCCTTGCTTGCACGTCTAACCTCTGGAGCCTAGTTTTAAGTTTCATTTTTTTTCTTCTGTGTATGTGTTCATGGCTGACATTGTGGGTTCTTGGTTTCAATTTCTGTGTGGTGGTGGCTTTGGGGCATCAGTTCCATATTGTTCTGGTAGTCACTCAACAGGTCTAGCCTAGAATCTGCTCCTTAGGCTCTTCCAACAATGTTTAGGTACCTAATTTCCTGACTAAACCTACTCTTTCTTTGAAGCACAAGGACTTGTTTCTTGTCCTATACTTTGACTAAGACAGACTCAGATCCTGTGATGTTTTCTTCTTTATATTATAGAGAACTGTACTTCCTAGCAATGGATTTGACAATAGAATCAGTGACAATATAAGCATTGTGGATTCATTTTCTACACATGGATCCCTGCGTATTAGTACAGAGATAGATAATCAAGGTCTATGAACAACGTCGACTTCAATTTGACAAATCTCTGGTCCTGCTACACCACTTTTTGTAACACAATTTTCCTCTACCTTTCTCCCATTCAGATATGTGTAGTGTAGGTAAAAGCTCCTGCCTGAGAAAAACAGAGGTCAGTTTTGATATGTATTACTATGGTTAACCAAATACAACACTAAGAACATTTTTTTGTGTGTGAATATTTTTCAGTGGAAGCTTAACTAATTATTTTTTTAAAGAATCACTAGATCTGATTAAACCATAGCTCTTCATGTTCATATATGATATGATTACCAAATCAGTCTGTTTATTCATGACTCCGGTGAGCTATCCATTCATTAATAAGAAACAGGTTTTACCCTGAGGGGTACTTGAACATATCAACAGACTCTTGACCTAACCCATGTATTGCTTCTGGAAAGAATTGATGGGTGACAGGTGACCATTTATCAAAATCTATATGCCTGCCATTTGGTTTTGCTTCAGTAATCCCAGGGTCTTCATTTTTAGACAGGCTGGTATAGAATAATCCCAGAGGATTTGAGTAGAGTCAAGTCCTAGGGCAGAGCACTTGCTGTCAGTTACTCTACCTGCTCGGAAGACATATTGTGCTCTCCTACTTTTTTTAACATTAATTTCAGGGAAATAGGATGAGAATTGAGTTCTACTAGTTTATCCAGTATCTTCCAGTTTAATATATTATAAATTTAATCCTATTTCATTTAGAAAATGTCTATAAATAGCTTTCCACCTTGAAAACAAATTTGTTTATGTAGATCTCTGAGTTGATTATAGATAATCTTTGAATTAGTGACCAACATATGGTGTTATTTCTCCCCTGGCCATAATACATGGGTTCAAGAACCAAGGAGAGTGAACATAAAGGACTGAATTATCAAATCAGACTTACAATAATCAGAGATCTTACCCAGTAACATGCTTTACTAATAATTTTAAGGTTACAAGCAATCAAAAGTCACAGGTGTTGCAGAAGTCTGTTATATCCTGTGTGGTTCCCCAGGTCATACTTTCTAGCATTAGGTATACTCTTTCTGGCCTAGAGAAAGAGATGATGTTTCCAATGAAGTTAGCAGTTCATATAACACAGCAGAGAGGGTTTAGGGTATGTAATATCTCCATTTTCCACCCCATGTTGTGCTAAGGCTTATGTGTCATTTTCAGCCAATCCATGACTCATTAATTCATAACTTGGTGTACCATAACCAATTCTAAACCAGAGATAAGGATATCCTGGTAAAAATATCCCTCAGATAAAGATTCTCTTCCTAGCCAATTTCATTAGCTTATTTACTAGGAGAACCAGAAATCAGGTTGTAATTAGACCACATTCCCTGTCTTTCTTTCCCCCAAGGTCTTCCCCTTTGATTCCTGTAATCAACAGAGAAATTGATCAAAAGCCAACTGCTTTACTCCTTTCCCAGGGTTGAAATGGGGGTGACTTTCACTATTATACTTAATGACCTACTTATGGAACTTTTACTGCATCCCTGCAACTTTGAACTTTGCTAATTTAGAGATCTTAGTCCCAAGATTAAAAAAAAAAAAAAAAAAAAAGACTTCCACCAGAGGATATACAATGCTTCCTTTAAATTGAAGTTGGGACTGATTCCTGACTACTTTAGGGAATTACAATATTGGCTGAGGTGTTTGGTCCAAGTTATCAAGGGAAATCATGTTGTTGCTACACAACTGGGCAGGGAGGAGAATGTCTGGAACCCAGGGCATCCTCTGAGGTGCCATATCCATTAATAAAAATCAATGGGGGGGTACCTGAGTGGTTCAGTCAGTTAAGCATTTGACTCTTGGTTTCGGCTCAAGTCTTGATCCCATGGGTTATGGGATCAAGCCCGACATCCAGCTCCTTGCTCAGTGGGGAGTCTGCCTTAAGATTCTCTCCCTCTGCCTTCCCCCCCCCAAATAAATAAATAAATCTTTAAAAAAAAATCAGTGGGAAGTACAATAACCCAAAATGACTACCAAGGTTTCAGACCCTTTAGGGATGACCAGGTAAAGAATTCCAACTAACTAAAGTGTTGGCTTACTGCCAAGGAAACATGGAATGTGTCATGGAAGAAAGAAGTTATATCAACCACAGCCTTATGGTTATGGAAATGAGATTGCTACAGCTATACTTATTGCCTTCCTTGTTTATTATATGGAATACATATAAACTAACTTGTTCCTCGCTTCTTGTATCTTGTTACTTTATATAAGGATTATTGCTTGTGGCTAACTTTCCAGTTTAGTTTTTGGGTTACTGAATATTCAATCCCTATCAAAATTCCAATGGCATTTTTTTTCCCTCAGAAAAAACAATCCAAAACTTCATATGGAACCACGAAAGATCTCTAATAGCCAAAACAACCTTGTGCAAGAAGAACAAAGCTGGAAGAACAGTTCTGATTTCAAATTATATGACAAAGCTGTAATAATCAAAACAATGTGGTAATGGCATAAAAACAGACACGTAGACCAATGTAATATTATAGTACATCAAACAAAAAAGCTTCTGCACAAGAAACAGGAAAATGAAAAGACAACCTAAAGAATGGTAGAAAATATTAGCTAACCATATCTCTAAGAGGTTAATATCCTAAATGTATAAGGAACTCTCCTATAACTCAATTAAAAATGGGCAAAGGATCTGAATAGACATTTCTCCAAAGGAGACATACAAATGGTCAACAGTTGTATAGAAAGGTATTCAGCATCACTAATTGTCATGAAAATGCAAATCAAAACCACAATGAGATATCACCTCATACCTGTTAGAATGGTTATAATAAAGACAAGAGATATCAAGTGTTGGTGAGGATGTGGCAAAAAGGGAATTCTTGTGTGCACTTGGTGGGAATGCAAATTGGAACAGCCATTGTGGAAAACAGCATGGAGGTTCCTCCAGAAATTAAAAATAGACCATATGATCCAGCAATCACAATTCTAGATATATATCCAAAGGAAATGAAATCAGTCCTGATGTCTTGATTTTTTTTATTTAATTTACAAGTCATACAGTGGGCATTTCTAATCTAAAGACTCATATGCAACTTCAGTTCTAGGATATTCTTTTGTATTATTTTGTTGAAAATTTCTCCCTTCAGTATTCTCATTCTGACATTATTACTTTGATGTTGGACTCCTCGGTTGGGCCTGTTCATCTTTGGCAAATCCTTTTTTTCTTGTATTTTCCATTTCTTGATCTTTCTTGATTTTATGTTTTAACATTTAAATTACGTTTTTATTTGGCAGTAATATTTATATTTCTTTGAGTTCTTTCTTGTTTTCTGAAATACTTCCTACATCTTGTCTTTGTTTTTGTGTAGATATTCTAGAATTTCTCATAAGAGATTGTGAGACCTTTTTAAATAGTTATTTCCTGTTCTGTGGATTGTCATTATTGGGTCTGCTGTCTTTTTTTTTTTCTTTTGTATTTTTGCTTTATTTTAATCTTTTTCATTTATAGTATGACTTATCTTTAGTGTTTGATATTTCTTGCATGTGCTTTTGTAATTCAAAATTATTTTTGTAGAGATGCTGTCAGGTGTCTGTCTCCTACAGGCTTTCCTTTGTGATGAGTTGCTGAGAGACTGGTCTGAGAAAATCTCAAATATTAGATTGTGGGCATTTGCTAAGGCAAAATGCATGGTTCTCCTATTCAGTTTCTTTCTTTTTAAAATAAACACATTGTTTTTGTTTTTTGCTAAGGGGATAAATACTTGCCTGC
>NC_138376.1:56488099-56535920 GCF_054177405.1 Leptonychotes weddellii
GTAGAGATGCTGTCAGGTGTCTGTCTCCTACAGGCTTTCCTTTGTGATGAGTTGCTGAGAGACTGGTCTGAGAAAATCTCAAATATTAGATTGTGGGCATTTGCTAAGGCAAAATGCATGGTTCTCCTATTCAGTTTCTTTCTTTTTAAAATAAACACATTGTTTTTGTTTTTTGCTAAGGGGATAAATACTTGCCTGCTAGAGATACCAAATATATGTGCAGAACTCCATCCTTGTCACCTTCTACCCATCCATGTCCTAACACAGGACTTCTCACCATTTTTATAAAACATGGAGGACATTCAGAATTTTATTGCTTTCACATTCTATTCCCGTCATGTAAGACTTAAAGACCCAAAATTATGTGCTGCTTTGACATCTGGTAAAATTAGGAGGGTCTCTAATGACCTACCTGTGAAGTTTCCCTCCTTATTTTGTTCCCACAGATAAGGTTCTCTAGCCAATTTATCAAGGGTCTAGACATAGTTTGGCTTATCCCTGAGTAGCGAGTTTTACTTTCCTGAGAGCCACGAAGTTATCCAAACAAGTCAATGATACTGTCCTGTGGGAACGCTGGGGAATACCTCCTCTTCTTGATACCTAAAGCCTGCCTCCCACAGCCCCCAGTTGCTCACCCTGTTCCCGAGTGCAATACCTCTGGGGCCCTGTGTGACACAGTGTCATCCTGGCTGTGAGTACAGGTGGCTAATAATGGCTAATAACTCCTGTTGATCTTATTTGTCCAGTGTTGGGTTTCTTGTGTTCAGCCATTCCTGTAATTCTAGGATGAGAATACCTTCACCAATGGAGTGAATAGAAGGTGATTAAAACAGTTACTCTGCCTGTGAATCTGTGCCTTTTTTTCTCTTCTTCATAGCTGACAAATCAAAGAATTAATCCATTCTAAAGTATCTTCTTTTGTGAAGATTTACCAACTTTTTCAGGAAGAATTACTCCACTCTCTTTATTCTTGCTCAACTTTATTCCATCTCCTTATACCATGACATAGAATTTTTCTGTTTATGTGTATTGTCTCTTCTTCCACATGGTGAGCATCTCAAAGAAAAAATATAACTCTGTCTTTGTATCCCCAGTAAACTATGTGCTCAAAATTTTTTGTTAGGTAAATTAACGTATTCAAATACGAGTTCTTCTTCTTATAAATTGTGACTCACAGCAGACATTTAGTATAATTGGACTAGGCCAGCCATCCATTATTTAAATCCTATGATTTAGTTAAATTTAGTAAACTAATGTTGCAAATCATGGCTAGGAAAAGTCAGCTTGATTCTTCAAATAATTGATATATATATATAAAGAAAATAAACATGTACTAGTATGATTGAAGTCATAATATAATCTTAAATTGCATACTATTTTGGAGATTCCATTTTTTATAATAGCATATTGATGTAACTAAATGTTTAAAAATTCAATAGAAAAACACAGATTAACTAGGAAAGTATGTGTTCTAAGATATGTGTCAAAGAAGTAAATAGTTCTTGAGAGGTCTAGTACATTCAGGCAATATAATTATACAGAAATTGCTGAAAAACTATTTGAAGTTAAGAGTGGCAATCTCTGTTCCATTTAGATTGCTTTATTAAATGAAAATAATAGAAAGCCACTGGAACTTTCGATCATCATTTCTTAACATTTTATTAAATTCCTAATGAACAACAGAAGGCAGAATAGAGAAAGTGGCACATTGTTAAACTCTTGCACCAAATGATGGAGAGAAGGTCTGGAAATTAGTATTCTGACAGATTTCTATATAAGTCAGTAAATAACCTAACTTGCTATTAGAAGGAGTAAACTATCTCTATTGTTAGTTTGAGCCATGAGTTGGCTATGTTCTGTTATGAGTGGGGAAAAAGAGGAAGAATAGACAAAAATGAAAAGGAAAGAGAATGAGTGAGTAATAGAAGGAGAATGCCCCTCTGGGTTTCAGTAAAACAACTACAGCATTCTGTAGTATGCATAATTCTAGATAATGACAAGAGAAGACACATATCTTATTGATGTTTTACACAGGAATCATTCTTAAAGACATATGTTAGAGAATGACATTTCATAATGATATATGAATTCATAGACCAAATCTATTCAGCTTTGCAATGTCTAACTGCATTAATCACCTACTGCAATGTAATAAACAACTGCAAAACTTAGTGGCTTAAATTAACAATCATTTATTTAGCTCCTGACTTTCCTGGATGTCAGTCCAGTCTGGATTCAGCTGGGCAGTTCTTCTTGGCTGGGCTCCCTCATGCATCCTTAGGTGAGCCACTTTGCTGATGTTGGCTGGGCTTTCTCATATGTCGAGGGCCTTGGTTAGGACAACTGGGTTGCCTCAACTCTAGCTTACCCAGGCAGTCTCTTATCATCTAACAGACTGGCTCAGGCTTCTTCATATGGTGGCTGAGCAGAGTTCCAACAGAAAAGGAAGCATGCAGGGCCTCTGGAGATCTAGTTGTGGGACTGGTAAAATTATTACTTTTGCTTCTTTTTATTTACCAAACCAAGCCACAAAGCCAGCTCAGATTCAAGGGGTAGAGAGTTAAAGCCTTCAAAGGATGTAGATACAGAGAATGAAGAATATGGTCGTGTTATAACCTATCACATAAATGTACAGAAAATGGAGACCATTGAGAGCAAAGTTCTGGAGACAATGATGACAGAGATCAGATATATTTTAAAATCAGAATTTCTTTCAGAAGTTTGTTTTAAACACTTTTGAGAAATAGTCAATGCAAATAAAAGCCTAAGTTTTTTCAGAAGTTTGTTTTAAAATTGGTAAGTATTTATTTTAGGTTTTTATTTCCATTGACTATTTCTCAAAAGCATTGATGAATTTAACATGAAACCAGTAGATTTTATTAAAAATATACATATAAGCTAATTTACAAAGGAATATAAATTTAGTTGTCAGTTCTCAGGACTCAGGTTCATGATCCTGAATTGATGATATTCTAGCTACAAGTGAATTTTTCAGCTCCCAATCCAAGTGCAATTTATTTCAGGTTAATGCATTTGAATGTAAAGAGTATACCAATAAATTTGGTATTTTGTTAATATTATTTTTAGATGTAATATTTTAAAGATCTAGTTAACAACAATTTTAAAAAGCCATGATTGCAGTTTTTAGTTAAGGTTGTTCTTAGAGAGTGATTGATAAGGTGGTAATTTTAAAATATTTTTTACCATAGCTAAATAATAGTAGTCCTACAAAAGTGACTATATTATCTATAGAACTTCCCAGTACATAATGAGTGATTAGAATTGACCAAATTTGTAACAAAACACAGACAAATTTTCTACTGTATTTCCCAGAACATCATTCTCAGCTTCCATCAGATAAAGATTGATTATAGGAACAGAAAACTGAGCTATGCATGTATTACATTTCCTAACTTACTTATTAATAGCTAACTCAGAAAGCTACGAATTATAATGCCAATCCAAATTTATCCAATTCAGATGACTTATATTAATAATTATGAATATTTATTATTGATAATCCATTTTCATATAGTAGAAGCCAAGCAAATCAGTGTTAAAATGGGTTGACACAGAGTTCAGAATAGTTTTTAAAAAGAGACACTTGGGGTGCATGGGTGGCTCAATTGGCTAAGCGTCCAACTCCTGATTTCGGCTCAGTTCATGATCTCAGGGTCGTGAGATCCAATGCTGCTTCATCCCCGTGCTTCAGCACAGAGTCTGAGATTCTCTCCCTCTCCCTTTGCCCTTCCCCCTGCTCTTGTGCTCCCTCCCTCTCTCTCTAAATACAAAAAAATCTTTAATGAAAAAAAGAGAGAGAGAGATCGACTTCCACATAAATTGCTGATAGGAAGGTACTGGTGTTATTTTTTTAATGCAAAATAGTGATTATATTCTTCCCTGGAGAAACAGAGGAGATGGAATAATGCAATTGCCTTTCTGTAATCAAAATTATAAACTATGTCATTGCTAAAAATTATCTTTGACTTTATATGTCCCCTGGGGACCAAATAGCAGTTAAGCTCTTTTGATGAATAAGAGGGAAGAATTTTGCTTAACTTTTAGCTGGATTCAGTGAAATATGTAAAGCATATGACTTTTTTTTCTCATCTTGATACAAACCCTAAAAAAAAAATACTTAGAGAATAACTGAGTTGAAATGTAGTCCATATCAAAAGACATTTCAGTTGTCTGTAGTTTGGTCATTATTGACACAATCAACCACATTCACCATGGGCTATTGCCTTTGGAGAGTGAGTTAGAAAGGGATATGGAAGCTTTTCATTTTACTGCCAGTTCAACCACAGCTATTAGAATCTAGCTTTTAACAGCAATAAAATGTTCTCTCATGGATTTCATAGAAAAAAAATTTGGACTAATTTAAAAACCTTTAGTGTCTCAATCTGAATGAATATGCTCAACTAAGTAAATTTATTTGTCAAGACCACATAGATTTTTATTATCATTTTAAGTTTAGGTGTTCAATGAAGCAAAATTAAAGTATTTTTCTTAAGAATCAATTAAAAGCTTCTTTAGCTATTCTGATGCACAAGATATTAAACCATTAAATTATTTTCAAAATTTGTTCCAAGCTTCAATTTTTCATCATCTAAAATAGAGCCAGAACGTTTTGAGATTGTTTTCTGCTAACACACTAACAGATGGATATTAGAATTACTATTCAGAACCATTAGTTCACAGTATCTGCATTGTATGCATGACAGGCAAAGTGTCTTGTTAAACTGTTTATGGGGAAAACAGTGTCTTTCCAAGTCAAATTTGCATTTGGGTGGAAAGGCTAAACATTTTTTTTTCTTTATGCTTCCTTAAGGTCATAAAATATATGTAAATATTATGTAAATGAAACATTAAAGTTACAAATAGTTAATCTGACAAGAGGCAGAGACATTTTCTATTTTAATTATGAAATTGTAATATTCATATAATATTTTATATATTTTAAATGACTAAATCTCGGTGGGATTTGTTATGTCTGTTTAGTTAAGTTCTTTTTTTTTTTTTTAAAGATTTTATTTATTTGACAGAGAGAGACACAGCGAGAGAGGAAACACAAGCAGGGGGAGTGGGAGAAGCAGGCTTCCCGCCGAGCAGGGAGCCCGATGTGGGGCTCGATCCCAGGACCCTGGGATCATGACCTGAGCCGAAGGCAGACACTTAACGACTGAGCCACCCAGGTGCCCTTATTTAGTTAAGTTCTTAGAGACTTCTACTTACACACAGTAACTATCCAAGTTAGTATAATATTGCTTTGAGAGCTGACCACTAGCATTGGTCACATTAGGTAGTTATGTAATGGGTGCTGAATGATTTGCTTTTTTGAGTGTTTTAGCTGAGTGCCCAAGATCTTTGGTGTATATCTTCCTTATCAGTTATTGGTATAAGAGTGGCCACTTTAAAGCAAGAAGGAAAAGCCATTAAATTTAATTTTTTTAATTAAAAAAATCATTTTGTACTGTAGACATTATAATAATAAGTAATACCTCTTCACCAACCAGTACTACCCCTCACCATATCCTTCCAGAAGCAAACACCTTCTATCCTGTTAGATGGTTCCTTGCTATTTACCATTATAGTTGTAAGTGATAATCCTATACTACTATGTAATTTTCATTTTTTTCAATTGAATAATCAATTTTAGTGCCTATTTTTTTCATTTTATGTCACATGAGTATTTAACTCATGCCTCCTCTTCATCTAACCATATTATTCCAATATAATTATACAAACATCTTTAGATAAAACTGTATTTAGTGTCACTGTTATGAGAGTTTAAATATCATTTATTTCTGTTCCAAATAGTATCTATGATTTTATTTTCTTCCTTATGTGATATTTTTAATAATTGCCTCATTATTTTATTAGAATAACCATTTGCACATCTTCTCTCTAAAATATTCCCCAATGCAATTTTCCATTTGGACAAGTCTATTAAATTATTTATCAGTTCAATTACTTCTTTCTAAAGGCATATTTCTGGAATTCTGACCTCTTCTTCCAGCCTAAAGGGTTTCCTTTTTTGGCAGTTGTCTTGGGAATTTTTGCCACTTTGTTCCTGTGTTAGTTTTTCTCATTCCTGGTTTAGTCCTTTCCTAGTGGCACATGTTTTTCTTGTAGTTTACTGAGAAAAAGCCCATGGGAGATAAATATATAAGGATTTACATATTGAAAAATGTCTTTACTCACTTCACTGGTAGTTTATTTTTTTAAATTTTATTTATTTATTTGAGAGGGAGTGAGAGAGATCACAGAGGGAGAGGGTGAGGGAGAAGCAGACTTGATGCTGAGCAGAGAGCCCAATGTGGGGCTCCATCCCAGGATCCTGAGATCGTGACCTGAGCCAAAGGCAGATGCTTAACCAACGGAGCTACTCAGGTGCCCCTCACTGGTAGTTTAAATGGGGGAAGAGATCTATATTGAATCTCATTTTCACTCAGAATTTTGAAAGCATAGCTTCATCTTTTTCTAGCTTCTAGTGTTGCTTTTGAAAACTCTGATGAGATTGGCATTTTTTTTACCTTTTGTGTATGACATTGCTTCTCTATTGGGAAGCTTTTAGGGTTTATTATTATTTGAAATTGTATAACAGTATGTCTCAATATAGGTATTTTTTTTAGTTTAATTTTCTAAAAAATTGTTCGGGCCATGGGTGGGCATTTTCTTAGAGCTTTGAAGTTCTTCAGTTTGGAAAATACTAGTTTCTTATTTTTTTAATGGTTCCTTCCTTTCTATTTTGGTTTCAGAAATTCCTATTGGTTTAATGGTTACATTCTAGATTAATGCTCTCTTTCTTCCTATTTTTTATCTTGCTCTCCCCTCTCTTTGAAGGATTTCTTCTATTATATATTCCAGATCCTCTATTGAATTTTTATCACATTTTTTAGTTATTGTAGCTTTTGATATTTTGTTTTCTCTGTATTTTTGTTTGTTTGTTTGTTTGTTTGTTTTAGAGAGGGGAGAAAGAGAGAGAGAGAGACCGCAGGGGAAGGGCAGAGGGAGAGGGAGAGAGAGAGACTCTCACAACCCTGAGATCATGACCTGAGCCAAAACCAAGAGTCGGACACTTAACCGACTGTGCCACCCATTCACCTCTGAATGTATTTTCTTTAAAATAGCCATCTATACTTTCTATACTTCTGTTGGGTCGCAATGCCTTTTCTTTTCTTTTTTTTTTTTTTTAAAGATTTTATTTATTTATTCATGAGAGACAGAGAGAGAGAGAGACAGAGGCAGAGGGAGAAGCAGGCTTCCCGTGGAGCAGGGAGCCCGATGTGGGACTCGATCCCAGGACCCTGGGATCATGACCTGAGCTGAAGGCAGACGCTTAACCTACTGAGCCACCCAGGCATCCCTAAACTTTTTTCTACCTGTTAAGAAAAAAAGACCTAGAACTTAGGTCTCCTTTTCTCTTTGTATTTTTCATTTCACCACAAGAAGGCATGTTTACATGTCCACATGTGAACAGATTTCCTTCATACTTTCATTCCTTGGAGATCCATCCTGTCTTAAATAGAAATTCAACAGAATTTTTTCTCCTTTTCTTTTTCTTTCTTTTTTTTTTTTTTTAAAGATTTTATTTATTTATTTGAGAGAGAGACATAGTGAGAGCAGGAACACAAGCAGGGGGAGTGGGAGAGGGAGAAGCAGGCTTCCTGCAGAGCAGAGAGAGCCCGATGCAGGGCTCGATCCCAGGACCCTGGGATCATGACCTGAGCCGAAGGCAGACGCTTAACGACTGAGCCACCCAGGCGTCCCGCAATGCCTTTTCTTTCACTTTATCGTCTCTTGTGAGTTTCTTCTCTCTCTCTCTCTTTTTCTCTCCTTCTCTCCTATCCTCCCCACTTCCTTCTCAGCCTTTGTTGTTACAGCCTTTCCCAAACAGTCTGCTAGTCTTGGCCACTCGTACTTTAGAGCTAAGCCACTAACAAGCTGATGGCAAACTCTGTGTGCACTGGCAGGGCTTGGAGACTGGGCAGAACTTGCTTTTGGTGAAGGATCTCCAGTTTTCTGTTGGGAAGCCCTGGATGTCAGTATCTGTAGGTGTTTCTCTAGACGGTTTAGGTTTTCAGACAAGAAACTTCAAGTCTCCTGCTTGAGGTGGAGTTAAAGTATAGATAGGAAAGTGAACATAGTATAAACATGATTGTTGGCATTTTGGAACTGGGAGGGGAAAGGTGGCAGGCCAGACATTTCCTTTTTCTTTCTTTCTTTCTTTTTTTTTTTGGTTTTCATTTTTTAATGGGTTTCACTGAGCACACACTGTCAAATGAATGTCTTTCGGTGTAGCCTCCATGGCTCCCCAGACATTTCATTTTTACAAGAGCTTTCATTTAGTGCCTATAGTTTCAGTATTCTACCTAACCTGCTCTCCTTTGTTTCCTAGTTCAGATCCAGAGACTAAATCTCAGTCTACCTGGGTGGTTGCTGAATTGGTTTGTTTATGTGGGGGAGGAGGGTCCAGAGTTTCCTTCTCTGCCATCTTGCTGATGTCACTCTCCTATCTTTCTTCTTAAGAAAATACTAATACAGCAAGGTAATTGACTTCAGGGTGTGTAGTCACAATAACCATATTTGTGACTTTGGGCAAGTTACTTAAACTCAGTGTGCCTAAGTTTCTTTATCCTTAAAATGGAAATGATAATATAAGTTTTTCTAAGGATTAAACATATTAATATATTTGAGAATAGTGACTTATATAAATAATAAGTGTTAATGTTGGCCATTACTAGATAATATCCATAACATTTTTGCAGTACTTTGTTCTTAACTGTATTTTCCAGTAATTATTGGGAGTTGCTTAAAAAGGGAAGGCATTCTGGTAGACTTGGATTCCAGATGACCTTCTCACTAGTTGATTAATTACGCTATATACCTTCACACATGGATGTGAGTTTCACAATTAATAAAGTGTTGGTACAGACTGAGTCTGGGAATTACATTATAGTCTTGTTTTAGGCAAAAATATTTTGTTATAGAAAAGTAATGTAAGAGACTCTTAACCATTAGACAAACTGAGGGTTGCTGAAGGGGAGAGAATGGGGAGGATGGGGTAACTGGGTGATGGGCATTAAGGAGGGCTAGGTATTATATGCAACTGATGAATCACTAAATTTTACCCCTGAAACTAATAATACACTATATGTTAACTAAATTGAATTTAAATAAAATTAAATTAAAAAAAAAGAAAAATAGTGTGAGTACATTTAAGTGGTAGTACCATGACAACATAATCCCAGATATTCTTCTTGATAAAATTAAATAGCTTATGGCATATGGACTGAGTAATATTATAGTAGTATGGCTTGGTACTAAAATCCTGTTTGTGTAATGCCTATCTTGAGGTATATAATCTAGAGAATATTTTTATTTCAAGTAAAATAATTGGCCATATATGTAGATATATAGGTGTATAAATAAAACAAACAAGTTATATTTATAAACACATATTTCTGGGCAATCCACTTTAATTTTCATTTCAGAGTCTAACCAGGAACTAACTCTTACTATGTAATCACATCTAAAATTCCTCTTCTTTAATCCACCAGGTGAATAATATACAGAGAGCATTGAACTGGCAACAAAGACCCCGAGGTCCCACATTCACAGCCAATATTTTGTGGAGCAAATCAGATAAAGTGACACTTACTACCTCCACTCCTCACCATTTTTTTTTAACCCAATCTTTTCTGATCCTAGTTCCCTCATTCCATTGAAACAACCTTCATCAAGAGCGGGGAGCCTGCTTCTCCCTCTGACCCTCTCCCCTCTCATGCTGTTTCTCTCTCTCTCAAATAAATAAATAAATAAAATCTTTAAAAAAAAAAAAAGAAAAAGACCACCTCTGGCCTCCATTTACCCACTGCTCAACTATCAATCCTTATCTTACTCAGCCTTTCAGCAGCTTTATCACTTGCCCT
The DNA here is from genome assembly GCF_054177405.1 of Leptonychotes weddellii. Lineage (NCBI taxonomy): Eukaryota > Metazoa > Chordata > Mammalia > Carnivora > Phocidae > Leptonychotes > Leptonychotes weddellii. The sequence goes on from NC_138376.1 coordinate 56,498,035, forward strand.
TGCCCTTTTTGAAACACAGGCATCTCCAGGCCTCTGGGAAACCACCCTCTGTGGGTCTCATCCTATCCCCCTGACACTCATTGCCTTGGTCTCCTTTGCTGGTTCCTCCTTCTTTGTCCTCTTTGTTTCTCAGGTCCTCCTCTCCATCTGAATGCTCTTCCTCTTTCATCTCATGCAATTCTGTGTGGCTTAAGGTATCATTTATGTGTTGATGCTTCAGACATCTCTTGAACTCAAATTCTATTTGAAATATCTACCAGATATATAATTGAGATATCAATATTAAATACATCCAAAATAGAACTTTTGATTTCTTATGCACACTTCCAACCGTCAGTCTTCACTATCTCAATAATGGCAACATCTATCACCAAGTGACTTAAGTCAAACACTTAGGAGGCATTGTTGGATCCTCTATTTTCCTCACACTCATATGTCTTTTGTCATCAAGCTAGCACTACCTCCAGAAAAATCCCAAATCTGACCCTTTCTTTCTACTGTTCTATACACACCAAGTCTTATATCTTTTTTTGCATTCTTCTATTATGAATTCTCCATCCAACCTTCATAATGTTTCTGTAATAATTAAATAGCATATTACTGATCAGATCATATGGCTCTTCTGCTTAACATCCTATTATATAATAGGATTAGAATAAAGTAACATATGATTAATATGGTCTACAGGGCTCTGCCTGATTTGGACACTATGTATTGCTCACTTTCATTTCCAGTATGCTCCAGATGAATCATCTCTCTTTCTACTTTTAGATATGCCAAACTTGTAACCTTTTTACTTGCACTTCCCTTCACTTGGAAACTTCTTCACCCCAATCTTCACATTATTGGCTCTGTCTTTTCATTCAGTTCTCAGCTTACATTCCATCTCTACAGAGTGGTCTGGTCTAAATAAAGAGCTCCTCTCTTACCCCTGTAGTCCTATCTTTCTGTTTTATTTCTTCATGACATCTATCATTATCTCTGATGAGTGCAAAAGGCAAACTCTCCACTAAAGTATAAGTTGGAGAGGAGAAAATTTGATTTGTCTTTTTCTGCAGTTAGAGCCTAAAACAGTGTCCAGCAAGTATAGGCATTTGATAAGTATCAGAATAATGAATGAATGAATTGATTAACTGATGAAAAGTCAGTTCTTCAAGAGTGTACTTTGATTAATTACAAATAGAAATTAATAATAAAGGACCTGAATCAAAAAGTAAGATAACAACGCCCACATAGCCCTGGGAAAGAAGTCTTTGGAATTCGAGAATTTGGAGTAGAACAGACTATCCCTTTACTCTGAATTGGTAAAGATTATCAGTAATACCTTAGTGAAGAGTTGCTGAAACTTGGTATTAGAATCCCTGTATTATTTGTTGCATACAGTTTTGAAAAATGATATGTAAGTCTTACTATTAATGACAGAATATATCATTCCTAACAATTAATTTTACCATCTTCAAGGAATCCACATTTAGAAAATCTTTTCAAGGATTTTAAAATATAGATCCTATATTTGGTAGATCCTATCTATATGCATAAAACCAGGTAAGCAATGTTTACAGTATTCTGTCATCCTAAGTTTTCTAAGAGATTCTGCTATGGTACAGAACATAAGTCTTAAAAGACATTTGACAGTACAAATAAGACTGTAACATTAATATCAGTTTAAGTAGGCACCCCTCCCCCCAGCCAATAATGAAGAGGGAGATATAAAAGATATATATGTCTATTCTGGTCTACTTGTAAGTAGTAAAGTACTTTTTCATTGTTAAAAAAAAAAAAAAGCCTTTGAATTGTCAAAATAGGTATACTGGAGACCCAGAGATGCTATCAAAAAGAGAGGAATATTTAGTCCAATAGGCTTTGAAGATAAATTTCAAAAATTAAATAGATGTATTTAGAGGGGAAATCACTTCCTGAGAGGTAGGTTGGGTTTACCAGCAAGACACACTTTGATAGACCGCATTTTCTTCATATGTGTGATATAGTTACTTAAGTGGTAGAAAAAAGTAATATAGCAAATTTGGATGTGAGCAACAATTTGACAGTTTTTTTTTATTATATCTTGTGGAAAAACATGTGTGGAAACTGATAATAAATTATGGGGATTTGTAATCAGTAGAACAGTTAGACCTGAAAGGTTCTACTAATTATATCATTGATAGCCTGCAGGAAATAGGTCTCTGTTGGCATCTCAGTATGCTGTTGAATTTAATATTATTATCACTGCTTTGAATGTTAACATAGAAGTAATTCTTGCTAAATTTGCAGAAAGCATGAAGATGGGAGTATAAAAAATAGACTGAATGACAGAATCAACATCTCAAATGATTTATATATGCTGCAAAGCTCTTCTGTATCTAACAAGATGAAATTTATTTGGAACAAACTGAAGTGCTACATTTAACTTTTTAAAATGTCATCACTAATATTTAGAATAGGAAAACATAATTTTACTTCATTTTATATGGAACAATCTTGTCTATAAAATTCATATGAATCAACAGTTTACTCATTTATTAAACACCTATTATTTGCCTACCTTTTTTTTAAAGAGATTTTATTTATCTATTTGAAAAAGAGAGAGAGAAAGAGAGAGAGTGAACAAGCAAGGGGAGGAGCAGAGGGGGAGGAAGAGGAAGAGGGAAAGAATCCCAACCAGGGGCTTGATCTCATGACACTGAGATCATAACTGAGCTGAAATCAAGAATTGCCCAACCTACTGAGCCACCCAGGTGTCTCCCCCCTTTTTTTCTTTTATGGATTTACCTTTAGATTAATTTTATTTTCACTTTTCTGGCTAGATTATCCCTGATGTATTGCATTCAGTACTAGGTACTCACTCTAAAATGGGCATTCAGGATTTGGAGTTCATAGAATGGGGAAGATAATGACAACTTCAATTTATGAAAAATGTTGGAAAGATCTGAGGGAGGTTGGCCTGTAAAGATGACTTAGGAAAGTTAATACTTCTATAACGGGCTAGAGGAGGCACCTGGTTGGCTCAGTTGGTTGAGTGGCTGCCTCAGCTCGGGTCATGATCCTGGGTCCTGGGATCGAGTCCTGCGTTGGGCTCCCTGCTCCGTTGAGAGCCTGCTTCTCCCTCTCCCTCTGCTTGTGCTCTCAATCTCTCTCTCTCTGACAAATAAATAAATAAAATCTTTGAAAATAAATTAATTAATCAAATTAAATGGGCTGGAGGTAAATTGGATTTGTGGCCAAAGAGCAAAAAAGATCAAGACCGATGTGTAGAAGTTATGTGGAAATGGCTTTTAGTTCAATGTAGGAGTAACTGTTCAACTATAAGAACTTCCTGGAAAACAGGATGTGCTGCCATGTTGAGTTTTCAAGCATAGAGAAATGTTCTAATAGAGGTAGGATGACCAATTGTTATGAATGTTGAGGAAAGGATTCATGCACAGGTTTAATTTGTTTTCCAACACTCATATTCACTTTATCAATCTTAATTTTTAAGATTGACTGTTTTTGACAAAACTTCTATACTTCTCTTGTACAGAAGACAAGAGTCCTGTGATGCTTTCTCATGGTTCTTCAAATATTCTGGCTGCTCTCCTGATTCCATCAGATTGCAAAATGTAAATGCTCAGATAATGGACTTACAGTTTCTTAAATTACTATTTTTGAATGCTGTTTTCATTTTCCTTTTATGTTTATGTAGAACTTTGAAAATTCCCAGTAATGGTTTATAACAACCTAGAGATTTTTTCTTTTTCTACTCATTTATATATTAGATATAATTTTTTATATTCTTCAATAGAAAATGTAAATTTTGAAAATAAGCTTTTTTTACTAGTACTACTGTGGAAATTCTACACTGATATGTCAATTCCTTTCTTGCCTAAATTTGTTTCTTCTGTATGAAAAATGCTATAGAATATAGGTATTGTACTAGGCCTGTCACTTCTGTTATAATGATTTTTTAATTAATTAATTAAGGTAGTTAGTTAGTTAGAGAAGGGGGAGGAGTAAAAGGAGAGAGACAGAGAGAGAATCCCAAATAGGCTCCATGCCCAGTGCAGAGCCCAATTCGGAGCCAGGGGGCTCAATCTTACAAACCTGAGATCATGACCTGAGCTGAAATCAAGAGTCATATGCTTAACCCAGGCGCTCCTGTTATAATTATTTTAGCCTGCATAGAACTTTATTTCTTTGTTGGGTGGGATAAACAAATGCAGTTTCTTTAGCATGACCAGACACATGAACAAGTCTTTACCTCATCTCCTTGTCAGATCTCTTTAAGCTGGATCCATGGGTAGGCTTTGGGAGTCCAGAAATCTCTTTATTCCTGAAATTATATGCAAAATTATATATGTGCATATCATGTGGTTTTCTGGGGAGAAGTTCTTATTATTTATACTTTCTCAAATAAACCCTAATATGTTGACAACTATTGCTCTGGATTAATTTGCTAGCTCTAGACTGTAACTTACTTTCCTTTAAAAAAAATAAAATGGAATTCTGAAGTCTAGAATCTATTCCATTGTTAAAAATAAAACTTAAGTCTCTATAAAGTCCACAGAAATTGTTTTTGAAGATTCTCTCCCTGTTAAAATTACATTAAGAATATTTGTTTCATTTCAAAAGTAATCACCATGATTTAAAGATATAATGTTCATTAGTGTGTGGAGAAATACCCCGCCCCGCCCCGCATGCCCCAAATAGGCATGACATAGATTTTCCCAAGTTGTGTATATTCTTTGAGCCTAGATGCCTGTTAATATCCCACCACCTCTATTAAGGTAGATATTTTGTCTGTAATGAGGGAAACACTTTGGCCTCCATGAAACTTTTTTTAGCGATTTATTTATTTATTTTAGAGAGAGAGAAAGAGTAGGCAAGCAGGGGGAGGGGCAGAGGGAGAGGGAGAGAATCCTCAAGCAGACTCCCTGCTGAGCTTGGAGCCCCATACAGGGCTGCATCCCAGGACACTGAGGTCATGACATGAGCCAAAATCAGGAGTCAGATACTTAAACAACTGAGCCACCCAGACGCCCTCCATGAAACTCCATGACAAAGTATTTTTGTCAACTACTCCCAAAATACTTCTGTTAGCCATAGGCAGTTATTGTGAGTTACAACTTAAATTCTTCTGCCTTCTACTATTCAAAATTATAGTAAAAATGAAACTCAGGTATCTGGCGCAAAGTTAGTGCTCATTGAGTAAATGATTGAATAAAATGCATGCATTTGAGGAAAGTACATTCTCTTTCCATGTCATTAAGAAGCTATTTAATTACTCTCCAGAAGCAAGAAAAGTCTCAAATAACCTAACCTTGCACTTAAAGGGACTAGAAAAAGAGCAACAAACAAAACCTAAAATCAATAGAAGGAAGGAAATAATAAAGATTAAGCAGAAATAAATGATATAGAACTCCCACCCAAAAAAAACACCAAAACCCCCAAAAACAATAGAACAGATCAATGAAACTAGGAGCTGGTTCTTTGAAAAAATCCAAAAATAAAAATCTCTAACCAGACTTACAAGAAAAAGAAGAGAAAGGACTTGAATAAATAAAATCACAAATGAGTGAGGAGAAATAACCAACACCACAGAAATACCTTTTAACCAATTAAATAGTGCTCTTACCTGTTCCTGGTATAAGCTTCCAGTGACCTAGAAAGTTGCTGCCTCTTTCCTCCTGGGTTGTAAGGGAAGGAGGAGGTGCACAAGGGCCAAGCCACATGGTGAAGATATAAACAGGGACCAAACAACTAGGTGGGACAGAGATTTATTTCAGTCTCCCAGACCCTAGACTAGTCTCTCTTAAACCACTCTCTGTTTCACGAGGCAGGGGTATCCAAGCACCTGAATGGCTGGGTTGTATGATTTTCTGTCACCCAGGGATGTCTGTACTCAACTCAAATGAGTATTCAATTCCCTCAGAGTAATTCAACTGTTTTGCTGACCTGTCCAGACTGTGTGAGAAACTCTAGTTTACCTCTCAAAGCTGTTCCATAAACCTATGTAATTTATCCCAAGAGAAATCTTTTTTTTTAATAAAAATTTTACTTATTTATTTGAGAGAGAGGGAGAGAGAGAGAGAACTAGTGAGGGGAGGGGCAGAGGGACAAGCAGACTTACCCCTGAGTGTGGAGCCCCATGCAGGGCTCAATCCCAGGACCCTGAGATCATGACCTGAGCTGAAGTAAGATGCTTAACCAACTGAGCCATTCAGGTGCACCCCGAGAGAAATCTTCATAAAAGTAATCAGAGTGGCTGCTGGATTTCAGATGAGGCCACATATACCGGGCTGGCAGCCACAAACACCAAGAAGGGAGGGCCCCTTAAAGAATCCACTCTCGGCCCTAAGACCTTCACCCAGATAACCAGTGTGTAGCACCTCAGAAGGACAAGAGCCCCATCTGGGTCACCAAATTTTGTAACCAAAGTAGGGTGAGTTTGCTCCGTGATGAGTTATAGATAGGATCTACACCAGATGGAGTTGTCACACAGGGAAATTTATTTGCAGCAAATAGGGAGATCACAGGGAATAACTTCCAAAGCCCTGACCCCCAAGCAGGGGGTGAGTGGGTTTCTTTTATTTAAGGTCAGGATGACTATTGAGAAATGGGAGCTTTGTTATCATATATAGAGGCAGACATAAAAGGCTGTGCATGTGCCTTATGGAAACATGCCTGTACATACATTGTATGTGATGGTAATGAAGCTTGTGCTCCCCCTGGGTGGTATTGTAGCATTATAATAAGGCAGAGGTAACTGTCAGTAACTCCATGATCCATCTGTGCAGGTGTGAGTCCGGTTGAGCTCAAACTGGTCTAGAAGGTCTGAGCTGGCTGGAGTTTTTCACCAGCACTGTCATTGCTTGTGGGGTAGGTTCTTGTTTCTGTCACCAGATATTATGTGTGTGTGTGTAGGGGGTCTTTTCCCTGACTTAAAAAATAAACAGGAAAGAAAAGCTTGAGGAAAATATGGGACAAAGGTAGGTGGTTACATGCAGGTAGGCAATTAAGGTCAGGTCTTAGGGTCAATCATGTAGGGTCTTCCGATGATAAAAGGTCAAGGAGGAAGCCAGATCTTAAAATGTGCTATGGATAGCTCTCCTTAAATGGAAGTAATTTTGAGGAACCTAGGTTTATTTCTCTTGCTGTCACAGGGGGACACTTCCTGTGCAACACTCATCATGCTCTTACATACTCTAAGGCTTCTTCTTCAGCTCCAGTGTCTTTCATCACATTTGCAGTGGGGGCCAACAACCTCCCCGGGACTGTGAGGCCTCCATGATCTGAGTGATTTTCCATTGTTTTGGGGCCCTGGGGAAATCTGTGCATGTTTCTGAGGATCTCTATGTTAAGCCATTTCTAAGTTCTATTTTGCCTCATGTCCGAAGTTTGTGAGGGGAGTGGTGGGAATATTGGGGTTTGGTGCAGAAATCCCAGGAACACTGGAAACAGATGTCACATGTTTTTGCTTTATGATTTCCAATCTTATGGAGGCTTCAAACAGAAATCAGAAAATTGAGACTCACCTCATTATAGCACAAATCACCTCATTAAACTGAAAAAAAATCTAATTAATTATTACATTTTAAAATTTCCTTTTTCTTTGCATGAACTAACATTATGTGCTACAATTTCTCAATAATAAATTAATTTGTTTACATCCTAGAATTTCTACATAAAGTAATGCCATAATATTTACATATTATTGGGCTATAGATTCCATTTTTTTAAAAGATTTTATTTATTTGTCAGAGAGAGAAGGAGAGAGAGAGCACAAGCAGGGGGCAGTGGCAGGCAGAGGGAGAAGCAGGCTCCCTGCTGAGCAAGGAGCCGGATGGATGCCGGACTCTTATCTCAGGACCCTGGGATCATGACCTAAGCTGAAGGCAGATGCTTAACTGACTGAGCCACCCAGGTGTCCCTAGATTCCATTTTTTATGCAACCTTACTTGCAGGATTTATCCGTGTTGCTACTTTTACTGCTATATCTTCACTCTGGCAGCTGCATATTATATATACATGTACCTACCAAATCTAACTTATTCATTTCCTTTGTAATATACTTAGGCTGTCCCTAACTTCTATGGCCACAGTCAATATTGAGATGCACGTCTTCATACATGTTCGTTAGAGATCATGTGGAAATTTCCGTAGGATTTATTCCAGGAATGAAATTACTGGATTTATGTGATATGTATATCTACTCTAGTTAGTGGAGCCAAATTGCTCTGGAGATTGGCTACAACAATTTATGCCGTCATTCATGATAGTTTTCACTTTCACTTTCAAAAAACATCAGTTTTTTGTTTTGTTTTGTTTTGTTTTTGGTCCCACTTGATGTTAACGCACTTTATATATTTTGCCAATATGATTGAAGTAAAGTGGTGTCTTGCTGATGTTTTAGAGACATGGTGGTTGTTTCTTTCCCACATTCTAAGTCATGTTCCTTTCATCCATGATACTGTCTTATGCAAATATATGACTGGAAATGAAAATGTAAAGCACTATCAATAAATCCATATCATTTAAATGATTTTTAAGGATTGTACCAAAAACAGTAAGAAAAAACCACTTAAATCATTAGATAAACTCAGTGGTCATGTGCAAACACATCTAACCAAACCCTTTAGCTAATCTTAGGAGCATGGTTTGAATTTAGTATTAAATGAAGCAAAACATGTCCTTTTTATAATGGGAGAATTTGTTGTTGTTTCACTTTTTCATGAGGAATCCCATCACACTGTACTTAACTGACCCGGACAGAAGTCAGTTTAAAGATAGTGCATGTGAGGAAACCAATGTAACAAAAAGGCGAACAATGCAAACAGTCATATCAAGATCATTGTTTTCACAAAAGCAGTAGGAGAGTTCATTAATTGGAGCACATACAAAATCAGGTCTTGAATTTTCTAGATGTGAAAACAAAACATGCCATATGTCAATGCCATGCTGGGCAAAATTTTCATTTTTTTTATCCAGTAATCCCAATGATAGATTAAGTGATTTTCAAGAAATAAACAAGATTTAGAAGTTACATGAGTTAGAAAGTCAAAGGAAGTTAGAGTACCAGTTAAATAGTTAATAGTTGTTCTCTCCAAAGGAAAACAGCAGGTGAAATAGAAAGACTTAGATTTTCTACACTAGGATCTCAGAATTTCAGTGCTGCAGGGAACTTTGGGAACTTTTGATACACTATCTTAATTTTGAGAAGAAATTGAGACCCAGGGAGGGTAAGTGACTGAATCAAAGGTAACGGGGCAAAACTGGTCCCTTAGGAGTTTAGAGGTTTTGACGAGTCTTTTTTTTTTTAGTGTCAGGCAAAATGGTGTGGTAAATGGTTTGGAGACTGGAAGGCTTGGGCTTGACACCTGGCTAGGCTACTAACTGGTCATATGCCTTGGAAAAGTTATTTAACAGCCCTCTCTATATCCACAAACTGGAGGTAACAGTACTTAATCCGACAGCATTATTATTGTAAATAGAATTAGGCATAATTTTGTAGAGCATCTGATACAAAATAGGCTTTGAACCAATGTTAACTATTATAGATTATTGTAGATTTATTAAAAGAGTGCTTTTTTCTCACAAACTTTAGTTATTACTGTGGATTCACTATTCTTGAGTTTTATCAAATTAGATCAACATATTCTTTTCTTTCTGTTGTTCTTTAGAATGAATTTTGATATGAGTTTGTTTTGATCTAATACTACCTTTATTATTGATCATGTTTCTCTGCCGAGTGCTTTGGATAGAATTTTATCAGCAGTGTGCTAATGCCTGTAACTTTTGCAAAGGGGAAAGAGAGAAAACTGTAAATATTTGTTCACTAGGCAGTTTTTATGCATCATTTCAAATCTGAGAATGGAATCAGGACTTCACGTGCTATTATTGTGAGTGGAAGATAATGCCACTATTTTGGCAGATTGAGAATGGATGATTTGTCCAGGAAATAAACTATAAATATAAGAAAAAATATGATTATCAAATGCTAGCAAATAACTTTAATGTTGCTAAAGTAGATCAAAAGGGTTTTTAACTGAAGATGGGTTTGAAGAACCCAGTGATAATACTGAATTTTGAAAATAGTCATGATGATTATGAAAAAGGCTGAAAATGAAATAGTTGGAAAAGCAGATAAGATAATGGAAATGGTAAATCCACAAATGAGCAATTATAAAATATAATGTCCATATAAAGTGACAGTAGGAACTTTAAAGTGAAATAAAATGATGTCGGGTTTTTATTGTTGTTTAAATCTTTTACCTTTGTTGATTAAAGACAGTATTAGATTTTATAATTTAATAAAAAGGAATTGGATAAAGACAATTTTATAAAAGTATAAATTGTTGAGCTAATAAAAATAGCTAAATTTCAAAAGGTCCAGATACACACAATGGTTTCTGACTCTCAATGAAAGTTTAATATTGTCATTAGGAAATGGATATGTAAGTACTTAGGCTTGCCTATCCATATACAGGTTACATCAGAAGCACATAAAGAGGTGAATCTGTAGGCATACTCCAGGGGTTTGGATTTATTAGACTGAGACAGGGCCTGGAAATCTGTCTCCTAAAAACATTTCTTTACACAATTTGCAACCAGGTTTCAGAGATATTGCAACATGTTAAAATATCAAAAATATCAAGACAAATGAGTATTAACCTTCAGTTTTGTAGAAGAAATTGTCGTAGGCCCTTGGAAGCATGAGGATGATGATTTTACAGATCCTGTTCTCAAGAAGTTAATCTATTAGAACAGAGTTGCCTTAAAAGTGCCATGAGAATGGTGCAGACATCACACTTCATTAGCTAAATTGAAGAGCAGGTTATATTCTCTTCTGAATCCTTAATAGGATTGATGGGAAGAAGGCCATTTCAGGGGACGCCTGCGTGGCTCAGTTGGTTAAGCGTCTGCCTTCGGCTCAGGTCATGATCTCAGGGTCCTGGGATCGAGCCCCACATCGGGCTCCCTGCTCAGTGGGAAGCCTGCTTCTCCCTCTCCCACTCCCCCTGCTTGTGTTCCCTCTCTCGCTGTGTCTCTCTCTGTCAAATAAATAAATAAAATCTTAAAAAAAAAAAAAAAAAAAGAAGGCCATTCCAGGTACATAATATGAGCACTAGCAATAAAATCTGATTGAAGATAGAGTTGGAGTGGATTTGGGGAAAGGAGAATAATACGGTTTAGATGAAATTGATGGCCAAATATTTATCCATTTAATAAATATTTATGGAGAATAAATCTGGCAAAAAATAAGGCTTGGAATAAAGTAGTTGTATGAGTGGACAGAAATGAGTAGAATATGGAACACTACATCAAAAACTAATGATGTAATGTATGGTGACTAACAACATAATAAAATTAAATGAAAAGAAAAGAAATGAGTAGAATAAACTGCTACTCAACTAGAACATAAACTTTAATTGTAGGCTAGAACTCCATGGTTAATTGGTTTGGGCAGATGTAAATGAGGGAAAAGAGTAAAGAATCAGTTGAGTTTTCTGCTGTGAGCCACTGCTTGTGTTCTAATAACAGTTCCTGGGCTTTGGATGCCCCCTATTTTATAGTTATTAAACTTGCCTCTTTCATATTTGGTCTCACTACAGCTTTGCAACAGTACAATAAAATGGCCATTATAGCCCCTTTGTTGATACCAGACTGTAGACCCCTGGGTTGAAATGCTGAGAGACATGATATAATCATAGCCTTTTCAGGGGCCTCTTCTATCCTCCTTTACTGTGAGGGGACAACATTCATTTGTTTTCCCCTATTAAAGAAATCAAGGACCATATGATGCACTGATTAGCATTCCACTACTGCTAGTGGGAAATGACTATTTATAGTGGGAATTGCAATTTATGTTCAAAGTAAGAGTACTTTAAAATTAGAGTTGCTTTAGGTAAAACACTGAATTTGGTGAACCGTCCTCTCATTTGAGATCTACTGTGATTTTGTTTAACATTGAGCTTAGGACTTCATTAACATTGTTTATTCCACTCAATTTAGTTGCCTACTTATGGACAAAGTTATTTATTTAAAGATGATATCTCCCTAAGGTACTTTTGAGTTATGAAAATAGAGTTTTCTTAGAAGGTGCAAATCAAATGTGTTTTCTCCAAATTTTCACTCAGAGTAGGGGTGAGATTTTTAAATTCATGGTCCCTCTCAATTTTTTAAATTTCTAAAATGTGTGCTTTTCACATCAAAATATTAAAATTGGGGGACAGAGTAAAATCATCAAATTAAAGAATACTATGAACAAAAGTGATGTTCTGTAATAGGTTCTGCTATTTTGTTCTTCATTATAACTTACTTAGGGCGTTACACATTTTGCAGAAGAATTCTATTAGTATTTCAAAAGAAAAAGGGAACATTACTTAGGGTAATAGCCAATTCAAATCTTTTTCTTTTTTTAATATTTTATTTTATTTATTCGACAGAGAGAGACACAGCGAGAGAGGGAACACAAGCAGGGGGAGTGGGAGAGGGAGAAGCAGGCTCCCCGCAGAGCAGGGAGCCTGATGCGGGGCTCGATCCCAGGGCCCTGGCATCATGACCTGAGCCAAAGGCAGATGCTTAACAACTGAGCCACCCAGGCGCCCCAAGCCAATTCAAATCTTAATGACCAGTTTGTTGGAAGTTAAGCAGTACAGCCACAGGATGAATACATTTATAATTACAATAGTGCTAAACCAGAATATCATGCCAGGATTTGGTTCCCTAGTACAGAGTTCAGTGCCACTCATATTTGCCCCCCAATTTACCTAATATAAAGTTTTAGTTGAAGAAATAAAGTCTTATCATAGTCTAGTTCAAGCCTATACTTATCAGTGATAAAATGTGAGGGATTTAAATTCTGTTGTCTAGTGCTGGGACCTGGGAGAGGTTTATGAATAAGGCTGCATTTTATTCTCACCCATACATCCTGTCAGCCCCAAATTCAGCTAAATTCAAAGGTGATTAGAGACATGGTTATGAACCTCAGGTACTTTAAAGCCGTAAAAAGGAGGATTAGAAAAATTTAGAGATACTGTGAATATAAATGTCTGATCCACAAACAGCCTTGAGCTCTCAGTAATGGTGTGGTTGCAGTTTTTATCAAGTTTATAGAGAACAAACTGCTATTATTTATTTGATTTATGTTCAATTCTACTCCAATAGATAGTCTTGTCTGTGATAAAACAAAACTCTATCTGTATCAGATCTATATGAAAATAGTGACACATAATTTTGTGCATATACATAGATACCAATTAGGGTTAGAATACCAATATTAGAATACCAATTAGTATCCCCATAGTATTAGTATTATCAACATATTTTAATTACTATTAGTATTAGTATGTAAAGGTTGAGACAAAGACATTTGTTTAATCTCTGGACCTTTGTTTACTTCTGTTTCTCAGTCTCCCATAGTGAGTGGTGGCAACTGTTGGGAGAGCAAAAAGACTGTGGAGAGTATGTTGGGGCTGGATGAGGCCTCAGGCTTCCAATTAAAACTCTTGGTAATTACTCAGTCCATTTCTATGGGAATAAAAGGCATACTACCAATAACAGAACAAAGTGATTTTTCATTACAGAACAAAAGAAAAGAAAATGAAATGAAATCTATGCGCAACCAGAAAATACTCAGCAGTATAGTTAACACCGACTCATACTGACCTCGCGCTATTTGCAGCTGTGTTTTGAGTCCTCCAGACCCATCTATAGCTCTAAGTTAATACTGGCCATGAGAATCAGAGGAAGCCAGGTCTTTAGGGACTCAGCTCTGTTGTGGTCTTCCTAATAGCTAGTTTCTTACGAGGAATACATTGAATCATCTCTCCCATGAAGCAAAACTTACTGCCTATTTCCACACTCATCACCATTTTGATAGCCTCTGAGCAGCATCTGGTTGGCTTCTAAGCTTAATACATGCCTTAATTTCTGCTCTTTGTTGGCCTAGTTATCTCTTATGTGGCCGTTAGGTCTGCTCGCAAATACTCCAGTTTCCTTCTTTTAGGAACATGGTAGGATTATACTTTACCACTCAGTTTTGTGTTTGTTTTTTTTTTTTAATTTATCAACTTTTCGCATCTTTTAAAAATATTTGAGTATAAGGTGACATACAGTGTTACATTAGTTTCAGGTATACAACTGAGTCATTTGACAAATTTATGTAGTATGCTGTGTTCACCACAAGTGTAGCTACCACCTGTCCTGTTACATTGCTATTACTGTATCATTGACTGTGTTCCTTATCCTCTGCCTTTTATGCCTGTGACTTACTCATTCCATAACTGGAAACCTGTATCTCCTCCCCTTCACCCATTCTGCCCAACCCCTGACTCCCCTCCCCTCTGACAGCCATCAGTTCTCTGTATTTATAGGTCTGATTCTGCTTTTTGTTTGTCTGTTCATTTTGTTGTTGTTGTTGGTAAGATTCCACTTATGAGTTGGATCATATGGTATTTGTCACTCTCAATCTGACTTATTCCACTTATAACACTCTCTAGGTCCATCCATAGTGTCTCAAATGGCATGATCTTACACACACACACACACACACACACACACACACACCACATTTTCCTTATTTATTTGTTGATGGACACTTAGGTTACTTCCATATCTTGGCTATTGTAAATATTGCTGCAGTAAACATAGGGGTGTTTCTTTTTGAATTAGTGTTTTTGTTTTCTTTGAGTAAATACCTAATAGTGGAATTATTGGATCATATGGTATTTCTATTTTTAATTTTTTTTGAGGAACCTCTGTACTGTTTTCCACAGTAGCTGTACAAATTTACATTCCCACCAACAGTGTATGAGGATTCCTTTTTCTACATATCCTCACCAACAATTATTTGATTTCAGCCATTCTAGCTGGTGTAGGGTATCTCATTGTGGTTTTTATTTGCATTTCCCTGATTATTAGTAATATTGAGCATCTTTTGTGTGTCTGTTAGCCATCTGGAAAAATGTCTATTCAGGTCCTTTATATATTTTGTTCTTTATATATTTTATATATATTTTATATATTTTGGCTATCAGATATTTGCAAATATCTTCTCCCATTCACTAGGTTGTCTTTTTGTTTTGTTGATGGTTACCATTGCCTTGCAGAAGCTTTTTATTTTGATGTAGACTCAGTAGTTTATTTTTGCTTTTATTTCCCTTGCCTTCAGAGACATATCTAGAAAGAAGCTGCTACAGCTGATGTCAGAAAAATCACTGCCTGTGTTCTCCTCTAGGATTTTTTTTACTTTCAGGTCTTACCTTTAGGTCTTTAATCCATTTTGAGTTTATTTTTGTGGATGGTGTAAGAAAGTAGTCCAGCTTCATTCTTTTGCATGTAGCTGTCCAGTGTTCCCAACACCATTTGTTGAAGACATTCTTTTTCCCATTGCATATTCTTGCCCCTTTTGTCATAGATTAATTGACTGTATAATTGTGGGTTTATTTCTGAGGTCTCTGTTCTGTTCTGTTCTGTTCATCTGTGTCTATTTTTGTACCAGTACCATACTGTCTATTTTTGTACAAGTACCATACACTACACCTTTGTAGTGTATCTTAAAATCTGATATTGCAATACCTTCAGCTTTGTTCTTCTTTCTCAGGATTGCTTAGCTATCTGGGGTCCTCTGTGGTTCCGCACAAATTTTAGTATTATTTATTCCAGTTTTTTACCACTCATTTTGAATTAGGCATGGTCATTTAACTTGCCTTAGCCATTGAAATGCAGAGCAGAATTGTTGTGTGCCATTTCTAAGTGGAAGCCTTAGTGTGTGATTTGCCACACTAAATTTTTTCTGCTTCAGAGATCATGAAAGTACATGTTGATATGAAGCCTGTGTCACCTTGGATCTTTGAAAAAAATACAATGCGTAGAGCCCTCTTACAGATTTATATTGGATATGAAGAATTAGGGCACCAAAAATTAGAGATTGTTTGTTACTTCAGCATAGCTTAGCTTGTCCTGATTGAGTTTACACTTACAACTTGACAGTTTTACATTTGACTTGACTGTTTCACCAGTGAAAATCAGTGAATGACTGCAAGTTGATTTTTAGAAGACGATTTTTATTTTTAATCTAGAATACAGACATTACCATATGATGGAAACTCACTTTCTTTTGTAATTTTTAAAAAAAAATTCACCATGCACATTGCCAGGTCCAGTTGTCTAAATAATACAAATGATATCTTCATAGTAACTATATTTTTGTAACAGTAGTGAAAGTAGCAATTAAAGCAATTAAATTTATTTAAAACACAAAATATGCACACAAAAATATAGAATGGCATATCAAATAGTCTCTGATTAATCTTGCTTTCGTCTTAAAACCATTGTATTAGCTTAAACTTCCTATTACCTAAAATAAACACAAGGACAAGCTGTATAAATCTGAAATATATTTTTCACTGTCTTAAGGGTTCAAGTTTATCTCTTTAAATTGATGTCTGAGCCTGGTTATGAAGTAGGACAATATATAGGTACAGCTGCTGCCATGAGAACTATAAATCAGAACATGAGCTTGATTTTGATCATTTGAATTTTTTGTCTTTTCATTTCAAATTTTTTCCTTTGTCTTTGCAGTATGTTGCCCAAGATTTAAGGAATAAATGTCTTGAGTAAAATTGCACATTACAGAATGTTTGGCCTTTGGAATCTCTGACTCATTTCTTTATCGTTTTGCTCTATTGCTTATCAACACCTCTCCTTTCCTCCATGATTTTCACACATCGTGTGAACACAGTCACAGATTCAACTCCTGGGTCTAATGCCAGTAATTTATACCTTCGCTCAAATTGAAGTCGGTGGTTTTTCTATTCTGAGAGGTACATGCATTTCAAATGTGTCTGTGATGGTAGGAGGGCCCACATATCCTCTGGGAAAAAAAAATTCAGACATCAGATGGGAGAGGATTTTTAGCGAAGAAGGGGTGGTTTCTAGCGCCTCTCCATTAATACTCTGTGGTGGAAACTTTTCAGCCAGCAGATAAGGGCAGCCTGGCTTTGAGGTTTAGACAAAACAAGAGAGGGAATCAGGCTACTTCCGCTTGCATAAATCGTTTGATTTGTATTCAACTGTGTCTCAACTGACTTTCTAACCTCTTAGAAAACAACATTTTAGATTCTTTGCACCACACAGCATCTCTGTGTGAAATTTATGGTAATTCAAACAGAAACTCCCTCTGGCTTCACATGACTGAACATTTGATTAAAATTATAGAAACCTAACTACCAGGCAACTCCTTCTAGCTCCATATGGAACATCTGCTGAAGTAAGCCTTTAGAAGTCAGACAGAATTGAAATGTCATGCTCTAGGGGAAATATACACAACACAAAGTTAAATGATGGCCATGAAGGGGAGTTCTCATAACATGCGGGCTACATGTAAGCCTATTAGTTACTGCCTCAAATGTGGGGCTTCAGGAAATAGTAGAAGAGCAGGAAGTTGTGGATTTGTTTGCTTGTTCGCATTAGGCTAATGGAGTGCAGTACTATGTAAGTCTAAGTGCAGTAAAATTGCATGTAACATAAAAGCTTTAAAATAACTAATACAGGTGGCGCCTGGGTGGCTCAGTCGTTAAGCGTCTGCCTTCGGCTCAGGTCATGATCCCAGGGTCCTGGGATCGAGCCCCGCGTCGGGCTCCCTGCTCCGCGGGAAGCCTGCCTCTCCCTCTCCCATTCCCCCTGCTTGTGTTCCCTCTCTCGCTGTGTCTCTCTCTGTCAAATAAATAAACAAAATCTTAAAAAAAAAAAAAAAACCTAATACAGGTATACCATAATTCAATTTTTCTCACACAGAATTCCATTTTTAAATTTATTTAAATTTTAAAATAGTAAATACATTTCAGAAAGTCAAAAGACTAAAACATTATTATACCAAAAAAAACTCTGGCATATAAATTTTTAGAATTCAGGAAAAGGCAGTTATTTGACTTAATTTAATGTTAAAGAACTGAGGCTTTTAAAGCAGTATAATTAGAGATATTGAGCAACAGAAATATGAAATAGTCTTGCTAAATTTGTAACAAATCTATAAAGATATAACTGATGGTGATAATTAGAGTGAAAATAAATATTTCCAAAGAGGTGGTTTTTGTATTACTTAACAGAGCTTGAATTTGTTTTTCAAAGCTAAACAAATGGTATGTTAAGTGCATTGAAATCATAGAATGATTGGTTATTGGTACTTTCCAATTTTCATAGAAAAACATTACTGATACCATTTTAGAACAATACCAGTATTTTCTACCAACACTGGTTATAGCTGAATACACCATAGGTAGACCATAGGTCAAATTAATAATTATTGATTGTATCTTCCTCTCTGTGGGTTAATGAGACAATCATTATAAATATAATAAGATTTGGCATTAGGAATATTGTTATTGCCCATTTCCCAAAATAACCATGAGCATTAGATTTCAAATATGCAAAATTAGGTAAATAATAGAGTTAATGATTATGTGATTTATATTTTACTACTGAAATATTCCTATTTTTGGCTTTGTCTATTCAATATGAAATGCTGTATATAGAATCAGAAGTCATCAATGCTTGGTATTCGACAGAAGAATAGAAAAGTAGAACTTGATGGGGCGCCTGGGTGGCTCTGTCACCTTTCGTTCAGGTCATGATCTCAGGGCCCTGGGATGGAGCCCTGAATGGGTCTCCCTGCTCAGTGAGGAGTCTGCTTCTCCCTCTGCCTCTGCCCCTCCCCCCCATCGTGCTTTTTCTTTCTCTCTTTCTCAAATAAATAAATAAATAAATAAAATCTTAAAAAAAAAAGAAGAACTTGAAAGTCTGGAGTGTGGCATGGCAAAGCTCTATGAAAGAGAAAAAAGTCTGAAGAATTATGTTTTATGTTGTGTTTCAGTTGTACTAGTTGTTGAAATTCACATGGTTTGTTAATTTCGGCAAGAGATACAACATGAATAAAGATTTAAGAGATAGCAGAGATGTTAGCAATTCACTGGTCAATAGAAATATGTTTCCATAAATAGCTACATCAGAAAGACTTATTTCAAATATATGCTTTAATAAAAATACTCATACATATTCATGTTGAAATTTATATGTTCACTCACAGGACTTCTCAGAGATTTGTGCAAGGATTAGAATTAACCAGTGGAAGAGAACAGGAGCCTCTCCTGCTATGGCTAGAAAACTATGCTGCTTGAGTCGCTAGGCGAAAACTAGTTACTCCTTTTCGTCCTTAAGGATTAAGCTTTAGGACCACAATGTTATTTGTTAAGATGCACTTTCAGCTAACATTTTAGAATAATTTTTGAATCTAGGTGAGGTACAAAAATGGTTTCTTGGGCACTCTTTTCTCTTCAACTTCAGTAAAAACCTAAATATTATTATTGCCTATCGAGGACCAAATAGAAATAGGTAAACAGATTCAAGGTCCAGGAAAAGAAGAGGGAAATTAAAACTTCAACCTATGCACTATTGAAGTAGGAGCCAAAACGTTGTATCAAAGTAAGGTGGAGTTTTTAAAGGAAAATACAAATAGAGTACGAAATATAGAACCATAAGCCTATCCATAGAAGATTATTTAAGAAAAAAACCCCAGAGATTCAGTAACAGAAAAATGTTGAGTCTGTAGCTGCAGCCCTTGTAGTTAATTGACTATGCTAATGTAGCATTCTAAGTATGTGGAATTCAAATCAAAACTGGACATAGGCTCAGCTTTCCAAAAAGCTTATGGAATAAAGAAGTGGAAAAACATAAAAAAATCACAAAGTACAGTATATATGTTCGTATTTTGGCTTCTTATGTTGAAAGATGCAACTTTCTTTTGCCTGCAACATTTCCTCTACAAAATAATTTCTGTAGTTATTAGGAATTAGATATAATAAGCAACTGTCATTAAAATATATCACAAATTAGACTCATCGGTTTAAGTTAAATTGCACTTCACTTAAAATTTATAAGTGTGTGGTATAAAGTGTTACTCTTTATTTCTATAAAATGAAAAGCAGATAAAATGCGGAAGATTTAACATTCTTATTACCTTTTGACTTAGTTGATTCTGTAATGAAGTTAATGAGCCTAGGAATTAATAGGATGTTAGAGAAGGTTCTAAAATGAATTCTTGGAGACTTGCTCCAAATCAGTGATCATGGTTTAACAAGGTTCTTTAATAGATATAAACCAAACAAATGAAACATTGAAGTTGACAACTCTGTAATTTACCTAAGCTATTCACCGGTACTACACTTATATTGAATTCGATGATGTTGCTAATTACTTCAGTACGAAAACAACCCACTGCCATTAACTTTTTTAAGAAAGGAAATACATTCCAGGGGTGCCTGGGTGGCTCAGTTGTTTAAGCTCCTGACTCTTCATTTTGGATCAGGTCATGATCTCAGGGTGGCGGGATGGAGCCATGAGTCGGGCTCCGAGCTTAGCGTGGAATGGGTGCCTCTCCTTCTTCTCCTCCCCTTGCTCACTCTCTCTTATATAAATAAATAAATAAATAAATAAATAAATAAATAAATAAATAAATAAAATCTTTTAAAAGAAAGAAGGAAAATACATTCTAATCATATATTCTATATGAAATTTTATATGGTTGCAATCATGTCTCAACTCAGATAAATCACTGGGTTAGGTACCATATTTGAAAGATGGTGCAGTTTTTACCCTATCATTTGTAAAATTGTTACTCAAATATACACCTCACTAAATTTTATTTGGAGTTGAAAAAAAGACATAAATATCTAAGCTGATGGGAACCCTGTCCCTTTCGATACTGTCTGATGTTGCAGTACACATACATCTATCTGCATTTTATATACTGAAGAGTTATCCTCAGGAGACATGCTAGTGGCAGCAAAGGAAAACCAAGTTTGCATCTTTCTCCTAACACAGCCATGCAGATGGACTAGAAGAGCATGATTCAACTACATGATTCATTACTTGTATTTACATGACTGGAGTCAACAAAAAGAATACCATATTGGTGGTGCCTAAGACACTCAAATATTGGAGTTTGTATGTATATATCTACATATTTATACAAACCAACAACAAAACCTTTCATTCTTTGTTTTCTCTCTTTACCCTAATTAGTGCCCCATAAATCTTCTGTGGCTGCCTCACCTAAAACCCTGTAATGGTTGTACTTCTAATTTTTTGCATTAAAATATAATTATAATAAGATGAACTAGATGTTTTATTTATGTCCAAAGTCACTAGTGATTTTGGTGTTAAGTCAACTGATTTTAAATCTCTTTTTCAAATGGGGCCATTCTAGGTTTCTTGATATTTTTGTCAAAATGGGCTTTTCTCATGTTATCTCTTTGCTTTTTCTTTTGATTTATTGTTGCCTCCTTTTTCACAATTACTTTGGCTTGCTTGCTTCCTCTTTTTTTTTTTTTCTTTTTAAGTAATCTCCACACCCAACATGGGGCTCAAACTTACAACCCCAAGATCAAGAGTCATATGCTCTACAATCTGAGCCAGACAGCTGCCCTTATTCCCTCTTGAGGAGGTGAAAAACTCAGAGGGACTTGTATCTTTTCCAGACATTATGTACTTTTTCTTCATATGCCTCGATCTCTGTTTCTGTGGATATATGAACTTTATACTTTCTAACATACTATTCTGGGTAATTTTTCTCCTCCAGTACTGTACTAGTTCTATATTACTGTATAACAAATTTCCCCTAAATTTAGCAGCTTATAACAATGATGGATGTATATTATCTCACACTGTTTCTACGGATTTGGAATTTGGGAACAGTTTAGCTGGGTGGTTCTCACTGGGAATCTCTCATGTGTTCCAGGAAAGATGTGAGCAAAGGTTTGACTGAGGATGAAGGATCAACTTTTGTTAATAGTCAGGATTTCCCAAAGACCAGAACCAATAGAATATACAAGGAGTTTTATTATGAGAAATTGGCTTACATGATTGTGGGTCAGAGAAGCCCTATAATTTGCTGTGTGTAAGCAAGAGCCTGACGAAAGCCAGTGGTATAATTCAGTCTCAATCAGATTGCTGAGAACCAGGAGAGCTGATGATGTAAATCCCAGTTTAAAGGCAGAAAAAGTTGAGACCAGATTTCCAAGCTTAAGTAATAAGGCAGAAAAAAGGGCAAATTTCTCCTTCTTCTGCTGTCTTGTTCTATTTAGAACCTCAACAGATTGGATGATGCCCGCCCACATTGGTGAGGGCAATCTAATTTACTAAATCCACCAATTCAAAGGCTAATCTCATCCAGAAACAACTATATAGACACACCCAGAAGTAATGCTTAACCAGGTATCTCAGAATCTTCTGATCCAGTCAAATTGATACATAAAATTAACTATCACAACTTTCAAGGTGGCTCAGTCATGTTCCTGGCAAATTAGTTCTGGTTGTTGGCAGGAAGCTTCAGTTCCTTGCAATGAGTTCCTCTTCAGAGGGCTGAATTCCTCATGAAATGCCAGCTCATTTTTCCAGGTGAGTGATCCAAGAGAAAGCAAGACAAAAACCGTAATGTCTTTTATATGACTTAGCCTCAGAAATCATACTATTGGTTACCCAGTTCACTCCTATTCACTGTAGTAGGGGACCACATGAGGTATGAATACCAAAAAGCAAGAATGATTAAGTGCCACATTGAGGGCTAATTGCCACAAAGACATATAGCATTTTTTTCTCATATCATTTGAAATTTCACAGCATAATTTTTATTCAACACTCACTTTCCTTTTATATGTCTTTCTAAATTTTATCTCCCTATAAAAACAAATTCATGGCTGTAATTTATAGTCTTGCAATTAACTGAACATTCAGTGTTATCATGTAATTTGGGTTTTTCGACATAAAGCATTTTTATAGACAATGCGATAAACTCATGTTTGCATATCATCACTTTTTAACACAATTTTTACCTTTTCCTGTCTGCATCATCATGGACTACTGTAAAAATATCAGTGTAAAAATATCCAATTTTTTTGTCCCTGTAGCTGCTCAGCTTTTTCCTACTAGGCCATTAGGCTGTCCTTTCTATTATTATTATTATTATTATTATTATTATTATTATTATTACCACCACAGTGTACTCTGGAAGCATTCTTTAACAAAAAAGAACCCCCATTCAGCTTGCTTTTTCATGGCCCAGGACATTGAATCAGCTATTATTCAAGGAGTTCTGGTTCCTTTTAGTAGAGAATAGCATTAAAGGCCAAAAGATGTGAGCCTGAGGGGGCACATTTGATTGCTTCACAGGAGTCCTGAAGGTAGGCAAGTTGTTCTGTTTGATTATGTTTTCTGTTTTTTGAAATTTAGGTTCTGTGATTATGTCAAAAACAGTTACAATCTTCCACTTAAGAAATAGTTTCTTACTGAACATGAACTCTAGAAAGAGTATATCTGGATTTGATTCCACGTGCAAGAAGTGGAAAGATACGACGCAGAAATTAAGAGAATAAAATTAATCGGCATGTACAGATCTGAGAGAGAAAGAGCTAAGGGGAGACCTAGCTCATAATCGCTAGTGTCTCCCCTGAAACTTAGAACTTTTTTTGTATGAAAATCATTTCATCATGTATTAGGTAAGAGGAGTTCAGAACTCTTTGTTTTCCTTTTGAAGCTACATATTTTGGAGCATTCCTCCATTTTCTATTACCATAGCCATCATAAGTGTCATGAGTAGTCCCTGGGTACTTTCCCCAAAATTGTAAGGCTTAGTAGTTGGGAGCTCTAGCTTTGAAGCCAGCTCTGAACTGACTCCATCAGGTCGAGCTATGTGACCTTAGGCAAGATATTTAAAGTCTCTAAACTTCAACTTCTTCATCTGTGAAATAGGGGTAATAACAACAATCTCATGGTATTTTCAACACAAATGTACCATGAAAGGAATTCAACTAATGTGGCAAGAGTGAATGGATGATAATGTATGCGTTATAGTTTGTATATGTTACATAATCGAGGGAATTAATGTAGTGCCTAGAACCTAATACATGCTGGTTTAATGTCAGCTTCTTACTATTAATCCAATATCACTTATTTTTTTTTTCAAGAAACTTTTTGATAGTCCTTTTTACCCTAAAAAAGTCCTTTCAACAATCCACGCCTTTACATTGTAGATGGGAAACACTGCTGAAGTATTCAGTAACAGAGCTAAACAAAATTACTTGGTTGGGGCACCTGGGTGACTTAGTCGTTAAGCGTCTGCCTTCAGCTCAGGTCATGATCCCAGGGTCCTGGGATTGAGCCCCGCATCGGGCTCCCTGCTACACGGGAAGCCTGCTTCTCCCTCTCCCACTCCCTCTGCTTGTGTTCCCTCTCTCACTGTCTCTCTCTCTGTCAAATAAATAAATAAAATCTTCAAAAAAAACAAACAAAAAAACCCCACAAAATTACTTGGTTGAGAAGGCAAGGTGACTAGAAAGAAAATTAGTTTTGGAGCATATTTTCAAATTGTATGATTTTGGCTAAATTATTAAACCTTTCTAAGATTCAGTTTGCTGAAAAAAATGGGACAGAAAAAATGGGATACTAATATCTCTCATTAGTATTGTAGTATGGATTAAATTAGTTACTGTTATTGTATAATAATAAGTATTGTTATGTTTTGAAAGAATGACTACCTTTCAATGTAATCACCTCTACATTATACTAAAACTACCAGAAAGTATAACCCTCTCCCCTAACCCCAAAAGTTAAGAAATCTGTTTGTTTGTCGTGATTTTTCTGTTCAGTGATATTTACTTTGAAGTGAGATTGAGTCTTAGTTTTGTGTTTTATCTGGTTTAATATAATTTTTTAAAAGATTTATTTATTTGAGAGAGAGAAAAAACATGAACATGCACACGTGCATGGGGGAGGGGCAGAAGGAGAGAATCTTCAAGCAGACGCCCTGCTGAGCATGGAGCCCAACTCCAGTTCTGGGCTTGATCTCATCACCATGAGATCATCACCTGTGGCAAAACCAAGAGCCAGACACTTAAACCTGAGCCACTCAGGCACCCTAATTTTATTTTAAATAAGAAAGCTAACTTACATATCACAGACCTTAGGTTTCATTAATGCTTATCTGTAAGACAAATAATGTATTATTATAGTTTAGGAATTGAAGGATTCGAATGATTATCGCACAAATACGGAGGCTGATCACATTATGCAGGCATGACTGGAGATGTTGTTTAAGCACATCTATATGCTGCCATTCATTCCGATAAGGGCCCCAGTCAAGGCCATGTTCAGAATAACCCAGAGTAAAAATTCTGTTATTTGAAAGAGGATCTAGTAGGACACCCTCGATTTACAGACAATGAAACAAGACCAGGAATTCATGTCATATCTGCAGTTCCATGGTGAATTTTGTAGAATAATTTATTTTTAGTCTTGTGGTTTTTTGGCTTTGCTATATGATCCATCTATTGACTAGATTCAAGCCCTTTCTCATGAACAAGTTTTGCTAAAGGGGAAAATGTTAGAAAAAAATGAGGAAAAGACAGTATCAGTAAAATGGATGTCTCATAAAAACACTTTTTTCCCTGTTTTCAGCAGATATTTAACTTGATCAGTTCTTTCAAAAGTTACCTTCTGCTAATGTTAGGACTTAAAGAGAAAGAAGAAAAAGAATGGCTTATTTATTCTTAAAAAAATAATTGTCAGGGGCACCTGGGTGGCTCAGATGGTTAAGTGTCTGACTTCAGCTGAGGTCATGATCTCAGGGTCCTGGGACTGAGTTCCGCATCAGGCTCCTCGCTCAGCAGGGAGACTGCTTCTCCCTCTGCGGCGCCCCCCGCCTCCCCAACCCGGCTCATGCTCTCTTTCTCTCTCTCTCTCTCTCAAGTGAATGAATAAAAATCTTTAAAAAATTGGCAGTAGGGTGTGATATGAGACTGAATTAATGCTGGAAGATGTTGACTAGAGAAGAACATGTTAAGAGTAAGGACAGCTTCTGTAATTTTACTATGGGGAGTATTTCCCAAGCGTTGGAATCTTACAGTCCTTATGTTTTAGCCTCAAGCTGATGATTAGCTAATAGAGGAAAACTAATTTTTTTCTTGAAATAGTTTTGCACAGTTAGGAGTGTAATGGATTTTACACCTTCCCCTAAGCATTAGACATTATTCACTGAGAGAGACACAGAATGGCAGGCCAGATATACCACTGATTTTTCAAAGTTTAATAGTTCTTTTATTGTTATGGCAATTAGATGATGTACACATGCGGGTTCAAACCAACTATAAAGTTGCTTTAGTGTCCGTGTCCCTTTTGTTAGGGAGATAAAGGAAAAGGTGAAATGAGAAATACATGAATATAATAGTCTGTAGAACTCCATGACCTATATTTAAGGACCTGAAATTTTATCAGAACTGCTTTGTGGGTGATATAAACAAAATAAAAGTTATAAAAATTTTCTAAATAAAAGTAAAAAATACAAAATCGATTAAAAACTGACAGTAGAAGGAGGGGAAGATCTGTTAGAAGAAAATTTGCAGTTAAATTGAAAGATATATGTTCTATTAAGAGGCACAAAAAACCAAGCATTTAAAAATACTCTTGAGATCAAAATGAAATGAGATAATGAAAGTCTATTAACAAAACATGGAATAAGGAAGCTCAAAAGTTCTAATACTGTTACGTGTAAAAGGCTGGTGGAGCATCTTGCACATAGTCAGCAATAGTTATCACTTATTGAATGACTGAATGAACCTTTAAGATGAGCTTTCAAACTCCCCAGTTTTGGAAAATCTTAAAAAGAATAAATGCACTATTTATTGAATTTCTATAGTGTATCTTTGAATGTGCTAAATATATTACATGTATTTTCCTTACAACAATTGCATGAGGTAAGATTTATTCCTCCATTTAACAGATGCACAAACTGAGACTTGGACATGACTTGCCCTAAGTCACCCAGATAAGAAATGACAAAGCCAGGATTTGAGTCTGCATGCCAAGCCTGCATGACCCCAATGCTTGAGCTTTAACCTTTCCTGGTGCATGCATCATCACTTTATTCAAGAAGAAAGGAGAGACAGTAGTTACATTTAAACTGAAAGCTCACAGTCAGTATTCATAAGTTCAAAAGACATTTATTTTATTTTATTTATTTATTTTTTCTATTGCTAAGTATACCAGTTGTTTTCTTTTTTATTATTATTATGTTATGTTAATCACCATACATTACATCATTAGTTTTTGATATAGTGTTCCATGATTCATTGTTTGCGTATAACACCCAGTGTTCCATGCAGAATGTGCCCTCTTTAATACCCATTAACCAGGCTAACCCATCCCCCACCCCCCTCCCCTAAAGATTTTATTTATTTGTCAGAGAGAGAGAGAGCACACACAAGCAGGGGGAGGGGCAGAGGGAGAAGCAGGCTCCCCGCTGAGCAGGGAGCCTGATGTGGGACTCCATCCTAGGACCCTGGGATCATGACCTGAGCCAAAGGCAGATGCTTAACAACTGAGCCACCCAGGTGCCCCTCAAAAGGCATTTAGAAAGCATGTGTTATGTGCAGATAATATGCAAGACACTGAGAGGAAGACAGACCAGAGTCTTGAGAGGTCAGAAAAGCAGGCTCAAACGGATGATTACATTTTGAAGTAAATTAGTTATGATTTAAAAAATAGAAAAGCCTAGGATGCTATGGAAGCACCAAGTAGGGCCATCTATCCCTATCTAGGAAGATTTTTTTGGGTATGATTCTTGAGCTGATTTTTTTTTTAAATTTTTTTATTGTTATGTTAATCCCCATACATCATTAGATTTAGATGTAGTGTTCCATGATTCATTGCTTGTGCATAACACCCAGTGCTCCATGCAGAACGTGCCCTCCTCAATACCCATCACCAGGCTAACCCAACCTCCCACCCCCCTCCCCTCTAGAACCCTCAGTTTGTTTTTCAGAGTCCATCGTCTTGAGCTGATTTTTAAGTCATGAATGAGCGAGCTCAATAAAGTGAGGGGCTGACTCTAGGAGAGGGAAGAACATCTGTAAGGCTTGGGCAGTCAGGGTACGGGGAGGAAGGCGCCACATGGGTTACAGCCTGAGCGATGTGATAGACAAAAGTGTCTTGTTTACTGTGCTAGAATTTTTTTTCTTTTCTTTTAGAATGCTTTCTCTGTCTATGGTGTTGTGAGTGGACTTGAGGATAGAAATAGGACAATGTTTCAATATTCTAGGCAGGGGAACATGATGATGAGGGCATATTATGTGGTCTCTGAAGCAAAGTTTATATTATTAATATAAATATTAATAATAAATTATAAATTATAAATAAATAATTTATTTATTTATAAAATAAATAAAGATTTTATTTATTTACTTGGGGGGTGTGAGCGAATACAAGCAGGGGAAGGGGCAGAGGGAGAGGGAGAAGCAGACTCCCTGCCGAGCAGGGAGCATGACTCAGGGCTCCATCCCAGGACTTCAGGATCATGACCTGAGCCCAGGGCAGACCCTTAACTGACTGAGCCACCCAGGTGCCCCTATTTATTTTATTTTATTTCCACCACTTCACATTTCTAATTTTGCATATCGTTGTAACGTGTCTATGCACATTTTACAAAAACAGTTTGAAGTTTTAACATTTGCCATCCCCTCATTTGTGTTTCTTTTGTACAGCATTTGCAACATCTTAGTCCAACTGATCAGTTCATTGTTCTTCTTTTCCACTAGTCCGTGAATATCATCATAGTTGTCTGTGCTAACCTTTTACCCAGCATATCTCCTGGCAGCTGTCCTAAGCTTAATAAATATTTTGAAATGAATGAATGAATCATGCGAGCTCCTTTTCTGTTTCTCTAGGAATCATTTCTTTTAGGAATCATTTTCATACATGTAATATAATTAAAGTCCCAAATGCAACCCTAGTAACAGCTAGTTTTTGTCGAACCAGGAAACATGCCAGTCACTTTGAGGACATTACACTTTGTATTCTCACAACAAGCCTCTAAGTTAGTGATAATTAGTTCCATTTTATGCATAAGAAAACCAAGGCTAGAGAGAGAGAGTAAGTAAATTGCCCAAGAATTCCCAACCAACAAATGACAGAATTAAGACTTAAAAGACACAAAAGTTGTCAATATGGCAATTTTAATTTTCTGGCTCTTCTATCTTACTTCTAGGACTTTTCAGCTTTTATCTGCTGATATTTTGGTGGTAGCTTGTCTCCAAAGATGGCCACTATCAATACCATCCCTCCCATGGACAGGTGAAATCTATTGCTCCACCTCCTTGAATCTGGGCTGACTTATGCCTATTTCGATCAAGAGAATACAGAAGTGTTGCTGCTTCAATTCTAGAGCTGGCCTTTAAAAGGACTATCAGTTTCTGCCTCCCACCTCTTGGAGCTCTGTGCTGCCAGGTTAAAAATCCAGGCTGAAGACAGAGGCTATATGGAGGAGTAGGGAGGATCTGGTCTGTGTGAGTGAAGAAGTCATCATCCCAACTGAGTCTTCTGATGACCCCAACCCTAGACCCTAAGCATCTGAAACTGCATGAGGGTCTCCAAAGAGAACACTCAGC
This sequence comes from Leptonychotes weddellii, assembly GCF_054177405.1. NCBI lineage: Eukaryota > Metazoa > Chordata > Mammalia > Carnivora > Phocidae > Leptonychotes > Leptonychotes weddellii. Next base: position 56,527,500 of record NC_138376.1, read on the forward strand.
TTAATTTTGTCACCCCACAGAATCCAACGTGATAACATGTTGTTACTTTAAGCCATTCAATTTTTGAGTAATTTGTTACATAGTCATAACAAATAGGAAAAATATATATTTTTTCAAATTCAAGTTGAAATTAAGATTACAAATCATCGTGCCTTGTGTTTATTTGTGTATGATTACATTTGTTAGTATCCTGAAACTCTCACTATGTGTCTATCTCAATATTTGTCATGTTTTTAATCTAAAGATTAATAGAATAAAGTTTTATAGTTCATTTTACAGTGAACTTTACCTGGATGACCCAGCATGAGTATATCTCAGAGTTTGTCAAGGAGCAGAAGGGGAAGATGTGCTCTCCTTGAACCTTTTTTTTTCTTTTTTGAGAAAGTTGCAAAGCCATTATTACTAATGTCATTGAAAAAAGCTAATGTAAATTAGTGTTATTTAGTGCTGATTTATGATTCATGACTATTGTCCAGAGGCAAAGACTACCACTGAATTTACTCATAAAGCTATATTTTCATAACATTTTCAGTTATAATCATTTTTTATTTGTCCCGGCTTATTAAGCATTATCCAGTAGATGATATGCTTGGTTTCAGAGGTCTGTGACATTTTCCCAGATCCTTGTTGTCTGATAGTGACCAGGTCTGAACTCTTTTTATATTTGTATGCTGCTAATCGCTTTTCAAATATAGAATCTCAGTCACTAAAGGTTATTTTCTTTTTCAAGAAAGAGCTCTATAAAGCTTTCTTTAAAAATGAAGACATAGTACTGAGTGTTTATTACTTTGAACCATTGGAGATTGCCAATATTTGATCATTTTTTAACCTGTAAAAATGGGCATTTTATAATACAACATTCCAGGTACTTTTTAATTCAAATCTTATAATAACATTGTGAGGCAAGGCACATGGAAGGGGTGTATCCATGTATTTGCTGAATAGGACTGTGGGGTTGGAAGTTAAGTGATTTATACTTTGTCTTACAGCTAGGAAGTAATAGAGCCTGGATTTGGATCCAGGACTGCTAACACTGACTCTGCTAATTCATACTCTGTCCTCTACAATAATGAACTATTACTTTCTCTGCTCATAAACATAAATTTATCTTTAGCTATTACAGATTTTCTAACCACATTTAATATTTCAACATTGAGGTGATAGATTAATCTGTTACCTCTGAAAAATAGGTGAGACATAGAGAAATAGTCTAGATGGTGGTATTGAACCAGCAAGGGCTGGTTCACCAGTTATGGAACATTATATCCTATAGTGTTTTTCTATTCACATACACTTAGAATCATGGGTTCTCATTAGCCTGGTGTTTTCAATAAGACGGAGTGCACAACATTTACAAGAAAGTAACAATCCTAGAGAGGCAGAGAAAAAGTTGATTAGAGGTGCCTAAACACAATATGATTTGTCTTTTAGTTCTCAATTAAATTGAGAACAGGGAAATGCAACGTGAATTTAGAGGGCAAGATTTGTAACATGGAGGCCAGTGTTTTAAATCCAACCTTCATACAGTGGTCACCATCACAATGACCTCTCTACCTACAGCTCTGATCCTAACAGGCAGGGTACATTTCATGCCTGTTGACCACAGAGCATCTCAACCATGCCAAAAGAAGTCAGAGAAAACCACCAGATCTGTGACCAGGATAAAGCATAGTTGTGCAATTGTCACTGGAAGATTCTCTAGAGAAGCTGCTGCTCTCAGAAGCTACTGTGAGAGTAGCAGTGTGACTGGGCATTGTTACTTCATTTTAAATATTGTTAAAGATCTGTGCCATTAGGATAAATACAGTGGGGAGAAATACTTATTATTAGGGAAATAATAATAATTATTGTTAAAATTAAGAGTGCTCTCAGTATAGGAGATTTATCCTTGTGGCATGTTATAGCTCTTAAATGTAGCAGTTCCTAGTTCAGGAACTATATAGTCCCAGATGATGTAGATTTATCCTACTACTTACCAAATATTTGTATTTATCCCTATGTGTCTATGGCTGATTTATTTAGTTCATGTGGCCATTCTGCTTTAATTACTGTCTCGGTCTGATATTAACCCACTGAACCAAACATGGTCCTTCCTCCTAAAGCCATATCCCCAAGTCCAATTTTTTAATAGATTCTATTTATTTATTGGAGAGAGAAGAGGGAGAGATCTCAAGCAGACTCCACGCTGAGTGCAGAGCCCCACGTGGAGCTCAGTCTCACGATCCTGAGATCGTAACTTGAGCTGAAATCAAGAGTCAGATGCTTAACCGACTGAACCATCCAGGTGCCCCCCATAAGTCCAATTTATACACATTAAAAAAAAAAAAACCCTTCAAGCTTCCATTTATTCTTCTTCCTAGAATAGACTCTTTTTCAGTTTGTCTAGGTAGTAAGTAAGCACTTTTGGAACTAGCAAGAATCAGAGAAAAATAGTCTATTTTTGATATATCTTGTTCAGAATTACTTAACAATGAAAACTCATAGCCACACTTTAAACAAATAAGAACCTACCCACCCTTCTACCCATTTACTTACTCCCTATTTCCCTCTCTGCTTTGTTTTTCTCCGTAACACTTGTCATCTCATACAGCCTAATTTACTTTTTTTGCTAGTTGTCTTTTATTCCCCAAGGTTCTCTAGAATGAGGACAAATATCTCTATCTGCTGCTATATCATCAATGTTTGACACATAGAAAGTGCACAGTAAATATTTGTTCAATCAATAAGTGAACTAACATGGAGGTCTATTTCCTTGGTAAATTTTTGATACTCATAGTATAGGTAGCTGTTCTTTGCCAAATCTTTTTCTTTCCTTTAATTTTATTTTATTATGTTATGTTAGTCACCATACAATACATCATTAGTTTTTGATGTAGTGTTCCATGCTTCATTGTTTTTGTATAACACCCAGTGCTCCATTCAACACGTGTCCTCTTTAATACCCATCACCAGGCTAACCCATCCCCCCACCCAGCCAAATCTTTTTCATTCCTCCAAAGAGTGTTTGATTGCAAATTTCCAGAGAGCAGGAGCTTATATTCCATTATTTTTAATGGGAAAATCATAATGGGTTCCAGCCCCTCACAAACTCCAACAAAATATCATTGAAACATTCTTAAATACCTCAGTAATAGTCCACAAATGATTTCTGGGTAACATAAAGCATTCGAAATACAAAATGCTCAATTATTTAATAAATAATAAAGTCACTGGTAAGTATGCTTCTGAGCAGTATACAATGTTAATGTGAATTTTCTTTTTATACTGCAAGGAGTTGGTACTCCAATGCAACTAAACAATGAAACAATATGTTAAATATGGAAAAGATACTAATGCAGCCTGTTGGTAGTGCCCTCAGGCACCTGACTGAAGCAAACAAGAATCCATGTCAGCATGGGGGTAAAGAAAATTTAACAGATTTAAACAATTTTAATGCAACAAAATCTCTTCAGGAAAATAGCAGAGATAGAACTGCAATATGATCAAAGTTCTCTCATAAGGAAAAGCACCCAATTTAGGTGTCTTTACTGATAGGTACATACAGTCTTATTTAGGGACCTTTTGACTGAATTTCTGGTAAAATTTTTTGCAAGTCATTACAGTGAATGAATAGTGAGCTTTTGAATAGCAAGAGCTAATTGTACATAGGTTGTGAGTGCAAAAAAAGTCCTCAAAATTTTTTCTTAGAGAATTAAATGAGGTATTTATTCTCTGTAAAGGACCTAACCTTATTAATTAATTATTCAGATATAGTAATAAATATTAAGTTTTAAAGAAGTGGAAAGATGGATATAATTATTGTCATTGAATTCATCATAAATTAATGATATGCATATTTTTGCTTGCGAAATTTCTCTCTTTCCTGTCAGCTATTTTTTTCTGATTCCGTATTCTTACACTTTACCAATTTGGGGAAAATGAAGTAAGAGGGAGACCCTCCCAAACTGGCATATCGAAGTGTCGTTCTAATCAACCATGAGCAAGCAAGCTGCTGTCCTCCAGCTGCAGTGATGACCATTATTCCTTGCAGCTGCTCTTAATAAGGCTCTTCGTTCATATTGATTTGTCTGGTGCCCCAAATAGTTTTCCAGACGTGTTACCCCAGGGACTGAAAGCGGGTTAGATTGCTAGTGCCTGGTTTTAAAACCCAGAGAAGGATTGGTATCCTGTTTTGTCTATCTCAAATCCCTCTGCATTATTTCAGAGCCTGTTCTATCTGTAACAGCTTTGTATATACAGTATTGCACTTGTGGAAACATATACCTCATTTGAAATTAAGCAAATATTGGTTCTGTACCACAGATCAAAAACGTGGCTGGCAAGCTGTTCTCAGTTGTATGGAATCTGTTCTTGCTACTGCAGAGACACTTGTGCTGTCTAGCTCCGCTGATAAGGACAAAAGTAAGAGTAAAACATGGGACTCTCCTCTGCTACCTTATGGTAGACTTTTATTTTTATTTTAGCAAACATCTACAAGCAATGTGTACAGAGGAATTTTTTCTGGTTAAATAGTTAAGTGGTTTCTCCTCCTTTGAGTGGAAAATCTGTGCGGCACTCTGTATAGAACTTAGTAAAGGGTACCTCATTAGCCTAAAAAACTAATGTCAAGACGCAGACCAGTTAGTCTCATCCTCTCTACTGCCAATAATTTTTTAAAAATACTATTTCATTTCAATTAAATTAGTAAATAAAACTAGAAGAAAATTAGAATTGGTATTCATGTGATCTGAAATGATATCTGAAATGTCATAAACATAACTGTAATTTTTAGCTTTAGGTTTTTTAACTGCTTTGGGTAATTTTGAGCCTAAAAATATATATTTTGGATTTCTAGGTTAAACAGTATTTGCCCTAGTCCTGAAAAACAAAAGATGGATACAGTTTCAAAGAGCAGGAGCAAGCTGACCAATAAAATGCTGAAATGCTAAGAAACTGAGGAAATTAGGGAAGTACAAGGTACACACTATGGAAAAACTAAATTAACTGTTCTTTATTGATAGTCAATAAATTAGTGCATCTGTGGTTTAAACTCTATCTCATTAATTAATTCATTTATTTCACATTTATTGAGAATTTTTAAATTTTCACACACTTCACTGGCAAAAAATAGATTTGCTTAATAACACAAGAAAAATTGCACAGAAAAATTTTAAGGAAAACATCAACTATTAAGATCAATCTATGTTATTAGGCAAGGGAGTGATGGATTACAAATTGGGCAATTCTCCATGACTCCAAAGAGAGTAGGGAGGTAGAATACTATGAAACTCTCTTCTCATGTAAACAATATATCTTCAGTCCTATGTAACAGAGTACAGAGCACTGAGAGTACACAGAAAAAAGTCTAAGAATTGACATGTCAGTGTAAAAAAATTGATAATCCAGAATTAGAGTACCCTCTTTCTCTAGATGCACTCTTTCTCTCTCATAATGTGCATTTTGAGATTTTTCTTGTCGTTAACTTCTAAGCTAATTATATTATGGCCATAAAATATGTATGGTATACCTTCTCTGCTAAAAAGCTTGCTGTTTTATAAAAGCAACATATTAGAAATAATAAAATAATCAAAGAACTGGATGCTGGTGAAAACATACTTGTCAAAACTTAAGGGATGACCTAAGTTTTGAAAGAAAGTTGCCCTAAGTATAACTTTGAAAGACAGTCAGAGCTGTAAATATTTATGTTAGTTAAAAAAAAAAAAAAGTTACTAGTGAAAAATCTAAGTTTCCAACATAAGGACATAGCAAGAGAAAAACATAGTAAGGCCAAAGATTAAAAGGAAGGAGGTTTAAAAAAAGAGAAATCAATAAATAGAAACAAGATTCAAAAGAGATATTTAACAAAGCCAACAAAGTTGATGAGTTTTTGAAAAACAATATAACCTTATATTCAGCCACTTTGATAAATATTCCAATTATTTCTATAATTTGTAAAGTTTTCAGATTTTCTATATCATTAATGTCATGTATGGTTAGTTACATAACCTCCTTCCATAATCACACGTTTCCGAATTCTTTTCTTAATGTTCTGCCTGGAACTTCTGCTACAATACAGAATGTAAGTGGTTATTATAGAATTCACCATATCATTCCATATATAACAAAATTTCATATAAAATGAATTAACATAGAATTTCATATAAAATGAATTAACATAAAACTTTAGTTTATATAGAAAATCTAAAGAAACTCTACAAATTACTAGAAAAATAGGAATATTTATCAAAGTGGTTGAATAGAAGATATATATATTTGGTTGAATCATATTAAATTTGCCATTATTTGATCATTTGACATATAAAGGTTGAAATTTAAAAAAAATTTATTACTTAAATTCAATTTAGTTAACATATAATGTATTATTACTTTCAGGGGTAGAATTTAGTGATTGATCAGTTGTATATAACACCCAGTGCTCATTACATCACATGCCCTCCTTAATGCCCATTTCCCAGTTACCCCATCCCCCCATACAGCTCCCCTCCAGCAACCCTCAGTTTGTTTCCTAGAGTTAAGAGTCTCTCATGGTTTGTCTCCCTCTCTGCTTTTATCTTATTTTATTTTTCCAAAAAGTTGAATTTTTTATGGTTCAACCTAATGCAGTCTATTACATTCCTAAATATCAAAAGCAAATAGCAAGAAAATGTCTTCCCTTTGACAGTATTTATAGTAGTCATGAAGAGTATCAAGTATCTAGAAATATAGCTGATAAATGTTGTATAAGACTTCTGCATAGAAAAATGTGAAGTTCCTCATAAATAGTAAAGGATGACTAAAAAATGTGAGTTTGTATCATGATCACAAATTCATTGAAAGAGTGTGTTCTCTGTCCTATGTATAAAATTTTATTGAATGAAGTAATGTTATTTCAGTGAAAGAATATATTCACCACACTGTGTTATATTTAATGCACTTTGTAGAGGTACACCTATCAAAGATATTTCTAAGAGTGCTAGTTGGATATGTAAATAAATAGAGTAGTATTTGATTGAAAGTATATGTTCACTGCACTGTGATGCTTTCAGTACTCTGTAAAGTATGTTTGATTTATGTAAAACTCTTAACAAGATATATAGATGGAATTTCTGAATTTGAAATTAAAAAATAGTATATTAATTGAAAACAAAAAAGGAAAAGAAAAATTAGGAAGAATTAATAGTGTAAATTTGTTAATTCTCCCCAACTGATCTATGCAGTGGATTGGCATTTAATGCAATGTCAACTAAAGGGTTATGAAAAAAGTAATGCAAACCCACTTACACGGTTGTGCAAGACACTTTGTAAGATAATTCTAGAATTCCTACAGAGGAGTAAACATTCAAGAATAGGCAGAACATTTCTGAAGAACTTTAGGGAGCAGAGAATTATTTTACCAATTATAGTGATTGAAGTAATGTGGTACTGATCCAGGGATTTTTTTTTTAAGGGCCAATGGAACAGAATTGGTCAAATGAAATATACCCATGCATGTATGAAACTTTGGTATATCACAGAAATAGCATTTTAGATTATAGGAGAAAAAATAATTAATTGATACATGGAACAGAAAAATGATTATATTTATATATTTTTAATTTTTTGAAAATGATTACATTTTAAAAGATGAAATAAAAAGGTGGAACTGGATTTCCACATCAAACAGCATATAAAAATAAATTCTAGATGGATTAAATGCTTAAATGTCAAAATCAAAGCTTAAAAATAAAGGTAAATATTTTCTTAAACAAAACACAAAAAGCATGTCTCTAAAAGAAAGTACTAATAAATGTGACAATGTTGGAAGTAAGAATACTTGTTTTTATCAGGAGACAATTGTGTGTTAGTTAATAGATGATATAAATAGAAAAAGATATTCTTGCTACATACAACAAACAATATTTTAGTATCAAGAATATCTAAAAGAACTCCTGCCAACCAATAAACAAAGCACAAACAACCTGATAGAATAGGCAAGATATATTAAAAAACATTTCATATAAGAGGAAACACATTTAGCTAACAAACATATAGAGTTCAACATCTTTAGTGATCAGGGAAATGCAAAGCAAGACTATATTAAGATAAACTTTTGCACTCATTTAATTGGCAAAAATTTTAAAAATCTGACCATATCAAGAGGATGCATATACACCAGCTCTCTTAAATCTTGTTGCTGGAAGGTTTAAATTTTGCAATGAATTTTGCAAATGCTATGGTATTATCTCTTAAAACTGAATACTCACGGGCGCCTGGGTGGCTCAGTTGGTTAAGCGACTGCCTTCGGCTCAGGTCATGATCCTGGAGTCCCGGGATCGAGTCCCGCATCGGGCTCCCTGCACAGCGGGGAGTCTGCTTCTCCCTCTGCCCCTCCCCTCTCTCATGTACTCACTCTCTCTCATTCTCTCTCTCTCAAATAAATAAATAAAAAATCTTTAAAAAAAA
>NC_138376.1:56536420-56657536 GCF_054177405.1 Leptonychotes weddellii
AAAAAAAAAAACAAAAAAAAAAAACTGAATACTCACATACTCTATGACACCCAAGAATCTATAGGCATATATTCAAGGGAAAACCTTGCAAATATACTATAGGAGACCTGTGCAAGAATGTTCATAATTGCACATTTTACATAGTAAGAACCTGGAACTGACTCAGATGCCCAGCAAAGGGAGAAGAGATGGGTGAGCTTTTTACATAGCGTGATATGGTATCTTGACACAATGATCAATTGTAAAGCAGACAAAATGAGTGAGTTACAGTGGCTTATAACCATATTACTGCATGATATCATATTGTGTGGAGCACCTACCTCAAATAACAAATGACCTGATAATCTTTTTTATAAAATTCATTTTAAAACAACTAAAATTTCAAAAACATTTTTCAGGGATACATATGATTACAATAAAATATAGAAAGTACAGAAGTAAATGATGGGCATAGAACTCAGGATGCTTGTAATCCAGGAAGGGGCAGGCAGGTAGCTAAGAAAAGAGGACCACATTGGTAGATACAGGTTATTGTCAGTGTGCTCACTTTTTTTAAAAAAAGTAGTTGATTAGTGCTTATTATATTAATCAAAAATAAAAAAATTAAAAAGAAAAAATTCAAAATGGCTCTACCCATGTACCAATAATGTGATCATACCACCATCAAGGATAATAATGCAATTATGTGCACCTGAGTTCAAAGAATTTTTAACAAATTAATGTAAGTAATTTTCTAGAAAAAAACAACTAAAACATTTCTAAAGCATATCCCTACACTTTTTTTTTTAAAGATTTATTTATTTATTTGAGAGAGAGAGAATGAGAGAGAGCAAGCACATGAGACGGGGGAGGGTCAGAGGGAGAAGCAGACTCCCTGCCAAGCAGGGAGCCCGATGCGGGACTCAATCCAGGGGCTCCAGGATCATGACCTGAGCTGAAGGCAGTCGCTTAACCAACTGAGCCACCCAGGCGCCCATATCCCTATACTTTTAAGCAATTGAATAGCTACATGGAGTAATATTAGGCCAGGAAATTAAAATGTTGCTTGATTTCATAAGTGTAAAAACTGCTTATGATTAATTGATTAGGTGAAAAATCACATATGAATGACAACTATTATCAATTTTTGTAACACCTAATCTATGCACTGATTAATCCCTGGAAACAGAATTGCAGGTGTGATGAGTGGCCTTTGCCAAGTAGAATTTCTTGTCTTTATTAATCTTGTTTGTCTTATTTAGACAGCAGCACTGTCAGTGTAGGGTGAACAATGAACATAAAATAAAAATTACTTTTTAAGTCATCATTGTAAAACTGGGCAGATTGAACCACTTTTATTTTTATAAGTGAAAGTCTTTAATCACTTTAACCACTTTTGCTTAGAATTCAGTCTTTGCTTTGGATATGAAGTTGCTTAATTGAATTGCCTTAATGAGAGGCTCTTTTGAAAAATTGATAAGATTGTTTGACTTCAGAACCTTGAAGACTTGTTTGTTCAAAATTATGAGATGATTCTGTTGAAGGGACGTATTGCCAGTAATTAATCTTCACCCTGATGTGCTTTAATTTCTAAGGTCACCCAGGGACAGCTAAGGGGCACAAGAGTAAAAGAAAATATATATGTGTATGTATATATGTATCTGTATATAAATATAATTTGTTCATTTGGAGTGGAGGAATTAAATGGATGGTTGAAATCATTTGTCCTCCTTGAGCAGCAACACCCCAGTTTTGTTTCTTCTTTAGTCATTGGCATCAGTCACTAGTGCTCTTGTGTCTGCCTGTGAGGTCAGAGCCCCAAGTGACCAGGGGACAGTCTTGGCTTCCAATTTAATGCAATTATGATTGTCTTCCCTGGTGGGAGACTTGCTCACTCAAGAATTAGATCATCCTAATCCAGTGGTTTCATGGTGAAGAGAAACCCTCAAGGAATTGTCAAGTACCTTGTGCCTAGCAATATAAGGATGTTGTTAAAACCACCTTTAGGCTTGAGAGAATTTACTGGAAGCTAACAGCTGTAGTTATGACTGTGGGAGAGGAATGTCTGCTAGGCACCTTGACCTTAAGTAGCTGAATATGGCCGTAGCTCACCTGTGTCCTGGCAGGAAAGGAGCTGCCCACTTTCTGATCTCTTGCCAGTGTCTCCCATTGGCTGAATGCAACTGGTAGTACATGGATGCAGTTCATAAAGTTAGCCCCGGGAGCACAGAGTAGTGTGGAAAAGAGTATAGAGTGGATTTGGATGGCAAATGAAGACTATTCAATAAAGCCATGGCCCTTGCATGTGCTTTCTCAGAACAAAGAAATGAAAGCCATCAAAGGTCAAATCATGTCTGCATATGTTGGAAGACAACATTACATACACTTCCGGAACTATAGTATTCCAGGTGATACTATTCTCATGGTAGTTTCAAAGAATGTCAGTCAAGATCAGATGTCATGTGCCATCTATTTTTATCTCTTTCAGAAGCCTCTTTAAGAAAGGATTGTCATCCAAACATAAGGATAGTAATCAAAATAGAAGTATCAATAACTGAATATGCTCATGTTTCATTTTTACAACAGTACCTTGCACATATTATGCAGTTACTCTTTGCATAACCTAGTAGAATCTTCACAACAATTCCATGAAGTAGGATCCATTGTGGGTTTTTTTTTTTTTAAGATTTTATTTATTTATTTGAGAGAGTGAGAGAGTATATGTGCACGTGCACAAAGGTGGGGAGGGGCAGAGGAGAAGCAGACTCTCCGCTGACTGGGGAGCCTGTCACAGTGCTCCATCCCAGGACCCTGAGATTATGCCCTGAGCCAAAGGCAGACACTTAACTGACTGAACCACCCAAGGGGCTCTAGTAGGTTCCATTCTTTTTTTTAAAAAAGATTTTATTTATTTATTTGAGAGAGAATGGAAGAGAGAGAGCACGAGAGGGGGGGAGGGTCAGAGGGAGAAGCAGACTCCCTGCCGAGCAGGGAGTCCGATGTGGGGCTCGATCCCGGGACTCCAGGATCTGGATCTGAGCTGAAGGCAGTCGCTTAACCAACTGAGCCACCCAGGCACCCTAGTAGGTTCCATTCTTATCAACATTTTGAATATGAAGATCCTGAAGCTCAGAGAGGCTAGGTAAAGTTACAACATGAGTATTGCTGAAGTTGGGCTCATTTTCCTCATCTGGGTTACGTGTTCTTACCCTTTGTCCTATGCTGTCTTATAGGTGCTCCAGGTCAGCCCCAACGCTGAGACTAAAGCTTTCTGTTGGTAAGTGAATTTATGATAAGCCCGTGTCTCCACTTTGGTTCAGCTTGACAACCTGTTGCAAGTATGATGAACTAAAATAGAAGTTGTAGCTAAAGGGGCAACAGTGGCTCTGTGTTTAAGAGGTGTAAAATCAGGTATAGTACTTTGAGGCTTCCAGGGTTTTTACAATAATAATATTAAAGGAAACTGATAATAATTGTTGGTACTATTATTAAAGAAATAATTTACCAGTTTAGGTGTGACAGACAAGTAGTGTGGGAGATGGTATTATCGTTCGTTGTTGCTGGCTCCTTCCTGTAAGAGGAATATACGTCTCTGCTCATTACCATATGACCTACGGTGTCTCCTGTGGCAGGAGTACACATGCATTCCACTGGTAGGTAGAAGATGTAAGAGACTTTGTGTGTCTCCACTAACCCTCGTGCCCCCTTTGCACATCTCAGCACATCTCAGAATGTGGTTTTTCTCTCAGCCTAAATCTCAGAAAGAAGATGTATTGAGCACAATCTCAGGCAGAGCAGAACTACGGTTGACATGTAACATAAGCCAGAGATAAACTTCTGTTGCTCTAACCCCCTGAGACTGTTAGAGCAGCCTTACCTGGCAAAAGCTCACACAGGGCAGATGTTGCTAATTATTCATGACCTTCTTTCCTATTGAGTCCAGACACAGACCCTCTGGAGTACTTTTTAGCATAGCACTCCAGATATCCTGTACCATTGGATTACAGATAGTTCAAAACTTCTTGATGATTCGTATATTATTGTCTGACATTATGCCAGACATGATATAAAATATTTAAATTTGACAGATAATATTCTTGCTATCTAGGGCCTATAAACTTTAGAGAAATATAGATAGAGTAAAAAGTGATGAAATTCAGATGATCTAATTTTGATGTCCTTTAGGATTTTCTCAAGACAAAGATTAATATAAAATAATGTTCAAATTAGTGGTCTTGCTGTAATGAATATATCACCTATGATAGTGCTCTGGCACATGATATGGTAGGTGCCTAATAAATGTTTGTTGGACAAATCTTAGAAGATCTTAGAAATCTTAGAAAAATTAATATATTCAGAATACTAAAAAATTAAGTAGGACATAAAAACATGGTTTATAAAATACTGAAAAGTGAGAATGTTTGCTATATGTTCTGTCTTTAGAGATGGTATTTCAAGTGACTAAACTATTGAAATGAGTTTCTAGTTGGTGATTATTAATATCGTAAATGGCACTCATGAAACATGATGTAATGACTAATATCTATTTACTATTAATAATTCACAAGGTAGATTTTCATTGATATAAATTATAAATTAGTAAGTAATATGCAATTATCTACTAATTATATTATTGCAGGTTTTGTTTTTGTGACACTTGTATTTGTGCAAATATTAACTGCTATTAAAATTTAACAGCATATTCTTATGTGTTATTTTAAATGCAAACTTGGGGAGTTCCAGAAAGAAAATCATAAAAAGTCCAATAATCAGTAAAAGATGAAAGGTGAAAAGACATTATAAAATAAAATAAAATAAAAGAATTTGCATCATAGAAAAATTTGAGGGAAAATACAGAATGCTAGGGAAAAAAGAAAAATGATTTAGTTTTGGTAAAATAGGCTAAAAAATATCAGGCGTAACTGATAAGTTACATGAAAAACTAAAAGGCAAAAAATTGCAAAGGATCCATTAAATGAAATAGTTTTTTTCAGATCCACGTACGACTATGTAATTTGACTATTAAATTACCGTCTTTTTGAAAGTTATTGATCTCAAGTAAGAAATTCTGCCTTTCCAAAAGGTAGGAAGTTTTAGAAATGAATATTATATGAATATTTCAAATGGAAAAAAGAGAATCTGGTTACTTTATTCTATTTCAAAGGATTTTGCATTTTGTTTATATTTCAAACTCTTTGGAGGTAGAAAAAGATGAATCTAACAGTGGCAAGTTTTTCATGTATTTCAGGTAATCATGAAGAAAGAAATGCACATTAAAAATTTTAAATATTCAGAATTGTAATCTGATTTTAAAAATCTGTAATTACCAGTGCTGCAGAACAGAAACTATAAAAAATGAGAAAAAATAATGCCATGTGGCAGTTGAATGCATGATCAGTTTTTAGTGATGTAATGTCTAACGTCATGAATTGACCAAGAAACTTTATGAGCATGATTACGGGAACTTTTCCATTTGGCTGGAATTGTAGCAGAATTTGAATATTATGGCAAACATTTATGCAGAATATAGACACTGCCACCAAAAACTAGTACATGTTATTTTGGGTATAAAAAACAACTGAATAATTAAGACAATAATGGATATCATTAAGAAAATAATTTTGAGTAAATTTAGAATTGATATTTCATTGCTATATATATAAAACTCATTGCATATGAGTTTTAAAATTCAACTCATGTTGAATTGAGAAGAATTAGTGTTTGATTTGAAAATTTCCACAATGCATATTTCCATATGGGAATATTTTTGTGAGGGGTTGCCCAGTAAATGACAAAGTTGGAGAAGGAATACAGACATTTTCAGTAGACTCTTGTAAAATCTGATTCTAGCCAAAAATAATCTAAGGAACAGGAGTAAAACCACATACAGGAAAAATAACAGATTGCAACTGAAGATAAAGGGAACAAAACAAAACACCTGGGGCATTTTATACTGTTTGTTCTATGAATGTTTAAATGTCTTAGTAAAGAATATAGCTAAAGTATCTTTTGACACCGTTGATTTTGCTGTTATTGCTGCTGTTGAAGAACTATACAGCTACTTTCCGGCTTTAAAAAATCGCTTCAGTATATTGAAAGCATTTTATCAGATACACGTTTTAAACTGACAACAGATAGTTTTTTTCCCTTTAAGTGATATGTTTCTTAAAAGTACTCCCAAAGGTTAAGAAATTACTTCTAAACATGAGATTTGACTCATTACTTTTAACCATGCTTTTAAATTTTATACTGCATTAATAGCTCCTGATATATTAGTTAAAAAATGTTAACATTCTGCTACCTCCTGTTCGCTAAAGTTTGGACTTTTTTTTAACTTTATTAAGTTTTGTAGCATTTACAAAATGCTATGGCACCATACAGTTGTTTGGTTTTAATTCAGTGTTAAAATTGCTTAAAAATTTACTGTCTTAAAAAAAAAAAATTTACTGTCTTATCTCTTTAAAATGGCTCAAGTCTCATGGAGGTTATTTTGCTTAATCTTTTAATCCACTGGATTTTAGTTCTTACATGTTGAAAATATCCGTAGTAGGCTGAATAATGGCCCTCCTAAGAGATCTACCTCTTAATTCCTAGACTCTATGAGTATATGTCGTGGTCTTTTGGACTGCCATAACAAAATACCATAGACTGGGTGGCTTATAAACAATGGAAATTTTTTTTTTTCCACTCACAGTTCTGGAGAGTAGGAAGTCCAAGATCAAGGCACAAGATTTAATGTCCGGTGAGAGCTTGCTTCCTGTTTAAGGGATGATCGTCTTCAGCCTCACATGGCGGAAAGGGAGAGGTAGCTCTCTGGGACCTCTTTTAAAAGGGCACTAATCCTATGTATGAGACTTCTGCCCTCATGACCTAATCACCTCCCAAAGGCCACATTTCCAAATACTATCACATCATCACGTCAGGGATTAAGTTTCAACATATTTTAGGGGGACACAAACATTCAATCTATAGCAACATGTTGCCTTACATGGTAAAAGAAATTTTGCATATGTGATTAAATCAAATATCTTGAAAATTGATTATGCTGGATTAAATGGGTCCAATATAATCACAAGTGTCCTTACAAGAGGGAGGCAGTAGAGTTACAGTGAGGGAGAAGACAATGTCATGGAAGAAGAGATTGATTGGGGTGATGTGGCTACCAGCCAAGGAATGTCTGAAGCCTCTAGAAGCTGGGAGAAGCAAGGAATGGATTCTCCCCCGGAACTTCCAAAAGGAACATTTCCGCTGACACCTCGATTTTTTTTTTAAAGATTTTATTTATTTATTCATGAGAGACACAGAGAGAGAGAGAGAGAGGCAGAGGGAGAAGCAGGCTCTCAAGGAGCGGAGAGCCCGATGTGGGACTCGATCCCAGGACCCTGGCATCATGACCTGAGCCGAAGGCAGACACTTAACCATCTGAGCCACCCAGGCGCCCATGACACCTCGATTTTAAACCCATAAAAGCAATTTTGGATTTCTGGCCAACAGCACTGTAAGAGAATACATTTGCATTGTTTAAAGCCACTGAGTTTGTGATAATTTGTTAGAGTATCATTTGCTACAATGTATAATGTTATAATTAAAGAAGCTGTTGGCATCTCTGACTGCTTATAATATTATTATAATATTATTAGGTCATAATTAATGTTCTGACAATTTTGGAGACATTTTTAAAATTTCTCTTACAAGTAGATATTAATTTGGAGAAGCCTTAAGCGAGCCTTATTTATTCTCCCATCTTTTCAGTCTGAATGCTCAAAATATTTCTTCTTTATTTTTGAAGTTTAGTAGCTGATCCAGAATGTTTATAATTTCAATCATTTTCCCTGAAACATCATATGCCATTTTAACATACAGATTTAGTTATTCCTGGATATCAGCAAAGTACTACTTCATATTGGAGTATAATTAATGCTTTGTTTGTTGGACTTCCTATCTTAGGGATAAAATATCCTTATGTTGTATTATCTTTGCTCTCCTTATTGTTTTCTATAATTGCTTTACTTTTATGGTTTTTCTCTCCATTTACTATGGTTGTCAGAAGCCTCTGTTCTTTGTCATTAATTTGATTTTCAGGTCTTCCTTGCTAAAGCTAACTTAGGCTGGTAATGATATCGTGCTGGTATTTTCTTGTATCCTTATTTTTTGCAGTCACATACGTTTGTTTCATTTCCTTTGTTTTTGTGTTCATCTAGTCTAGGTTCTTTATTTTTAGCGTGCAATCTTTCTTTTATTTTTTACCTGTTGTTTTATTGTATAGTTTTCCCATTATGTGTCTAAATAATGTACTTAAATCAACAGGGCCATCCCTGTCCAAACATCAATTTTTTCTCTTAGTTTCAAACGTATTCTGTCTCATGAGGACTTGGAAAAAGGAAGGGCAAGAAGTGTACAGCCCACTGAGAACACTGGTTCTCATCTGATGTTTGTTAAATTTACTGCAATAGGGTTTACACCACCTTCTTGAAGCTGTTTCCCATGGGGAGATAATTGGGCATTTAAATACTTGACTCCAGTGTTCAGTTTTACCATTATACTTGTTTTTCCCTAGTAACTAATTGCTCTTTCCCCCAGTTTTGCTTCAGATTTTAGGATATTAGTGAGAATTCATCAGATTGTTTGACTCATTTTGGGGAGTAGATTAAATTAAAAACTTCATTTGTCACTCTGTTTTTCTTTGAACTTTTAGATATTAGTGAGTATGGGCATTCAGTTTTTCTTCAGATTTTGGGATTTAGTGAAAATCTTTAGAATTGGTTGACTTCTCAGGAGTAGGATTGG
Source organism: Leptonychotes weddellii (assembly GCF_054177405.1). Classification (NCBI taxonomy): domain Eukaryota; kingdom Metazoa; phylum Chordata; class Mammalia; order Carnivora; family Phocidae; genus Leptonychotes; species Leptonychotes weddellii. The sequence goes on from NC_138376.1 coordinate 56,545,187, forward strand.
GCTAAGAATTTTTACTGCAACTTTTTTCTGTTTTGATTAGATGCATATCACATTATGTTGTAGATCTTACTATGGTTTTTGGTGGTAATATTTTTCTTGCTTTTAAAAAAAAATAGTTGGCAGAGGGAGATTTTGTGATATAGCTTTGTTCCCCCATCATTATCTAGAAATTCCTTCTTTTTTTTTTTAAACTAGCGTGTCTTTATTCTCTCCTTCCAACTGGACAAAATCCCTTGGCTATCTTATACATCACTATTCTTTGTCTTGTTTTATTTATAAAGTTTGCACTCTCAAATATGTACTCTAAAATATGAAATCTATGCCTTCAGCAAGTAACATAACTTCCAGTAAACGTACATTAAGTATTTATTGTACAAATTATTGTACATATTATTTATTGTATTTGGTCTAGATATGCTGACAATAACAATTAAAATGTTTTCATTGGTATTATGGCCAAAGGACCCAGGAATCAACAAATTGTGCCACACGCCACAGTTATACATCACAATGAGGTTACTGAGGAAGCTAAACTTATAGGTTTTAATGGCTAAGCAGTTTATAATAATACCATTAAGTGGCTTGTGTTCTAAACTCCAGTAGCAAGAACTGTTTTCAAACGACCTGACAGGTATATACCAAGCTAAAGGTCTAACTATTCTTCTCCCCTCAGCAATAAAACCAAGCAAAAACATAAGAGCATGCCCCTCCAAAGGATACTCCATCCCTCTGCCTGGTACCCTAAGTCAGAGCTGAGGCTCAGCTCTCAGCACTTACAGCCAGCTTTATGAAAAGAAGGAAGAGATACTGTCTGCAAAGTCTGCCACAAAACCTATTCCAAGACCAAAACATTGGGGTAGTTCTGCCTCATGCTAGGAAATGGAGGCCGGTGAACAAGCTGGCTCTGTTCCCTCCTTCTCACTGCTCTGGCCAAATAGAAATACTATTCAGAAAGGACAAGTATGGTTTTTACCTGTTATTCCCTGTGACTTGACCCTTAAGTGTCCCCTCCATGTTCTGGAATCCAACCAAGTAAGCCTGTTGTGTAACTCCAGTGCCATTAGGTGGGTTTTTGGGCATAGATGAGTGACAGTTATATTTTCCAAACTACAAATCAGGATATATGACATAACATTTGTATGCCCCCTTTTGGTGTAAGTAGCAGTTTAGGAGATAAAGAGGCTGGAAAGTTGGATACATGGCTGTATCATGTCAATGGCTTATGGGATAGAAGAAATGAAAAAATGAAATGTGTATGCTTTTAGAACAATCTGATAATTAGAGTAATTAAAGGTGGCTGTGGTGAATGGAAGATATATAGCCATTGTCTTATAGGAACTTAAAACTTAATATATAAAACATCTGGGGTATTGTTTCGGAATAAAATATGCAAAATGTTGAATAATTTAGAGTTCCAAAGTCAAAGTAAGGAGCGACAGCCCTGAAGATAACATCATTCAGCGATAACTTTGTGGGGAGAAAATAGTGCTGCACTTGAGATAGAAGAATTCGGGAAGATAGGGATTTGTGACATGGAGAAGAAGATTCATTTTAGGCAGAATGAAGAGTTTGGATATGAAGATGAGAAAGGGACATGAAGAAGATGAAAGTAAACTGGTTTCTAGCAATCTGAGTTCCAAACACTGGAGTGTTGAGGGGGTAAAGTGGCTCAGACAGCTGAGGTGAGTGGACAGAAGAACCTGAGAGCCCCAGCTTTATTCTCAGCTTTCCACAGGAACATATGTATTAGATGATCGCTATTGTATGTCGATTGCTAAAATATACCACAAGTTTAACCGTGCAAGACACACATCAAGCTATTTGATTAATAGGTCGAAGCAAAGTATTGTGCATCTGATTCTTAAATATATATTTCGATCATTAATAATTACTGCTTACTTTGAAGGCAGACAGTGATAGTTTGCCATTTTTCTTGATAGGAGATAAAAGAAGTTAAATTATAATGGAACTGAGTTAAAAGCATAAAGCATTAGCTTTTTGACTATGCGGTAAACTAAAATGGAACATATGGGACGTGAAAACCTCGTAAGTTCGATGCAAGCACACTGATATTGAACAGATAGAAACATATGTGTTATGGCTGCAAACTCCCTTTCTTGGCTTCTCCAAATCAGCATGGATTGAAAGATTGTGAGGTTCTATTTGAAATATCTAGAAGAGCCAGGCAGATAAACCCATGTATGAATCAGGCAGAGTGCACAGTAAGAGGGAGGGATGGGGGCTGGAGAGAGCAGGATTGTGTGGCGCTACCAGAAGGGATTTCAACTCAGTTTCAATTCAGTTTTTAGAAAAACACTGTGTCTGTCAGAGAAAACTTGTGCAACAGCCAGATGCAAACTGTGGGCAGCCAGTTTGCCACCTCTGCCTTAATTTGAAACCTGACCTTTAAAGATCATACAGATTACCTATGGTCTAATAAAAATACTACAGAAAAGCAGTATTAGCTAATTAAAGTCCATGAGCCAATTGAAATCTTTTTTTTTTAATAAACAAGGTGGGATATCAGTGATCTATGAAATCAATATAAAAGCGAATGATCCCATTCTTTTAGGCTAAGCGCTCAGATGATCCGAGCTGCAGCTTCCTTAGCAGCTCTTGCACTTCTGCGGCACTGCTGTACCCGCCCTCTCCTGGTTCGCTCTCCCTCCTGCTCCTGAAACCAGATAGAAACCAGAGAGTAGAGGCTAATCCGCTTGCTAGACCGCGCAGAGGTTAAGTAAGGACATTGAAATGATTAAATCCACAGAGGAAAGCTGGGCCAATGCATTACATTTCTATACATCCCCTTATCGCTGCTATCAAATACTCTTTAGTCGTGTTTCTTTTCCTTTCTTTCTTTCTTTCCTTTCTTTTTTCTTTTCTTTTCTTTTCTTTTCTTTTTTTTTTTGAGGCTGATAGCTTCTTATCACTTGCTAATTGACCGTGAGTACCCTAGTGGGTTTAGTTTGTGTTTTAATTGTGCCTGCCCAGAGAAAGCAATGAAAAAGAAATGAGAAAACTGACGGGGAGGATGGAGGCAGAGAGAAGCTGCTGGCCTTGGGAGTTATACCCTTGACCCGTGAATAACAGCAGGGGTTGAGGTACAGTCGAAAATCCACATAAAACTTTTGACTCCCCCCACAACTTAACTACTAATAGCCTACTGTTGACCAGAAGCCTTATCAATAACCTAGTCATTGAACACATATTTTGTGTGTTATATGTAGTATATACTGTATTCTTTTTTTTAAATTTTATTTTATGTTATGTTAATCACCATACATTACATTATTAGTTTTTGATGTCGTGTTCCATGATTCATTGTTCGCACATAACACCCAGGGCTCCATGCAATACGTGCCCTCTTTAATACCATCACCAGGCTAACCCATCCCCCATCCCCCTCCCCTCTAGAATCGTCAGTTTGTTTCTCAGAGTCCATAGTCTCTCATGGTTCGTCTCCCACTCCGGAGGGGGGTGGGAGGGATGGGGTGGCTGGGTATATACCGTATTCTTATAATAAAGTAACCCAAAGAAAAAATGCTATTAAGAAAGTCATAAGGAAAAGGAAATAATATCTGCAGTACTGGACTGTATAGAAAAAAAAATCTGTGTGTACATGGACACGTGTAGTTCAAGGGCCAACTCTAATGACCTAAGAGAAGAGAGGGAGATGAAAGGCCTGGTACCTCGTATCTATGACGTGAGGGATGGGGATCAGGCGTATGGGCATGTGGGTTAAGAATTGTTTATTGCTGACTGCATTCCACTTTAACCGGGCATAATGGCAAGAAAGCTTTAGTTGTCATTTATAACCACTCACCAATTATGATCTTGGCTCAATATTGTTTCCCTTAAATTACAGCTTCTTCTTTTTTTAATCATAGTGCTCAAGTCCTAATGAAAAAACAACAGTATTTTTGCAAAGTATTTGGTTTCAACTTTCTACTTTAAAGAATTAGAAAGATGATCTACAAGATGAGATAATCCTCTGAATTGGCCTAAATTTCATATGTAGAAGGGGAAAAACACAAGAGATGCATATATATTTTAAATAGAGATAGTTTTATTTTTCAACTATTACAGGAAAAGCTTTGAGCTATAGGTAAAAAAAAAAAAACAATTCATTAATTGAGAGAATCAGCTTTTCAGTTAGGGAAAATATAGTAGTTTGAAACTCAGACTCAGACCTTAGTTGAGTCCTGTTTCCAGTTTGTAAAGCTATCTCCTGTCATAAAGGTAGGAAAAAATTATTTTTCCTTTCCATAAAGCCAATGAACTACCACAGATGGTCAGTCTGGTTGCCAGGTGAATTTAGGATGAACCTACGTGTAATAAATGGTGCTTTCAAAGCCTCTTAACTTGAGGACCAGTTATTTATCTTGAGGACATGTACGGCATGAGATGTATCTGCCTGGCTATAGACAGGGCTGAGATTTCTTTCCATCTTTGCAATCTCTTAGAAGATTGCCTAAGATGTGCATTATATTCTGGTTTAATGTTTGTGCAATAATAAAAGTGTTTTCTTTTTCTATTAACTTTGTGGAGAAAATTTCTGAGTTGGGAGATTTTGCTTTTAATTATATTGCCCCAACAACTTCAATAATAAAAAACTTATTTTCAGAGCATGTTTTATTTCACCTGCATATCATATACTTACAGCAAAGGTGGAACCTGGCAGCCTGATTAAAATAGATCACTGTGTTTTTGTTTTTGTTTTTTAAATTTATTTATTCATAAGAGAGAGAGAGAGAGGCAGAGGGAGAAGCAGGCTCCCCGCTGAGCAGGGAGCCCGATGCGGGACTCGATCCCAGGATCCTGGGATCATGACCTGAGCCGAAGGCAGATGCTTAACCATCTGAGCCACCCAGGCGCCCCTCACTGTGTTTTCTTACTCTCAGTTGTTCATTAAGAAGAAGCATTATGACTTTCAGTATCCTCAGTTTTATAAATGCCTTTTTATAGTATTTCCACTTGCTTTTTATAGAGTGAATATGGAATAGTCTTTGGTTACAGAAGCTTTCTGTATTGACAAAAAATTAGTCTGAAAATATGGCTATATACAATTAAAAACAGATCACCAAAATGTATTTATTATGTGAATATTCAATTATAAGAGCTTACCTTTATGGTAATAGGGTATTTTTTAATGGAAATTTCATATATATATATATGTCTTTTCATATATATATATCTCTTCATATATATATCTTATCTTTTCATATATATATATATGTCTTTTCTTATTTCATTATGTTTTCTTTTTGTTCTTTCACATTTGTTTCTGTTTCTTTTCCCTTGAGGGCTTTCAAGATAACAGGTTTCCAAAGTAATGGCCACCCTCTCCCTTTGTCAATATTCCCCTTACTCATTATTGGAAATGGATTACATCAATGCCAAGCTGCTAAATAAGAAGTAAAGCTTAGTGACCTCTACAAAATCAGAGAGTGTATTCTGATTAAAAGATTGTGCTTTCCTCCTTTACAAAAACTAGCAAAAATCTAGGTTTATTTAATGGCAAATATACATGATAATATTGCTCAGGTAAAGAAAAATACGGTTGAGTAAAATTTGCAGTGTGAAAATTTATTTTGTGGTGCTATTTTAAGCACGTATTTTAGATGAGGCAATGTTTTAAGTGTATGTCTACATAGTTAAAAGAGATGATATAGATTGTTTTTCAAAAAAATTAAAATTGCATTGCTTTTCTTTCATTTTTGGATATGTTCATTTGAGAATTCCATCCAGGTCTATGATATTAGTATATTGAGTCAACCTCTCTCTCTGTTTCCTTCCCCCCTGCCCCGCCTTAAAAAATGTATCCTGCAGCTAATTGCTAGATTGGGGAGTGTTTCACCATTCAATGCACATATCATCCTTTTAATGCTCTCTAACCCAAGCATTCACGAAGGCAGGGGAAGGGACCTGTCATAGACTAGGTGCACACCTTACCTTTTCCCAGTATTCACAAAAGCCCGTAAGGCAGAGATGTGCTGACCTCCTACCTGATCTCCCTGTTTTTACTGTCGCTCTCCCACAGTCTGTTTTCAGGACTGCAGTCACAGAGATGTTAAAAGGGAAGTCAAATCATGTCTGTCATCCACTCAAGCTTCGCATTGCTGCCCCTTCTCACTGGCATGAAAGCCAGTGTTCTTCCTGAAAGACTCTGTGCGATCTGCCCCCTCCACTACCTCTCTCACCTCATCTTCTGCATCTGTCCCCCTCTGTCACTCCTCTCCAGCCACACTGGCCTCCCCATTGTCCTCCAGCACTCTGCCCTTGTTCCCTCTGCCCTGTCCAGAGCCACCTGGATGACCCACTCCTTCACCTCATTCATGTCTTCCCTCAAAGGTCACTTTTAATGGCTACTTTAATTAAAAATGACAAGTCTTTTCCCCGCAAAGTCTGGATCCTGATCCCTACATTTCTTTGCTGTTTTTATTTTTATGTTTAACATTTTCTACCATGCACATACTAGATATACTGCTTATTTTTCTTGATCATGATTCATGTCCTCTCAACAGAATATAAAACTATGAAGTGAAGTATTTTCATCTGTATTGTTTGCTGCTGTACTCTGAGTGCCCAGGACAGTGCCTGACATATAGTAGAGATGTAAAAATTATTTACATAGTAAATGTACAAGTATGAATCTATGTTTTTTATTTAAGGAAATGCATTCACGGGTAATAAGCATTGACTCGAAGGCCCCAGGCACAGTTACTAATTGATGGATGGAGATAAGAAAAAACCAGGTTAAGGTAAATGAACAGAGCCAAATGCTATTTTATATACAAAAATAACTCCAAAGGTGGCCATACCCTTCCTCAACTGAAGCTTTCTTGGGGTACTCCTGGCACTGGAACATACATATTTATTCAACAACCTTTATTGAGTCTATATTATGTTTCAGCCTCTGTTCAAGATGCCTGCACTTAGCAACAAACTCAATAGGCTAGGATCCTGATTATTTGAAACTTGCCTTCTAGTAGAGGAAGACAATAAATCACTAATGACAAATGCTGTCAAACACAACGGTATCATATTGAGTGTTTGTTGTGGAGTGGAAGAGGAGGTCTATGTAAAATTTGATGTCCAGGGAAGAATTTTTTGAGGAAGGAAAACATAATCCAAGATCTGAATGAGAAGAATAAGATAGTCTGCAAAGATCTAGAGAATCTCTTTCTAGACTGAGGAAATAGCCAGTGTCAAGGTTTGTGGTTGGAAAGAGCTTGGTATGTTGGAATAACAGAAAAAGGTCAGAATGGATGGAATTTAGTAAAAAGGGTCAGCATTATATGAGATAAGTTCCAGGAGACAAGCTAGTTCAGATACAGTCTCATAAGCCAAAATAAGGAAGCATTGATTTTTTTTTTTAGCATGAGAATGAACTGATATATTGATATGATTTGCTCAACACGGTTTACCCCAATTGTTGCTTGTCGTGGTATATAGAGGATAGGAGAAGGAGACCAGTGCAGTAATCCAATATACAAATTATGGGGTCCTAAAAGTGGGTTGCAACAGTGAAGATGGAGAAAGTGGGTGGATTTGGGAGATGATTTGGAATAATTTGAGTCAACAGAAACTGTTAGTGGGTGAAAGGAGTAAGGACCAAGGAAAATCTTAAAGTCAGTACTCATGGATGGTGTTGCTAAGAAGCAGTAAGGCAGAGAAGATTTTTAGTGGGAGAGAATCAAGAGTTCTGTTTTGGGCATGTGAATACTGCGATGTATATGATAGTCAAGGGGACTTGTTGGACTGGCAGGTGAATACATGAATGGGAGCTGATTATACAAATTGGAGAATAACCATCATATAAATAAAACTCATAGGAAGAAGTCACTTAGACATTGCCGTTAACAGATTGAGCCAATATTTGGTGACTGAGTAGTGAAGAAGTCATCTAAGTTTCCTGGGAAGGAATGACTAATGGGGGGGTGGGGGAGGAAAACTTGCAGGGTGTGATGTTAGAGAAGACAGGGAGGGAGCCCTTATCTCTGCTGGATGTTTCGGAGTGGTCCTCTGACATGAGGACAGAGTAGTGATTACTAAATTTGGCAACGTAGAGGAAATTGCTTGACCAGAAAGGCAGCACTGAAGTGGTGGGGCAGAAAGCCTGTGGATAGAAACTTAATGACATGGTGAAATTGCTGGAAGAAAGAAGTTATTAAAGTTGACATCAATTAATGAATTTTTCAAAACTTCAAATCTTGTCATGGACATTAATTTCAGGTTTTATTTTTATGACACTAATCAACATCTGTACTCATAATTATCATGGATATTCCAGTTGCAAATGACAGAAATTGGCTTTAAAAAAATCAAAGAAAACTCATATGTAATTTTACTTATAAAATTAAACATTTAATCAATTAGTTGCAAAATTCAGAATTATGAAGCCAATTACATTTCAAAACAAATTAATTTATTAACAAAATGGAAGGGAGCTTCTTCTTGTGGTTTTATCAGTGTACGTACATATTTGTAGATGTAGAGAAATATCAAAGAGTAATTTTCAAGGACACTTTGAATTTATAATATCTGGAGGGAACACTTATAATTTACTATTTTGATACTCGGCAGATGGCAAACCACAGTAAATAATTTGTCTTTTATAAACATAATATTTTTTTTTAATCAAGACAGTAGTTTAAACCTCCCACTTGCTGTGGCTGGTTGGGTTCCTCTGCATTCCACTGACAGAGAACATGGGCAGAGGGTCAACAAAATGCATAGACGTGCTCTGTAAAGCAGGGGAAAAGCCAGTACTTAGTGTTTAAACTTACCATTTTCTAGTACTGAAAGCTACAAATATTCAGATTTCAAGCTCATCACAGCAGGTGTTAAATAAGGAGGGGGAAGACAAAACCATCATATATTAATTTAGCCCATTGAGCCCTCATGACATGCACAATTTGGTGTGCTGTTTCAAATATATGTTATTTTCCTGCCTGTAGTAGTCCATCTGCTTAGGAAGGTTTCTTTAAGTACTTTGGTTGAAAACAAGAAAACTTCAACAATACGCTTTCTAAAAGCTTCATTTAGGTTCTTGCGGGTTTTATGGTGGCATTCAACATAATACATCAGAAATAAAGACTTTACAAACAAAAAGCATTTTCTGCCTTTATCTTTTAAAGATCACAGCTTGAAGCTGTTTGGAGCACAGCACAGCGCAGCACAAAGTGTTTTAGGAAAGTCAGTTGTGTAGGTGGCAAAATACCTGTCCATCAGGGGGTTGATAACTGCTGTATATTAGCCAAATAAAATTTCCATTCATGTCCTTATCGTAAATGTGTTTTTCTTTTTCTCAAAGTGGGTATGCTTATAAAGTATTTTTTAAATATTTTAAGAAAAAACATTTTAATACTGAAAAATGTTGCTTTAAGAGTAAAATTATATCATTCAACATATGACACAAATGAAGGTGATTGGATACAGTCTAATGAGTCTTCAAGTACAAATTGCATATATTAGCGATTTCTTCTAAAGATGGACATGCAAAAAAAGGTCCGAGTTCCAGAATTAACTTCTTCCCCCCATTTTATTTCCATAAATACTTTTTAAGTGATTTATGTTGTAGAGACCTACACTGTCTTTATGGGTTTAGTTCTATTTATTAAATTCAACCACTAATGTCTCGTCAGAAGAGTTGTCAGTGTTTTACCAGGATCCATTATTCTTAACAAATACCTCATATATCATGTAAAACATGACTGCAAAAAAATAGAAATATGAAATATTCCCAAGTCCTTTCCAACAGAATATGATTTTCAAGGCTTCTGCTCACCCTTACATTCCTCTTCATTTTTTTTTTCTAAACCTCTGACTGTTTGCCTGTCTGCATTTTCCTCCCCCTGATCATTTTCAGCTGAAGTAGACCAAGGCCGAGAAATCATAAATTCTGTTTTTTACCTGAAGCAGCTCATGCAGTTACACCACAGGGTCCTTTTGAGATGTACTAGGCAAAAATTTGAAAAATCCTATGATTAGTTTGTAAACAAATTGTAAGTCATTTGTGGATTTGGTCAAATAGAAACTGTATTAAAATAGTGACTTATATCAACAAGGATAACGGCATTCTCTGCTAAGCAGAATAAATGTCTGATCATTTCTTAATGGAAAACCTGAAGCAATTTTCTGATAATTTGAGTGCCTAAGTGTTGAATCACATTACCTTAATCCTCACTTCATTTCTTTTAAACTGAATAACTTTTTTCCTTGTTGAAGTGCACTTATTAATATATTTGCCATTTAAAGACCTGATCAAGGATTTATGAGTGTGCAGCACCCAAGATATCTGGAATCTTTTTATTAATTCAGTAAGACTCTACCATATGTACTTTCTTAGCTTTTAAAGTTTTCTTTGTAAATGACTAAATTAAGTCAATTTAGATTCTAATGTTTCCATGGGCTCCTTTTCCCCACATAGAGATAAATGGAATGGTAGCTCAACCTCTCCATAAAGAAATGAGTGTTCTAAGTCATTTTTTTGTTGTTGTTCTTCTTCTTTAGGATGGTTTAGATGTTAGAGATTTATTATGATTTTTTGTTTTCTCTTGGTAACTTTCCAGGGAAACAGGGAACTTGGGGTGCCCGGACAGTTTCTTTTAATAGATTACTTCATCTCTCTCACTCAGGGAGCTACTGTTTACTCACGATGGCTCCTTCTTCCTCTAAATATGCTGTATGGAAAAGGTTTGAAGAAAAGGGCTGACCTCATGCACAAGAAAGGATGAAATAATTTAAAAACAAACAGCCTAGGTGCTTCTCTTTTATTTTGTTTTGTTTTCAGCATCCTCCAAATCAACCATTTGGGGGGAACAGTAATAATCATGACAATAATAACTGTGCATATGTGCCTTGTAGTCATCATCAACCTTTCCTTTGTTTGACTTGGGTTTAGAGTAGTTTTTTTAAGATTATTTATTTATTTATTTGGGAGAGAGAGGGAGAGGGAGTCTCAAGCAGATTCCACGCACTGAGATCAGGGCTTGTCGTGGGGCTTGATCTCATGACCCTAAGCCAAAACTGAGAGTCTGATGCTCAACCAACTGCATCACCCAGATGCCCCTGTTTTAGAGTACTTTTTAAAGCAAACACTGGTTAATGTCAGATGCAATCACCATGGAAATGGAATTTTCTCTTTGTAAAAAAGAAACTTCAGTTTGCTTCATTCATGCTGTGGCAAAGTTCTGATTCAAGCCAGATAACTCCATGAAGTCAGCTGTGGTTTGACTTGTTTTCCTTAATTTAATGACTGCAAAGCCTTATTGTCATTCACTTTACAAAATACTTTAGAGCCCACTTCAGCCAGGTGAAATGAGCAGCGTAGGTTATGTGTTGTTATTCTCAGTGGTATAATTAAGACTTGAACCTAAGTCTCCTGAGTCAAACTTTGGTGGTCCCCCTTCCTCCCACACACATAACATGTGGCCTGATGCATGCATCAAAGGACAAATAAATGCACCAGGTCTCTCCACTACACAAATGTCTTTTAGAGAGCTCATCATGGTTCAAATGCCCCCAAGAGGGCAGAAAGCTAAGAGGAAGGTGCTAGTTAATGTTACCTTTCCTCTTGTCCTATTTCCTGCCCTAGTCTATGTTACCTTCTAAAATTCAAAGTCCATGGTGGTGCTATGGCCTGTCCACTAAGGAAAGTCAGTCGTCCCATCTCCATGTTTTCTCTATGCTTAAGGTCACCAGTGGGTGGGGTTTTGTGGAGAAGAAGCCTAACATTATAAGCATTTGTGGTGAGCAATTTGTTTACCTTGTGAGACCGTTTTTTATTTTTGGTGTTTTTAAATATGTAAGGATGATTTGTCTTTTGTTCTTTCTGCAAAATAAATAATGCTGACAACAAACTTTGTTCTGGATGTGGGATTTCCAGACAGTCCAAATGAGATATATGAAGCAGATACTGCTCATTTCTCTAACATGTAATCTTATAAGAAGATATTATTTAGCTAATGAAAATCCTGGAAATATAAAACTGCTTCTTCTTAGGAATCACTTTTTCTCTTTCTCTTTTTTATTTTTTTAAAGATTTTATTTATTTATTTATTTGAGAGAGAGAGAGAGAGACAGCAAAGCAGGGGTGGGGAGATGGAGAAGGAGGCTCCCTGTTGAGCAAGGAGCCCCATGCGGGACTCAATCCCAGGTCCCTGGGATCATGACCCCATTGGAAGCAGACACTTAACCGGCTAAGCCACCCAGGCGCCCCCTCTTTCTCTTTTTAAACTAGTAAATTATTCCATTATCAATGCTGTCATATTCAGTGTGGAGGAGAGCAGGCACCAGGCACGTATGTAGGAATAAGGAATGTGCGAAGAGCTAACTCAGAGTCATTCTGTCTAGAAATTTGTCCATAGTCCAGTTTGTCAGGGAGTCATACTTGCAGTAGAGCTGCCTTAATCTAGAGAGTGAGTTTGATTCCATCTAGGGAGGAAGAATAACAATGTGGTTAAATTTTGACTTTAAATAATTTTGAACTCTGTGACTTAATAGCTAGGTGAGCTTGTGTAGGTTACTTCTCTAAGTGTCTCTGGACACACGCGCACACACACACACACACACATACACACACTTTAAAATTATTGAATAGAAGGGGAGCATCGTGGCTGCAGTGATTTAAGCTGGCCATCCATTGTTCCTGCTCCTCCACTGAAGGGTCTGTCCCGTCTCCCCTTGACTCTGAATTGGTCTTATGAGTTGCTTTGACCAACAGCACATGGCAGAAGTTACCCTGTGCCAGTTCCAGATCTAGAATTTAAAGGGTCGGGCACCTGCATGGTTCAGTTGGTTGGGCGTCTGCCTTCCGCTCGGGTGGTAATCCTAGGGTCCTAGGATCCAGTCCCACGTCAGGCTCCCTGCTCCAAGGGGGAGCCTGTTTCTCCCTCTGCCTCTGCCTGCCTCTCTGTCTCTCTCATGAATAAATAAATAAAATCTTTTTAAAAATAAAATAAAATTATTGAATAGAACACACATTCACACTATTCAAGAATCAAAATAATACAAAAATGTATAAAATTTAAAATCTTATTTTTATCACTGTATCTGATTACTCCTTCCCATTTCATTTGAAACATACCACTTATGTAACATTTTGGATTTCCTAATGCAAATCTAAATACAAACATATATTATTATTTTCCTCCCCATCTTATGCTAAAGATAGAATGACAACTTGCTAATCTAGATGTGTCTAATTTTTTTTTTACTATATCTTAGAAAATATGGCAGATTATACCTTCCTTTGAATATGGGAGGATTTGTGTTTTAGGTGGAAGCAATACTATGGATTTGAAAGCTACATATGAAGGATTAGCTTTCTTTTGTTTTTTGTGGGATGCTCATGCTTGGACTCGGCTGCCATGCTGTGAGGAAGCCAAGCAATCTAGGTGGTGAGGAACCATGGCCCCTGGCTCATAGCCCTATCTTAGTTCCCAGCTGACAGTCAGTGCCTACTTGCCAGGTATTGTAAGTCAGTCTAATTAGAAGTAGCTACTCCAGCCCTCAGTCCAGTGACTTCAGCTGGTGTTGCATGGATGGGCAATGACCTGTCTTTGCCAAGCCCTGCCCAAACTGCAGAGTCATGCAAAAAATAAATGTTGCTTTAAGTCACTAAGTTTTGAGGTGAGGTGTTAAACAGCATTAGATAATTGGAATAGAGTTACGGTTTATGTTACCATTTTCCTGATGATGGAGACTTGGATTGTTTCTAATCATTTGCTATTACAAATAGCTGCAATCCCTACATTCTTCATATCATATGTGAGTATGTGTATTTCTAGAATAAGTAAGATTTCTGGGCTAATAGGTAAATGTCATTTTTATTTGTTTTATAGATCCTGCCAAATGCCTTCTATGATAGGTTTTAATTAAATTTATCAAGTAGGGATAAAAACAGAATTTCTTTTATAAAAGTATTATGAGATTAAATGACATAATCCATAGTATAGCTGAAAACATGGTGCCTAAAATAGTAAATACTCAATAAATGTTACAAGACAAAATAATCCATGATAAACTGCTTTTTATAATCATATTTTTAAAAAAGTAGCTGGATAATTGATATGAAGAGTTTGCTACTTTGACTTTCACTTTTTAAAATGATGCTATCACTGAAAATGTTTTGAGGGATATTTAGCACATACACTTTTAATCTTTTATATCACCCTTGTCACAGAAATAAGTCATGGTACTATTTTCCAAAAAAAATAGCTTTTTCTTTTTGAAAAATCAATTTTCTCTCTAATGAAGTGATCTTATTTTCCTCTTATGTTTAGTTAAGTACTATGTGATATTAAATATCACAAAAGCACTAGTAAATCCTCCATAATCTGATGAGCATTAGAATAAGGAAATTAAGGGATGCCTGGGTGGCTCAGTTACTTAAACGTCTGCCTTCGGCTCAGGTCATGATCCCAGGGTCCTGGGATCGAGTCCCGCATTGGGCTCCCTGCTCCACGGGGAGCCTGCTTCTCCCTCTGCCTCTGCATCTCTCTCTCTCTGTCTCTCATGAGTGGATAAATAAAATCTTTAAAAAAAAAAAAGAATAAGGAAATTAAGGAGGGGCATACTGTGTAGAAAATTTCTGAGCATATAATCAAGTGTTTTGGGTAAATCCACAATTGGTTGGTGTTATTATGCATATTCTTTTCCAACTGAAAAGAGAAAATCTTCAGTAATGAAAAAGTAGAGGGCTAATTTTAAGTCCAACAGAATCACCACTACAAAGTTTTTCAACTGTTCCATTTTGTTTGTTTTTGTTTCACACATTGTAAAAAAAATTAATTTGCAGGCCTGAGGGAGTAAACAAAATTTTATATTCAGTTTCATGTTGCACTTAGTCCCTATATTTTTCTGATTTGTACCAGATTTTATATTGACATTCATAGAACTTTATTTCCTTTCCTTTTAAATAATAGGTAAACTTTGTATGGCACTTTGTAACTTTCTAACCACTCTCACATACGTTATATCCTTTGACACTCAGAACTACACTGTGAGGTAGATTTATTTTCCATATTTTATAAGTGGAAAACTAAAGGCTCAAAGAGGTTTTGCAAGCACTGGGTAATCTGATACTAGGCCAGCTTTCCCTGATACAGCACATTATACCAGGCAATTCTTTATAAGCAAATAGAAAGGGAGTCTAAAACGATGCTGAGTGTAATAAAGCGGACATTCCCCCAACCCTCTTCACCCCAACCAGCTCACTTATATGTTCCATTTGGAGAATGAAGCCATAGCAATGATGGTTTGAACTAGCTTCTCCATAGCGACCATCCCATCATTCAGCCATGCATGCATGTCCTTCACAGCTCTTCGCCCAAGTCCTCTTCAGTTACTCTGTATTTTCCTTCATTTACTTTTTTTATTTTTCTTATTCTCAAGGAATGACCTCATTCTAGCCTCTTTGTAATTTCAGTCTCCTGATTTTTGATATGAAAGCTAGGCTATTTTTTTTTTTTAAAGATTTATTTATTTATTTGAGAGAGCGAGAGTACATGAGAGGGGGGACGGTTAGAGGGAGAAGCAGGCTCCTTGCTGAGCAGGGAGCCCGATGCGGGACTCGATCCAGGGACTCCAGGATCATCACCTGAGCCGAAGGCAGTCGCTTAACCAACTGAGCCACCCAGGCGCCCCAAAAGCTAGGCTATTTTTCAATCTTTTGTACATTGTTTTGCAAAAGAAAGCTTCAGATTTCTTTTTCAAGAAGTAGCCTCTTTTTCTAAGATTGTAGCCCCTAAGCTTTTCCCATATAAAAGTGCATTTCCAGACTTGCTAGTGATCCCAGTCAAGACTGCATCTTCTCTTCTGTTTCTAGTTCTGGTTTGTTACACATGTTTCTTTTTAATTTTTTTTTGTCTTTTTCCATTATACAGATAATCATTGTATAATTCATTACAATGAAGCAATATATAAAGAGAAAGATAAAAACACCTTGTCATCCCTATTTCCTTTTCCTTATCTGACTCCCAATCCGTCTGTGATCCATTTCCCTACCCAGAGATAAGTATGATTAGCAGTTTGACAAGCATTCTTACAGTCAATGTCTATGTATTTACATATGCATTCACATAGGTATGTATAACTATTTTCTTGGGCAAATTGTATAAGAATGTATTTATCATTCTGCAACTTTCTATTTTCATTAAAATTTGTCTTGGCATTCTTTTCATAGCACTACATACAGATTTCTCATATTTTATAATGGTTGTGACAATTTATATATTTTTATAAATAGTTAAGTGTTTGAAATCTTATTTGTTCTGAAACCCAAACATAAAGAACAGTAAAAGTCATGTGATGGCAAGCAGGGTTGAGAAGCTATTGTTTGATTCACCACACTGAATGTTGATTAGCTGAAAGTTGGTTAAAATATAAGCTTCTGTTAGGGAGGACGTTAGGTTTGAGGTTGGTTTTGAGGAGAATAACTACCATGACTTCCAGTGCTTTGACGAAACCTCAGATGTGAGGCCTTCTGGCCAAGCGTCTGCAGTTTCATATTGTTGGAGCGTTCGCTGTATCCCTGGGGGTTGCAGCTTTCTATAAGTTTGCTGTGGCCGAACCAAGAAAGAAGGCACATGCAGATTTCTACAGAAATTATGATTCCATGAAAGATTTTGAGGAGATGAAGAAGGCTGGTATCTTTCAGAGTGCAAAGTGATTTTGGAATGTAAAGAATTTCTTTGGGTTGAGTTCCATTGAAGTCTGTCACTGACCTGTGTTCCTGAACTATGAAACACAAATACTGGGTTATGGAATAGTTTGTCTTGATAAATAAACAACTAACAAGTAAAAAAAAAATATAAGCTTCTGTATTCCATAATATGGATATGCTATAGTTTATTTAACCCCCACCTATTGTTAGTTAGTTGTTAGTAATGCTGCAGTGAGTACCTTAAAATAAATCTTTGTGCTAATATCCAAGTATTTTGGAAACTCTGTTTCTATAGGTGATGTTCAGGCTTTTAAAGGTATATTTCTTGGGCACCTGGGTGGCTCAGATGGTTAAGTGCTGCCTTCGGCTCAGGTCATGATCCCAGGGTCCTGGGATCAAGTCCCGCATCGGGCTCTCTGCTCCTTGGGAGCCTGCTTCTCCCTCTGCCTCTCTCTCTCTCTCTGTCTCTCATGAATAAATAAATAAAATCTAAAAAAAAAAAAATAAAGGTACATTTCTTTTAATTTCATAGTTAGAAAATTGTAGAATTAAATCAGAACTATGTATCTATCTATACTATGGTTATAGAAAATGATAAAGATACCACTCAGGTTCCAACCCAGTTAATATATTTAGCAACAATATCTGAATATCATTTTATAAATAACAGAAGATTACCTTGGTTTGATGAAAAAAATATAATGCTCTTTTCATGGTGATCTAGAAAAATTTTAGAGCTCCTTTATTAAAAAAAAAAAAAAGGAGATTCAGGGGGGCCTGGGTGACTCAGTTGGTTAAGCATCTGACTCTTGATTTTGTCTCAGGTCATGATCTTAAGGCCATGGGATCTAGCCCCGTGCTCAGTGTGGAGCCTACTTAAGATTCTTTCTCTCCCTCGTCCTCTGCCCCTCTGCCTCCCCCCAGCACACACACACTCTCTCTAAAATAAAATAAAATAAGATTCAACTGAAATGATTTAAATGAAACTAAGTCTGAAAATTGTAATAAATCATCTGCATGCATCCAAATACTGGCATGTTTGACAATATTTAAGGAAAACTTTGGTTAACTATTATTTTAGTGTTCATCCATATTTTTGGCATTGTTTATCTGAGAAATTTCTGTGAAAAGGAGATTCTGAACCTGCCAACAGAAACTAGTGGTAAAAAGGAAGACAAGTATGTATATTAAAACACTAAATAATTCCTCAACAATTTTAAACAAATGAAAAGGAAAGTATTTGTATGGGTTTTTAATAGAGAACTTTCCTTTGAGAATATAGTTATTGAGGAGCCTAGATAATACACTAATTGACATAAACCTAAGTCTCCCTCACTCTAACTGGATTAAGTCACAAAGATGTCTAATTACTTGCTCAGAAATCCAAGACATTAATGGTTGAACACGAAGGTAAATTCTAATTTTCTGATATTACCATGCCTGCTCTTAAAACATTAGTTAAGAAAAGAAAGAAAGAAAGAAAGAAAAAAAGAAAGAAAGAAAGAAATAGGGGCCCCTGGGTGGCGCAGTCAGTTAAGCAGCTGACTCTTGGTTTCCACTCAGGTCATGATCTCAGGATCATGGGATTGAGCCCTGCATCAGGCTCCAAGCTCATGGAGGAGTCTGCTAAATTTTCTCTCTCCCTCTCCCTCTGCCCCTCTCTGTGCTCTCTCTCTCTCTCTCTCAAATAAATAAATCTTAAAAAAAAAAAAAACAAGAAATAGTAACTGTGTATCTACTTGAATGTCTCATAAATTTGAACATTGTCAGAAAACAACATATTTTCTCAACTTCATTGGATCAGAAACTTCATTTTGTTAATTCAGTAAGAAGTAGTAAGATGTGAAATGATTCTTCATGATTATCAATAATAATTATCTATAAATTATAAGTTTTTTCTAATTATCTATAATTATCCATATCTATAATTATCTATAAATAATTATCTATAAATAGTTATCTATAAATTATAAAATAATAAAGTTCTGGTGATTTCAAGGCTGTTATGTGCTTCACACCACATGTGATATTTTTACATGTCACCCTGGCTGGGCTGAGGGATGCCAGATAACTGGTAAAGCATTGTTTCACCTGGTCTGTCTGTGAGAGTATCTCTGGTAGAGGTTAGTATTTGAATCAATACACTGATTTAAACTTAGAGAAGCTGACCCTCACCAATGGGGATGGGCATTGTTAAATCCACTGAGGGATAATAGAACAAACGAAGAAGGGCAGATTCTCTCTCTGCTTGAGCTGAGACATCCATCTTCTCCTGTCCTTGGACAAGTATACTCCTGGTTCTTGGCCTTTTAGAATCAAACCAAGATTTACATACACCATTGGCCCCCCTGATTTTCAGGCCTCTGGACTCAAACTGAATTATGGTCCCGGCTTCCCTGGTTATCTAGCTCGCAGAGAGCAGGTTGTGGAACTCCTCGGCTTGCACTACCTCGTGAGCCAATTCCTACAATAACTCTCTTCTCTGGAGACCCCAGATGAATGCTGTATCACATTTAATTTCTGCAACAATTCTACAGTTCTACGATTGCCATGATTAACCTCACTTTTTAGATAAGAAATTGAGCCCCAACAAAATTAAACAATTTTCTCAAGGTCACAGAACACACAGGCAACAAGTGGAATGTTAGTTCTTTAAGGGCATGTACTTGGTCTTATTCACAGTTGCACCTCTAATGGGTTACATATTGGGTCTTAATAGATATATGTTGATCATTCTAATCTTTCTTATTTTAAGGCAGGGCATGGACTGTGATACTGCATCAATTTTTTTTTTAAAAGAGGGAATAAATTTTTCTTCCTATTAGAATAGCCACCTATTCACAATATCAAGATGCCAAATTAATAATTATGAAATCAACTGATAAATGATCTTGAGCTTTATTTGTCTAGGTCAATAGGAAGACGAAGGAATTGTACGTGCTTTGTAGCATATCTCAGACAGTAGCAAAATAACCCTGAAAAGATCTTATTTTTCCAACATATTTTTAATTCACTACCATTAGTATCTTTATTTCATGCCAATCAAAATAAGTATAATTTTCTTTCATATACATTATATTTTGGTCATTTTTTAAAGAAATTTACCTCAAATTTTTCTTTATAAAGATTTTCAAATATACTTAAAAGTAGAGAGAATAGCCATCACCTGAATTTAACAATGATCAAGATCTTGGCATACTTGTTTCTTCTATTTAAGCTTTTTCTTTTCCTGAAATATGGGTTTTTTTCTTAAGATTTTATTTATTTATTTGCCAGGGAGACAGAGAGAGAGCACAAACTGGGGGGAATGGCAGACAGAGTAGGCAAAGGGTGAAGCAGGCTCCCTGCTGAGCAAGCAGCTCGATGCGGGGCTCGATCCCAGGACCCAGGGATCATGACCTCAGCCGAAGGAAGACACTTAATTGACTGGGCCACCCAGGCATCCCATTTCCCAAATTATGTTAAAGCAAATCTCAGGGTTCATACTTTATTAGATTCAAGAGACATCCTGAAGATCAGTTGCTTAGAAGAACAGATCAGAACCAATCAGATCAG
Organism: Leptonychotes weddellii; assembly: GCF_054177405.1. Lineage (NCBI taxonomy): Eukaryota > Metazoa > Chordata > Mammalia > Carnivora > Phocidae > Leptonychotes > Leptonychotes weddellii. Next base: position 56,565,411 of record NC_138376.1, read on the forward strand.
TTGCTTTGTTTGATTCTAAGTCATATGTTTCTGACCCATTTCATCCTCTTCTATAAGTAAGTTCTTTGGTAGTAAATACAGGATAGCCTTATGTTGTAACAAACAACTGCCTAATCTCAGTAGACCAGAAATTGCTTCTCTTTTAGTAGTCAGTAGATTTGTGGCAATGGACAGATGATGCAGTTAAAAAGAGAATGTGTAAAAGACAAAAATAACTGTGACATATGAGCACAGCAAACGTTTTCAATAGTTAAGTATCATAAATCCTTATATACTATTTTAATATCGGGATGATATTTGAATATAGGAAATACAACAGCTGTTGCAGGAGGTTAAGAAGTTATAAGAGCAGGATACTATCATGAGAGAAGTGGACCAGAAGCAAGACCATGGCTCTAATTTAAATCCCTATGGAGAGAGAAGACTTTCCATAAGAATGTGAAACAGGTCTATATGGTGCATACAGAATTAAACAAGTAAATACTTTAGTACTTCTATAGATGATTCGGACCTAGTCAAATAACTCATTGTTTCTAAAATCTCATTTAGACACTCCTCTACACATATGTAAACTGTGGGCAAAACCAGCAACCAGTCTGTTTTTTATGTCCCAAAATTATGATGGGTGTTCTGGAAACAGGCTCTTCCATAGTGATTTCTACTGGAAGGATGCCTGATTTAAGACTATGGGTCTGCCGATATCTCTAGCTACTGAGTAGATCAGGTCATAAAAGTGGGACTACAGGAGAAATACCAAGTCCACAATTTTTTTCTTTTCCTTCAGGGATACTTACCAAAGGGGTTGGAGGAAGAAATGTAAACTCTTCCTGTTTTGTCTCTCTTTGACCAAGTAAAAATAAATGACCATTTGTTTAAGCATTTGCAGGTACTCTTTATCTGGAAAAAAGTGATAATAGTATGTATCTATCTCATAGTGTAGTTGTAAGTATTAAATGAGTTAATGTTATATATAATGGTTAGAATAGTATCTGGTTTGTTGTAAGCACTCAATATTTATATTAAACAACTATCATTATGATTATGATAGATGGAAAAAACTTTAGATATGTAAAGCAGATATCATAATTCATTCTTCATTTTATGAATATTCATTAATTGTTATTTGTCAGGCATTGTGCTTATATGATGGAGCTGTAGAGATGAATGGTAAAATTACTACCCTTATGTCAAATATGAGGGAGACAGTATAAGTTAAAAATTACTAAAATTGCATATTATTAAAGTAAAAATCCAAGTATATGCAAGGATTTGTGAAAGAATGATGGTGATTGGGACTGATACATAGAAAAAAGTGAGTATTGGTTGTATTCAGATCAATTGCTTAGAATGATTCTCAAAGTTTTGTTTTTGTTTTGTTTTGTTTTGTTTTCCTTTTTCCCAACAGTGAAAGTGAGTGGTTTAAATCAAACTTGTCTTGGACTGTTACAGGATTTTTCATTCATTTTTCATTTATTCATTTCATTTAAAATTGATCTTGCCAGTTTTACTCAGGGTTGACTATAAAGAATGAGGGAAATCATATCAGTGTATACTTGAAACTTTACTAATTTCCCCTGGGCATGATGATATGCCTGAAGGACAGCAGTTTCTTAACCTCACATAATCTTGTCTTGTTTTCTGGGCTTTTTAGTAGCTTTCTGCTGAGAAAACAGGGAGGCTTTGTTTCACTTGGTTCTTATTTTAGTCAGAAATTGGATAAACAGGACAAACATCTATACCCCAGTTGGTTAAAATTTTGGGGTGACTTTCAGTTCCATTTTATCTTGTTCATTCGCCTTGACAGCTAACTCTGAATTCTGTGTTCTTTTTTAAAAACAGCTTTATTGAAGTTTAATTGATATACAAGAAACTGCACATATTTAATGTGTACAATTTGATGAGTTTGGACACATGCAATGACAAAGGTGTGAAGACAATTCAGTGGGAAAATTCCACATGTATTCTCACACAAACACATATGCATACATACGTATGATAGGATTACCTTAAGAATTAAATTCACAAATGTATATATTTAGCATACTCTGCTAGTACATGCTGAATAAAAGGCTTTAATTATTGTACCTATGCCTGAAAATAGACACAGTGAACCAGAAAAGGGACAAAGAATAAAAGCATAGGATATTAGGTTGAGAGAGTTACTATTTCTATTCTGCTGACAGTTTTCACTATTAATAAATACTGACTTTTGTCAGATTTTTTCTGTATCAATTAATATGATCATGTGTCTTTGTTTTTTAGACTATTAACATATTATATTACATTGATTGATTTTCAGATATTGTACTGGCCTTGTGTTCTTTGGCTAAATCCCACTCAGTTGGGAAGTATTATTTATTTTATGTATTGGTAGATTTGATTTGTTACTATTTTATTGAGAATTTTTGAGTTGATACTCAAAAACACTCTTGAGGAGTGTTAGGCTATAGTTTTCATGTCTTGTGATTTCTTTGTCTAGTTCTGGTATCAGGGTAGTGCTGGCCTCATAAAATGAATTGGGTTTTTTTTTACATGATACTGTTTAAATCTGGTACTGTTTCTTCCTTAAGTGCTAGAATTCATCAAGGAAACCATCTGAACCTGGATCTTTTTCCTTGTTTTGAGAGTTTTTAAGAAGGAAATAAATTTCTTTGACATAAGATAATCCAAGTTGTTTATTTCTTCTTACATGAGTTTTGGTAGCTTGGGCCATTTTATATATAAGTTGTTAAATTTATGGCCACAGGCATGTTCAAAGTATTCCCTTATTATCACTTTTATGTATGAGGCTCTGTAGTGATGTCTCTGCTATCAATTCTATTTTTGGTAATTTATGTATTCTTTCTTTTTTCCTCATAAATTTGGTTGGAGAATGAACAGTTTTATGGATTTATTTAAAAAACCAAGTCTTTTGTTTCATCAGTTTTCTCTGTCATTTTTCTGTTTTCAATTTCATTTATTTACATTTTTATATTTATTTCCATCCTTCTTGCTTTGTTGGTTTAATATGCTATATTTTTTATCTTGATTCTTCAGGTGGAAGCTTACACTATTGATTTGAAGCACTTCTTTTAGAATGTAAGCATTTAATGTAATACGTTTCCTTCTAAGCCCTGTATTAGCTATATCTCATACATTTTTACATGTTGCATTTTCATTTTCATTCAGTTCAAAATATTGTCTTATTTCCCTTGAGAACTCTTCTTAAACATATGGTGTATATAGAAGTATTTGTTTAAATTCTCACTACTTGAGAAGTTTCCAGTATCTTTCTGTATTTGATTTCTAGTTTAATTCTGTCATGGTCAGGGAACATACCCTGCATATTTATTTTTCTTTTACATGAGTTAAATTTTGTTTTATGATGCAGAAAATGGTCTATGCTTGTGAATGTTTCATGTTCAATTAAATAAACATATTTAAGAGGCTTATTTTATTTTATTTTTTTTTAAAGATTTTATCTATTTGAGAGAGAGAGAGAGAGCACAGAGGGAGAGTGAGAGGGAGAAGCAGACTCCCTGCTGAACAGAGAGCGCAATGGGGGGCTCCATCCCAGGACCCTGGGATCCTGACCTAAGCCAAAATCAGACACTTAACGACTGAGCCACCCAGGCTCCCCTGTTTTAAAGGTTTAAATGTTAATTAGTTCAAACTGGTTGATAGTCTTGTTCAGATCTTGTTCTATACCCTTGCTGATTTTTTTGTCTGCTTTTTCTATTAATTACTGAGAGAGGAGTGTTGAAGTTCCCTAGTATAATTGCATTTGGCTATTTTCCCTTTATATTCTCTAAATTTATGTTTCATACATTTTGAAACTATTTTTTATATGTCTGCCCATTCATGATTGTTGCATCTTCCTGGTGAATTGATCTTTTTCTCCTTATGCAAGCAATGTCCTGGTTTTTTCCTTGGAATTCTCTTTGTTTTGAGGTCACTTTGTCCTATGTCTATATAGCTATTCTAGCTTTCTTTTGATCTAGGTTTTCATGTTATATCTTTTCCCACCTATCTACCTTTAACTTCCCCTGTAATTACATTTGAAGTAAATTTATTGTAGACAGCTCATTATTGGGTCATATATTTTTTATCCATTCTAAGAATCTCTGTCTTTTATATGACATTTCAGGCCATTTGCATATAATGTAATTATTGGTATTGTTGGATTTCAGTTTTCTATCTTGTTATTTATTTCCTGTTTGCTTTTTTGTTTCTCTGTTGCTCCTTTTTTGCCTTCTTTTGTGTTTTCTGAATAATTTTTAGTATTCCATTTTAATTTTTTATTGACTTTTTGGCCATATCTCTTTGCATTATATTTTTAATGGCTGTTCTAAAGATTATACTATTCATATGTAACCTTTCATAGTGTACTTAGAATTAATATTTTACTACTTGAAGTAAAATATGAAGTCTTACAATCATATAGAAACTTTTGCTCTCCCATTTTGTGTTTTAGGTGTTATAATGTATTATATCTATATGCTTTGAAAACCTTATCTTTACAATTTTTACTATAACTTACTATATGCAATAATCAAGCATAGTTTAAAGAACCTAAGAAAGAAAAAATCAAATTTATTACATATACTCAGATATTTGCCATTTCTGTTGGATTTTTTTGTATCCTGGATTTCCATGTTTCTCTCTGCATATATGTCTTCAGCCTGGAGAGCTCTCTTTAGAATTTTTTTTACAGAGGTCTACTGGTGACAGATTCTCTTAGTTTTTCTTCATCTGAGAATGTCTTCATCTGGTTATCTTTCTTGAAGGATATTTTCATTAGAAACAAAATTCTCAGTTGACATTTTCTTAAATTATAGTGCTTTGAAGATGTTTTCTACCATCTTCTGGCCTTTATGTTTTCTGGTGAAAAAATCCATGGTCATTTAAATTTTTGTTCCTCTTTGTGTAATATACCATTTTTTTTCTGGCTATTTCAAGGTTTTACTTTATCTTTTTTTTCTCTCTCTCTCTTTTTTTTTTAAGTGTAGGGGGAGCCCCAGTGTGGGGCTCGAACTCACAATCCTGGGACAAAGAGTCACATGCTCTACCAACTGAGCCAGACAGGTGCCCCATCCTCATCTTTGCTTTATAGAAATTTCATTATGATGTGTCTGGGTGGGTTTTCTTTGAGTTAATTCTGTTTGAGGTTCATCGATCTTTTTTTGTCTAAATTTATGTCTTTCACTAACTTTGCAAAGTTATTGGCTATTTTACAAATAATTTTTCTGCACAATTTTTTTCTTCCCCTTCCTTTAGAATCTCAATGACATAAATATAAGACCTTTTGATGTTGTCTCACAGGCTTCTGAGTTGTGGTGCCTATTTTTTTAAAAAGGCTATTTTCTCTTTGTTCTTAAGACTGGATAATTTCTATTGATCTATCTTTAAGTCCATTGACTTTTTCTTCTAACATCTCTGTTCTGTGATTTAGTTCATCCAATTTTTAAAAAATTTTATTTTTCTATATTTTATCATATTTTATATTTTAGATCTAATCCTTAAAAACACTATTTATCTGAGGAGAATTTCTATCTTTCCATTCATTTAAAGTGTTTAACTTTATCTCATGGAACACAGAGATAATAGTTGATTTAAAATTTTTTGTGGAATTTAAGAAACAAAACAGATGAACATAGGGGAAGAGAAGAAAAAATAAAATAAGAGGAAAATAGAGAGGGAGGCAAACCATAAGAGACTCTTAAATATAGGGAACAAACTGAGGGTTGCTGGAGGGGAGGTGGGGGAGGAATGGAATAATTGGGTGATGGGCATTAGGAGGGCACTTGTAGTAATGAGCACTGGGTGTTGTATGCAACTGATGAATCACCGAATTCTACCTCTGAAACTAATAATACAATATATGTAATATACAGCATAATAATATAGTATATGTTAATTAAATTGAATTTAAATAAAAAATTTAAAAAAAGAAAAAAAATTCAATTTTTGTCCTAAAATTCTGACAGTGGAGTCTTTTTGAGGTTGCCATCTGCTGACTGCTTTTCCCCATTAGAATTAGTCATATTTGTTAGTGCTCATTGTTGTTAAGTAATTTTGAATTATATCTTAGACATTTTGAATATTATGTTTTAAGACTCTGGCTCCTGTTAAAATTCTGCAGAAAATGTTGTACTATGCTTTAGCAGGCAATAAATCATCTTGTGTTCAGATCATAAGCTCAGTCTCTTCTGTGAGCAGTAGTTCCAATGCCAGTTTAGTTTTCAAAGCCCTTTTTATGCTTTTTTTTTTAATGTGAGTATAGTTGACACACTATGTTACATTAGTTTCAGGTATACAATATAGTGATTCACAACTCTATACATTATGTTATGCTCACCACAAGTAGAGCTACCATCTGTAGAATTGCATACAATTCTATTACAATACCATAGACTATATTCCCTGTGCTATATCTTTTATTCCTGTGACTTATTCATTCCATAACTGGAAGCCTGTATCTTCTACCCCCCTTCACCCATTTTGCCCATCCCTCAATCCCCTCCCTCCATGCTTCTTTCCATATGTTCTGTATATCCGTAGCTTGGAAATAAGCCCATAACTTATGTCAGTTTGAAGAAGATTAAGGATTCTCCTTCTACGGATTCTTCCTCTTTGGAATTTCTCTTATACCCTCTGGGTCCCAGGGGCTTCTTTTCCCAGTCCTCTGTCTAGGAACATGGTATTTCTCTCTGAGATTCAGCCACCCATACTGCCCCACAGTTCTGCCTGAATGAGGTCCCCCTGGGGAAAAGCAATGACGGAAAATAGAGAGAGAGAAAAATTCAGAGATTCCTTCAACACTTTTCAGGCCATGGGAACCTATTCTCTTTTTTCTGGTTTTCTGGTTAGAAAGATGGGTTTTCTATCAGGATTTTAGATGTCTGTGCTACTCCCACCACCATTGGGTAACTCCATGAATGGAATTGCCTTTGGGACAGTGTAAAAAGGAAAAAAAAAAGACTTCCCATATACTCTGACTCACAGGGACTTCTTTCCCAATCCTCTTTCCAGAAAGACAAGATTTCTTTCTGTGTTTTGGCACCCCATGCCCCACTGCACAGTTCTGCAGTGGGGCTCTCTTTGGGTTAAAGCCAAGATAAAAGAGGAAAAAAGAAATCATAAACTTAGCCCTGTTATAGATTATTCTTCAAGCATTGACTTCCCTCTTCAATCTGCCTGTTATTAGTAACTGTTCAGAGTTCTCAGGTAGCTGCTCTTTATATTTTGTCAGAGATTTGTAATCAGTGGAGTAGATAGGCTGTAATGGATTCATTACCTTTTGATCAGCCTTGGAATTCAAGTAACCTTGCTTCATGATGGCAAAATGAGGATTCAGACACCTAAATATAGAGAATTCCAAAGCTCTTGTCTCAATGACCATATTCAATGTTTTACATATAAAGGATAATCTTTAATATTATTTTATACATTTCATGCAAAATCAGGTTTGTGTACTATTATTTTGATTGTGTTATGTGGAGATAGTTGAAGGAGAACAAGAACAAGAGCAAAAGAAAGGTCAATAATAAGGAAAAAGAAAGAGAGAAAGGGAGATAAAATAGATCAAAAGATAGGTAGATGTTGGTTAGCTTACATATTAAAAATATGCACTTGTCATATGTCTGGATCAGAGAACATATTATACAAGGGAGTAACTGAGAAGAGCTTAATGAAGGTATTATTTCCAAAGCAGTAGTCAGGTTAAGGAACATAACAAGGGATATTGAAACCCAAAGGGAATTGCAACAGCTGGAAGCCATTCCCATCCCAAGACTTGCAGTGTCAGGAGGAGGCACAATTATTAGAACTCATAAGAGAAGACATTGTGTAGAGAGAGCTTGTATAATTTTTATTAGAATTAGTGGCCATAACTAGAGGAATGTAGCCACTGTTAGGGAGGATTGAGGCAGTAAATATTCTGTCTTGTGTCTTCTGCCTTCTTATCTTCTGTTAGTGTCTCTCATTGTCTGAATTCAAACAGATGCTTTTTTTTTTTAAGATTTTATTTAATTGACAGAGAGAGACAGCGAGAGAGGGAACACAAGCAGGGGGAGTGGGAGAGGGGGAAGCAGGCTTCCCGCCGAGCAGGGAGCTCAATGCGGGGCTCAATCCCAGGACCCTGGGATCATGACTTGAACCAAAGGCAGACACTTAAAACTGAGCCACCCAGGCGCCCCAAACAGATGCTATTCTTAAGAGAACCTGGATGACGCAGTTCCTGGATATCACCTCTCCAAACTCACAGTAAGTGGAAGAGTAGAAAGGGGCCATAGAGGACAAATGGAGACTCTCAGCCCCCTTTGCCCATCAGCCCCCAGTCCTTTTGAACAATGGAAAACACAGTTGTCTCATTACAGGATGATTCACTATAATCTTAACCTCATCTTTTACTTAAAATATTAGATTGCCTGTGCCATTCAGATATGATGGAGGAAAAAAGAGGGGAAATAATTTACATGAAACACGGTCACTAGAGTCTCCACTTATGTAGTTGATCTCAAGGCCTAGGTTAATAAATAGTTTTTTTTCTTCCATGACCCATTCTGTGTTTCTTTTACCCTCTACTACCATGTTGACTGGTTGGATCTTTAATCTGGTGAAATGATTGAACTTATTGCCAGAGGATCCAAGTCCTTACTGATCCTGGATTAGTTGCTGCAGTTCTCCATTATCCACTGAGTATAGAAATACTACAAGATGACCCAGTGAATGCTCTGGATTTCAGAAATAGTTACTTTGAAACTTATTGTGCAATTTCCCTTTGACAATAAGGATAAATCACCATTCCTAATGAAGTTTTATGCCAATTGGTTTAGTGGCATGAATAACCAACATACATTGTGATTAGTAGAATAGTGTCCCTCCAAAGATGTCTGTGTCCTAATACCTGGAATCTGAATATGTTAGGTAACATGGTGAGGGGGAATTACAGTTGCAGATGGAATTAAGATTGTTAATAAATTGACCCTAAAATAGGAACACTATCCTGGATTCTCTGTGTGAATCCAGTGTAATCACAAGAGTCTTTAAAAATGGAGGAAAGAAGCAGAAAATGAGAGACAGAGGGAGATGTGACTATGGAAGAATGGCTAGAGATACGCAGAATTGTTAATTTTGAAGATGGAGGAATGGAGCCATGAGTGAAGGAATGTGTGTAGCCTCTAGAAATGGTAAAAGTCAAGGAAAGGAATTCTCCCCTAGAGTCTCTATAAAGGAATGCAACCCTGCTGGCCTCTTGATTCTAGCACCAGGAGATCCACATCGGACTTCCAACCTACAGAACTTGTAAGATAATTAATTTGCATTATTTTAAGACACTAAATTTAGTGATCTGTTATGACAGCAATAGAAAACTAATACATACATTCTCAGTTCCAATTTAATGGACCCATGATTGTGATTCCTGATGGAAGCATTGTGCTCTTGAAGAATGAATACTTCAAATGCACTGAGCCCAAGGTTGTGAAGGAAGGAATAAAAAATTCCTCCAGTGGGATGGGCCATTCTGACCTCCACCCATTGATTTCCAGATCCATGCATTCTGGCTTTGGAAGAATAGTGTTATATATTGGTTGCTGGTTTAAGGCATTTTCCATAGCCTGTTGAATAATATCTCAGCTTCTCAGTGTTGTCTCCTAGATGACGAATACTAGAGACTTCAATAGGCCATTCTATCTTTTTATCAATTCAGCTGCTTCTGGTGTTGGTACACATATAAGACCAGTGAATACTCTAGTCATAAGCCCATTGCATACCTTTTTTACTGTAAAATAAATTCCTTGCTTAGAGGCTATTTGGTATAGTATCTCAAGGAACTGTGTAAATCTGAAAATGCTGATCTTGTTAAAAAATTTGTAGGTAGAGAAATATGAAATATGTGTCTCTTCCCATGAAGACAAATTAAGGCTCTCTCTGTTGTGGAAGATGGTCAATGTAATCAATTTGCCTCCAAGTAGCTGGTTGACTTTGACCTGGAATGATGCCATAACGTAAACCTAGCAATTTCCCTTGCATTTGGCAGTTTTGACACTGGCAATATTTATTTATTTATTTTTATTTTATTTTATTTTTTTTTAGATTATTTATTTATTTATTTGACAGAGAAAGACACAGCGAGAGAGGGAACACAAACGGGGAGTGGGAGAAGGAGAAGCAGACTCCCTGCCGAGCAGGGAGCCCAATGCGGGACTCGATCCCGGGACTACAGGATCATGACCTGAGCCGAAGGCAGTCGCTTAACCAACTGAGCCACCCAGGCGCCCGACACTTGCAATATTTAAACCAGACTTGTTGAATCCATGAAGAACTTCTGTCCTTCCCTGTACCTACTGATTATCCTTTGAACTATATTTAAGTGTTGATATTGAGTAATATTTATGATTTGTGTGAATCTGATTTGACAGTCAACTCTTTGTGCTATCACATTCATCTTCAAATATTCTTCGATATAAGTTCTTGATCAACAGGTTAAGAACTGCCTCTGAAAAAGTATAGATTCATACCTCAGGTCATCTCTTCCCAGCTGTCAAATAAACAACCAAATACTTATGTGGAATTCTTCCAACCAGGAGAACACTCTTTTATTGCCATATTTCATAGCCACCCTAACTGGGGAGGTAATGCAGCAACTATTCACTTCCAGCTGATTCCACATTATTATTCAGACTCATCTATATTCCTGGCCTGCATTTTCCTTCCTCTGTTCCAGGAAACTCCTCATGTGGCCATAAGTACTCATTAAGTTTAATTTTGCATTCTGGAGCAGTTGGGGCCAGGTGCCATAAAATGGGATGCTGCTTTGCACATTAAATGTGATTTGATGGATCAGTAACACTAGTCCAGATGGAGAGTTTAGGTAGCATAGGTATTTGATGTGCCATGATCAAACACTGAATTGCCACCAGAAATTGCTTTTCAAGTAGGGAATAATTGTGAGCAGAATATGGTATAGGCTTATTCTAAAACTCTAGAGATTTACACATTGAGGCCCCTATTGAGGTTTTCAAGAGGTTTCTTAGAATTTGCCCAGACATTGCCTATTCCATTGGATCCATTGGGTTATAAAGCCCAGGAGTTAGGGCAGCTTGCCCTGTGAGTCTGGACCTACTGGAAAAAGCCTTCTTTTTCTTGATGTTTCTCCTCAAAGTTAGAAGCCTTATGGGTTATCTAGTAAAAAGATTAGAAAAATCTCTGACCATTGAATTCCTAAAATTTTTACAGTTTGGCAGACCCTATAGTGACTCTCTACTTCAGCAGGGACTCTAGATAATTATAGGATTCTCTCCTAATTTATGTCTTTGTAATGAGCCACTGTAATGTTCTATGGGATAAGAAGAGTTTTTGTTTCTGGTAGACTCTATAATGACAGGGAGCAGGAGAATTGATATTGTCTTGAGATATGATATGGAGGATATACTATCACTGACATAAGAAGACAAGGTGCTTTTGATTATCTTTACCAAGTGGGATATAAAATAAGAATTTCCTAGGTTAAAAGCTGCCTGTTAGCTGCCAGGGGCTAAACTGATTTGCTTTTTTCATTTTTGTTCCAAAATTACAGCTTAAATTGATATCAACACCTGATTAAGATTATAATAATTCACAGTTATTGTTTATAAACTGGACCCATCTCAATTTTTCAGTGGTTAAAATATGCATTAACAGGGATATGAGATCCATCACCACCTCTACATCCTGAGTCTTTTGTAATGCCATTAACCTTTGCAGTACCCCCAAACCTTTGCAATACCCCCAAGAATGCAGTGTTGTTTTAGTATACTTTTGTCAGTGATGTGGGTAAAAGTTCTAAGGACATCTTTCTGGGCCTTCCCAAAGAAAAGGAGTCATCACTCTATTGACTTCGTAACCAATGAAGATTCTCTCAGTTACCAATTATATCTATTCATACTATGAATTCTGGGTTGGGGAAATAACTGTGGAGACATGAGATGAACTGAGGCCAAGGCTCCATCACCTAAGTGCCATAAGCCCCCACTCTGACCAATTTATCCATGAAGGCTTTTTGCTGTCTGTGGATATTGGTAGCAATTCAGAGCCAATATCTAATATCCCTTAGAAAGTCTGGGTATTTTCACTTCCTTTAATGCATAGGCACCTTAATGCATTGCCCCTCTGTAGAAAGCTTCTAAGAAGATTCAAAGAATCTGTACAGCAGAGTCCTTCATCAAATAGACGTATCCTCCCTTTCATAAGAGAGGGTTCAGATTTGTAAAATGGGGAAGAGCCCATGAGTTCCCACTACTGTATTTGAACTTACATTTTTATTTAGTAAATCTAGAATTTTTCCACTACTTTTCAATGAGAAGTATCTTTATAGGCTTGGTAGTCTGACCATTCATTTATCCTTAGGGACACCATGATCAAACAGCCATCGCCACAGAACCCTGCTGTTCAAATTGCTCTGATTACCACTCTTTCCCTGTGGCCTCAATCAACCCCTTTTACTCTGATGTTGACTGTTGCTTATCCAGCATTTATCAGCTCTGGAATCTTACTATTCTCATTTATATCAGGGAAATAATTTTCACTGTGCATTCCTCCCCCATCTCTAGTCTGCAGAGTTTTCAAGGACACTGGTGGCTTCTCAATTAATACATTTCTTCATGCTTCAATGTTGCAAGTGTCCGATGGGCCCTTCTACAAAATGCAGTTAGGAAATGATTTATTAGGTTGTAGATAACGGATCTGTTCTATCTCCTTAAGCCCTAGAACTCCTTCCTTCTCAGTATGACAGGGGAGTTCTGGCATCTCAGTCCACTGTAAACACTGTTCAGTCCAGGTTTCAATTAACCAACACAGTAGACTGTTGACACTACTAATATGTTGGCTTGAGCCAACACATTAAATCCTGAATCCTAGGTAAGTGGACTCACTTAAATGAAATTATCTCAGTATAGTATTTTAAACCCTGTTTTAACGTGTTGGGAATTTGTTGCCATACATGCTCTCTGAACTCCTACACTTACAAATTGACAAGATCCCACCAATTTTGGTTTATAAATGGTGTTTTCAAAGAACACATCTTGTCTATCTTCTGGCCTATTCTGGGTTCTAGTTATATTTGTGGGCATGGAGGTGATGAGATGGTAACGGAGGCTCCTGAGGAGAATTTGTATGACTTTATAAGACAAATTCTTCAGTTGAAATCAGTGTATGATTTTCTTTCAGATGGGGGAGGAGAGACTGCTTCCACTAACAAGGATGCTTCTTTAGCATAAGGGCATTGAAAATTGATGCTGCAACTCTGCATTTCTTTTTATTAATACCTGGACTTGATTTTCATTCATAAGTGATTTGCTATTACAGGCAACACTATATTCCTTTAAAGCTGATATAGGTTTTTTAATTTTCTACTCGTGTGTTTAATTTTGTATTCATGGCTTTCAACAAAACTTTGCTTTGTGTACTTTCTCGAGGGCAATTGGAGCAGCCATCTTACCCTACAATCTTGTAACCACCGTTGTCACAATAGTGGTCATATGTTTCAGCCCCTTAATCTTCCAGTGCCTTACCTTCTCCTTGTTTTCCATTCCTACCATTACTGGTGATAAATTGAGCAATTATGATGCCAGTGCATGCCAGGAATTACCAGTGTCTCATTTCCCCAGTAAATGTAATCATTGATGACATATGCAACCAAATCTCAGAATTCCATTTTGACATTTGTTTCCTCAGGCCACTTCTGGCAAAAAAATATTATTTTAATCAGGATCCTATCAGAAAGGAAACAGCACACTCAAAAAGGGAAAGAGAATTATATAAAAGTGTGGGAAGGTTAAGGAAATGAACAAGGGACTGCAAAGCAACCAGGATCTAGCAACAGCTGGAAGCCATTAGGAATCTTTAGTTTGAAGAGCTGGAGGAAAAAGCTACTAGGAGAACCTATGTCCTAGAAGAGTATCAGCCAGATAAGAACTTAGGTCTTAGTTAGAGGAATATAGTTACTGCCATACCAAATCTTGTTAATAGAGAGCTGAGAGAGTGCATTCTCTGACTTATTTTCTCTGGTATATTGCTGGAGCATCCCATTCAAGGACCCTACCAGAATCCAGAGGACAAGAGGCACATATGATCTAGAATATCTTGGATGGATGTCAAGGCAGAGAGCACCTCACTGGGTTAAAGGAAAGTAGATGTTGAAGGACAACCAGGATGCCATTGAATGTAAGACACACTCTTGATTCAGAGATATTCAAATGGGAAAAATGCCTTAAATATACTTTTTAAAGTTAATAGAATATGATAATACAGAAAGACATAAGAATACAAAAACTATTTAGAAGGATAAAAGATATAGAGCAAGGCCTTGAGTTAGTTATTTATTTCAATGGTACATTAAATTTGGTATTATGCTTTCTGATGGTAGAAGAAAAAAAACTGTTAAAAATAAAAATTCAATTCTTTGATAAAATAATCTGGATTTTTTAAAGATCAATTTCATGAGGAATGCATTCTGTAAATCTTTGTTTTAAGGTATAATGATTCTTCTAGTCTTTTCTTTTTTAAGATTTATTTATTTATTTGACAGATAGAAACACAACGAGAGAGGGAACACAAGCGGGGGGAGCGGGAATGGGAGAAGCAGGCTTCCCGCAGAGCAGAGAGCCCGATGTGGGGTTCCATCCCAGGACACTGGGACCATGACCTGAGCCGAAGGCAGATGCTTAACGACTGAGCCACCCAAGCGCCCCCTTCTAGTCTTCAATATAAAGGGAATCCTTCAAAATAGGAGTTTGGGCATGAAAGTTTTTTCAGCGGAAAATGAATGGCTCCAGGCAAGACCAAGGAGATAATTCTTGAATGTGACTTTTGTGTGTGTGTATGTGTATTTTATACAGTATTAGAGGAGATTGTTGTTTGGCTTCATTTTTGTCTAGCTCAAGGCAAAATTGAAAACTACCCGTAGTTCCTTACTTTAGCCTCAGATTTTCTTAAATTTACCATTTTCCCTCCATATGGCACTTGACCCAAATTGAAAAAATGAAAAAGCAAAACAAAACAAAAAAACCCACAAAGATTATTTTTGTATGATATTTTTTATAAAGTCCTCAAGAAAACTAATAACAGAGTTATATAAGTGGATATTAAGTAATTTTCATATACTTACTGAACTCAAATTAGTAAAATGATTATAAGAATTTATTTTAATGAAATATTAGTGAAATTTAAATATTAATGAAAATTAAACAGCAGAGAGAGAGGGAATCCAAATAGAAGCTTGGTGAATTGCAAAATCTATATCTGCTAAGAGATTAGTTAAGACATTGACTTATAAAATTCATAAATTGTCAAAAGTGAGAGAAAATGTAATTCAGAGATATGGTACTGATTCTGTACCATCAAGTACTGAACAGGAAAGATGCTTCCCTACTGGGAACAAATTATATTTTCTTTAGAGAGAAACAAATGTGGTCCCTCAGGAGTGTTGAAATCAAATAATAATTTCAATCTATAATGTCTTTTATCTAAAGAAGTGAACCATATTCATTCATTAGTTTTCAGAACATACTTATTGTTATTACTTTTTTTGTTATGAAGAAATTAAGACATAGAGAAGTTGACATGTAAAAACTGTGACTGAGGTCATTTAAACAGGGTGAATTACTAAGAGACACGTCAGTCTTGGTGCCTGATATAATAAAGGACCTTTCAAATAGAATTTGCCCATTCTAGAGTCCCTGTTCATTATGGCAGCTTTAGAAAGCCATATTTGTATTATGCAAATTCTCCTCTCTCCTACTTAGCGATATATGATTGAATTACTTGTAGGTATATGAACTTGGGATACTTAAACTTTGGTAACTTCATCAAGCAGGGATATAATACTTTTTGGGGAAATGAATAAAAATCAAGAAATTAGAAGTAAAAGCAGAACTGAGTACCACAGATACTCTGTGTTACTTCATTCATAATGTTTGCAGGAAGAACTGTAAAATAGAATTAGACTTTCCAGAGAATTAGGGATAAAATACATTTTTCAGTTCCTTTTTATATTTTGAGAATTAAACATTACTCAGTACATTAAAACACATATAACAGAGAGACAAGTGTCTGAGATTTTACCCAATTGCAAGTCAACAAATTAGTGTGCCACAGTTTCATGGATGCTGGTTGAAGACATGAGATTCCTGGGTAAAAGACAAAGGACCACTTATTACTCACAGTAATAGCAGTAGCTGGAGTATCCACATTTTTATGCCATTTTTTCCAAGCCGTAATTCCCACAGGGTGACATGAAGGAAGCAAAATGATACTTGTGTGTGCAGTGAATTTCATGAAAGGAGAGGAACCTTGAGTTTAGGGAACTCAAATCTCTTATAATGGGTGCGTACATGCCTGTCTTTTTCTCAAGAGGGAAATCTTTCAAGTCTGTAAGCAAACCTATTCTTGTTCTAAGGGAGACGGTATTGTGTCTTCCAAGGCTGTTCTCAATACAAACATCTTTAAAAAGATAATCTAGAGCAAAGGCAGTTAGTTGAGCAGAAACATGACAGACCATGGAGAATTGTCTCCCAAGAGAGTGTATCAGATGTATAGAATTATTCCTTCATGCACAAGGTACAAAAGTGAATAGAACACATGAAAATTCTTTGTAATATATGTAAATATTTCATATACGTAGAAATGATAATTAAGGCTTTTTTATTTCATCAGACTATGTTTTTATGCTTCAATTTATTTCTAGGTGCATGAGTTTATTAATGCCACTAATGTAACATACAAGGGTTTTTTGTTTTTTGTTCCTTTGGTTTTTTTTAAAGAGAGTGCACAGGGGGTCAGGGGGGTAGAAAGATAAGAAGAGGGAGAAAGAGAATCTTAAGCAGGCTCCACACCCAGCACAGAACCTGAAGCAGGGCTCAATCTCATGACCCTGAGATCATGACCTGAGCCAAGATCAAGAGTTGGATGCTTAGCGGACTGAACCACACTGGTGCCCTGTAACATATAAGGTTTTCAATGCTAGAGGATAAAACTGCATTGTTTAGCTCTTTCTTGCTTCATTCCTTCATTTCTGTGCTAAATTCAATACCTAAGTTTTCATGACTCTTTCTAAATTGTACATAATAATTTTAATATATAAGATGGTTTGATTCTGTACCATACTTTGTTTATTCCTACTAATGTCTCTGTAATTTTTTCCCAATTTGTTTATTATGGTAAATTAAACATAACATAAAACTTACTATCTTAACCATTTTTAAATGTACAGTTTAGTATTATTAAGTACATTCATATTGTTGTGCAACCATCATCACCAGCCATCTCTAGATCTCTTTTCATCTTGCAAATTTGAAACTCTGTACCTATTAAATAATACTTCTGAATGTTATAATCAAGTAAATGGATTATAAGAACATAACCTGCATTGGACACTCAAGGATTCTAATGAAATAATCTGGCTTGAATATATGTTAATAGTATGATTATTGCTATCTGTGAGCTATCCTAAAGTTAAATTCTTTTTTTAAATGATTTTTTTTTAAGATTTTATTTATTTATTTGAGAGAGAGAGAATGAGAGACAGAGAGCATGAGAGGGAGGAGGGTCAGAGGGAGAAGCAGACTCCCTGCCAAGCAGGGAACCCGATGCGGGATTCGATCCCGGGACTCCAGGATCATGACCTGAGCCGAAGGCAGTCGCTTAACCAACTGAGCCACCCAGGCGTCCCCTAAAGTTAAATTCTAATATCCAGAAATGTAAGATTCACATTTGTCAAATGTCATGGAGTGTTTGTCTTCCTATGATAAGCAGAGTTATCCTTTGATAGTTCACTGTGTTATAATCTCTAGTTCTATGTTTGTTTATTCAGGGTGTACTTGTTGTATCTACAGTTTCCAAAAGAAATACACACAATTATTTCAAGGGTCCTGGAATTTTCCTTGCTGCTCAGCTTATACCAATATATCTTTCATATTCAGCAACCTATGTATAGAAACTTATGAACCTGATTTTTCATTGATGGGGCAGTAGTCAACATTGTGGCATTTCTGACTAAACCAATCCTGAAACCATGAATTCCTTCGGGGGAAAAACTATTTAATTGATGCAAGATTTGTCCATATTATATTGCCATATTTTCTTCATTTCCAAAATTTGTCTCCTGAGCATATTCAAAAGGGCACTATCCATCCTAACAATTCCAAATGGGCTTGGCTAAAGCCTCATGTCTTAGACATACATTTCATTTGTTATTTATCTTGGTCATTAATCTGTTAATCTATAACAGGGTCTTAGTATCCCTTACCATATAAACATTTCTGTCAAAAGAATTTATTTTGTAGTAGGATATTACAGAACTTCTCCAAATTCATTAAGCTCTTAGACTTTCTATATCTTCCTTGTGAGCTCAAATGAACTCCATGGTTATTATTCTCTACAAACACAGTGAGGATTACCAAAACATTCTCATCTCTGTATTCTTTCTTAATCCTCTTCTGAGATTAGAGCCACCCATACCATCTCATGGCTTATTTTATTTGCTTTCATTGCATTACTAACCATTTAAATTCTTTTCATCTCATTTAATCATATAAAACTTATATTTAGTAGCATTATTATTTTTTTTTAAAGATTTTATTTATTTATTTGAGAGAGAGAATGAGAGAGAGCACATGAGAAGGGGGAGGGTCAGAGGGAGAAGCAGACTCCCTGCCGAGCAGGGAGCCCGATGCGGGACTCGATCCAGGGACTCCAGGATCATGACCTGAGCCGAAGGCAGTCGCTTAACCAACTGAGCCACCCAGGTGCCCTAGTAGCATTATTTTTTTAAATTGACAGTTGCTATCCTGACATTTGCCTCTTTATGTAAATCAGAAATATTTCTTAGGTCTCCAAACCTCTCTATGTTTAAAAGTAATTTAAAACTTTCTTCTGCTGAAGTTTCTATGAGGAAACTAGTTTGCCTAAGATCATTTTATCTACCTATCCTTTTCAAATAAATATGGTTTGCAGATATTTTTAAGAAAACTTCTTTAGTCTATGACTCAAAATGACATAACAGTTAGAAATTAAGGTGAGCCTAAATTTGTTACCTAAACAGTTGAATAAATTAGATTTCTTAACCTTTTCTACATTAGAGTTGAGTCTTTCAAATTGCAATTTGGATACTTGTTGGAGTATTTGCTGCTTTTATATTAAGTATTGGAGAAATATATGGTAGGATATCAAGTATTCTTTTTATCCTGTTGTAATACTACCATTATAAAACATTTTCTATTATGGAAAATTTCAAACAAGTACAAACATCTAGAAGAATAACATCATAAATCCTTTATGTATCCATCATGCATCTTCACAACAATTATCACTCATGGACAAACTTGTTTCAGTTTTGCCTCTACCCACTCAGCCCCACTGGATTATTTTGAAGAAAATTCTAGGCATAATATCTTTCATCTTTAAATATTTCACTAAAAGATGAAGACCCTTCTAAAATCACAATCATTATACCATTATACTATTTAGAAATACATGGTAATTCCTTAGATTAATTAAAAATCCAGTCAGTATTCAAAATGTCACAATTGGTTACCATTTTTCCCCCAATTTGTTTTGTATCATTTTGGTATTGCTTAGCATATTCCTTTGCTCCCTGAATTTCCTGTAAGCTGATAGTTAAATATAGAGGTCTGGTTAGATTCAGGTTTGATTTTTTGTTTTATTTGGTTAGAATTATTTTGAGTGTTACTGTGTAGTTTTATCAGGAGGTAACTAATGTCTGGATGTCCTTCATTTTATGGTATCAGCAAACATCGATATTCATTGCTTAGATTAATTTTTTTATCATAAATTTACAAAATGGGGATATTCTAATTTTATTATTTCTTCTTCCTTTTTTTAAGCTGGAATATGGCTGTAAAGAATCAGCTATTTGAATTGCTTACTCCAAAGTTTTATTCACAAACTTTGGTTTTTGTGTAGGTTTTTGTGTGGACATGTTTTCAACTCATTTGGGTAAATACCAAGGAGCATGATTGCTGGATTCTATGATAAGAGCATGTTTAGTTTTGTAAGAAACTGCCAATGTGTCTTCTAAAGTGACTGTACTATTTTCCATTCCCACCAGCCAATGAAGGAGAACTCCTGTTGATCCACATCCTTGCTAGAATTTGATGTTGTCAGTGTTTTGGACTTTCACCATTATTTGTTTTTATTTAATAAAAGATGCATCTTAACTTCATACTGATATTTCCTATTATAACTTGGGTTACAAGTTTTCATTTAAGTCCATTGATTTGTATCTCTTTCTCTTGATTCATAAACCTTCTTCTTCTTTTTTTTTTATTTTATTATTTTATTTTTTATTTTTTAAGATTTTATTTCTTCATTCATGAGAGAGAGAGAGAGGCGCAGAGGGAGAAGCAGGCTCCCAAGGAGCAGGGAGCCCGATGCGGGACTCGATCCCAGGACTCTGGGATCATGACCTGAGCCGAAGGCAGACGCTTAACCATCTGAGCCACCCAGGCGCCCCTTCTTTTTTTTTTTTTTTTAGAGAGAGCACTCACACTCGAGCATGCGAGCAGTGGGGGTGGGGGGGAGAGGGGCAAAAGGAGAGGGAGAAAGAGATACTTAATCAGGCTCCCTGCCCAGTAGAGAGCCCAATGTGGGGCTCAATATCAGGACCCTAAGATCATGACCTGAGCTGAAATCAATTGTCGGAGGCTTAACTGGCTGAACCACCCAGGTGCCCTAAACCATTATTTCTAATGATGTATACATAGATGTTTATGCAGCCATATATATATATATATAAACAGTTGAAGGATTCCATTTTGAGTAATAGCTTTCCAATTCTACACAAATTATTAAATTAATGCTTATTCTCCTGAACATTCCCACCAATCACAAACAAAAACAAAAACAAAAAAATCACTAGTTAGAGACTTTGGAATCAAGGATCTTATTACTATAATGCCTCTCTGATAGAACATTAAACCTTAATTACTATCCTTGGTTATATTCCAAAAGCCAAATGACTTTGGGCCATTGAGAAGAAAAAGGCAGTGCCAGGTGAGCTCTTAAGACCCATATAATTCATAACCACAATGTTATCTTTGCTTAATGTGTAAAATTTCTATTTTACCCAGTTCCCTGTTTGCTAAAATTACTCCTATTCTTCTGTTAAGTGTCAACTAGTTAAGTTTTATTTTTTTCACTGCACAACCTATAAAGAGAATAAGTAATTTTACATATAATAAAATACTAATAGTGGGATCTAATCCCTTTGCATATGGCAGTGAGTTAGGAGAGGCTGCCCTTTAAGTAGGCTCCACACCCAGTGTGGAGCCCAACGTGTGGATAGAACTCACAATCCTGAGATCAAGACGTGAGCTGAGATCAAGAGTTGGACACTCAACCAACTAAGCCATCCAGGTGCCCCTTGATCTTTTTTAGAGAATTTTCAAGGAACCATTAATAGATACAACCAGAATATTAAATTCTGAATATTGGGCAGAATGCTTCTGTGTCAGAGAGCATATTATGGTGAGACAACTAGAATACTTCTTTGAATTTGAAATAAATTTCTTCTTGCAATTGATTCTCAAGCCAAAGCTTAATTTTTCAATGTAGTATACCCTGGAATTCACAAATCTAAGCAAGATGCTCCATGTAGCTATCCCAAACCCATTATCTTTATGTTAAGTGATTTTTCTTTTTTGGGTGGTTTTGAATTAGCAGTTATACAACCAAAGAGAATGATTGCTACTTAATCTTGGGAGCCATCATTATAAAATTAGCAGTCTGTCTCACTGCTTCACAATTGAGCATTCTGTTTTGTTTCCTGAGGGAGAAAGTAAAATCACAGATGTGTTTAGTACTGTCTTGTCTTCCACATTCTATTCATCTATTCACAATAGAAGATAACTGATATGGCATAACCTAGCTCAATTTATACTTTCTGGTAATTAAACATTTAGTCTTGAACAGAGTTTCATTAGTATGATTTCATTGTTTCACTCATTCTTCATAGACTGCAAATAAATCTTTAGAGGGGCTCTGAGACTATAGCTGGGAAGCAATAATATAAACACCAAGTGAATAGTTCTGTTGTTTTATGGCTTTTATTTTAACATTACTTTCTAAAGTATATTAAATAAATAGGTTTATAATTTTTTCTTTACAGGAGAATGGTTCTCATAGCTTGACTGATTATGTAGGAACATTAAAGTACTTTTTAAAAATTTATTTTGGTAGTCCAAGTAAGATTATTTTTTGGTCTATGACAGTAAAATAGAAATATAATTGTTTTCAAAATTTAAAAAATTGACCACATTACAGGTCCAATCCTAAGCAACACTATGATGTCCTCTTAAAAAGCTCTTTTATCTAAGATGTCATGATTTAAAATGATTTTTAAAAACTAATTACCCAGAACA
Organism: Leptonychotes weddellii; assembly: GCF_054177405.1. Taxonomy (NCBI): domain Eukaryota; kingdom Metazoa; phylum Chordata; class Mammalia; order Carnivora; family Phocidae; genus Leptonychotes; species Leptonychotes weddellii. The sequence goes on from NC_138376.1 coordinate 56,587,808, forward strand.
TGTTACTAGAATAAATAAGGATGGTACCCATGGGAGGAAGATGGAAATAGGAAAGATTTTATTGTAACATGGGATCAAATGTCTGTAAATTATTCCAAAATAGAATGCCAATTTTAGAATTTAGGACAGTAGCCACAGGTGGAAGGTCTTCCCAGCTGGCACACTTCAGATCCTGTGAGCTCAGCACCAATATGTAGTACCTGTTTCTGAGACCGATCAATCTTGGGAAAACTACACTCATTTAAGTAAATATGCAGGATTTTCAACTACTTCCCTTTGTTTCATCCATTTTAAAAGCATCTTTTGTAGACAATAAGTGCTGATAAAAGAGTATTATTCCTAACGTGGGTTATATAATTAACTTAGAACTTTAAAAAAAAAGAAAAAAAGACATTCTGTACTTAAGTCTGAGTAATCCTTTTTTTTTTGAGAATTGTGCAACATTTAAATATTTAAATTTTAGAAGTAGTTCTTTGTAGATTTTCCTTGTTAATACCATGGAGGACTTGAAAAATCTTTTTATAAGCCTGGAGATGGTGGACACAAGTCAATAACATAATGGAAAATCACTATGATTCAGTGTTGGAGTGGTATGTAGAAATATGTCTAGGGTCGCATGAGAATGGGATCAGGTTAGGAACCTTTTAGAGCCAAGAAGTGGAGTTTGGGGCAGGGGTGAGAATGAATTATTTTAGTTGAATACCTGAATTAGGTTGGGTAGGGCAGTGAAACACAGTGAGAGCCATAGAATCAGAGCTAGATCCTGCTATGAAGATATCCCATAAAGCAGAAAGCAGTGAGTGCTGGAAAGGAAAGTCAATATATAATCTATAAGAAAAACCTGAGGTTCATGAATTACCAGATCACAAACAGTTACACAGGACGGATAGTACTTAATCTCTCTGTTGGAAGTTTCTCGGTGCTCATAGTATATTAATTATCAGGAACTTCTATTTCAGGTGTTTTTGCACACTAGCTTCCCAGCCCACCCCCTCTGAAAATCATCTACAAATACATCTATAAATGCATTGCTGAGCCAGAAAAAAAATAAGAGAAATTTTCAGTAGGCAAAAATATAGTGAAGCATCAAATCACTGGTTTCTCTAGGGAAATGCAGTTATTCATGGCTAGTTCCATGACCTTTATTTTGATGTGTGGCTGGGGCTGTGAGGTCAAAAGACAAAGCTAGATGGTGTTGCATGTCAGAAATCTAATAGGAGACCCTTCTGATAAGGCCAGACCAGGAAAGTTGCATCTTCTGTGAAAGAGTGAATAAAAATTAAGTACTCTCTGCAGAGGTTCTGGATGAAGGGAGAAAGATAAAATCTCTCTTGAGAAATCTAAGTAAATATTGACCTTTGAGAGAATTTGTGGTTAAACCCAAAACCCATCATACTGAAACTGAAAATCATCAAAGAAACAAAATCTTATAAAAGCATTCAGAGAGAAAGATATATTAAACACAGGACACAACATTTTGGTCAACAGACTATTTCTCATCCTCAGTAATGGTGGCCAGAAGACAGTGGAATAACATTTTCTAAGTATCATGTGAAAATAAATCTTAACTTAGAATGACATAACTAATAATATAAATAAGAAAGAGGGAGATAAAAAGACATTTTCAGATACATCCAAAGTGACAGAGTTTTATCATCAATAACCCCTTACTAGAAATATTCTAAAGTAATTACTTCTCAAGGCTAGAAAATTATCGTATGAGGAAAATATGTGATTAAGGAAGGACTATTTGGTAAAAAAGGTTAAATATCAAAAACACTGTCTGTAAGACCAAAAAGTAATAATGTATGATTTTTGGAGTAAGAGAAAAGGACTAAACTCGCAAAACAGTAGCCTATAGGTCAATGTTGAGTTATTAGGGTTAAACTGTATTGTTTGGGAGGATGAAAATAACAACTTTAGTCTTTGAAGAGTGAAGTGAGCATTTAACATTTTATAGCAAACCTTAAAAATAACTTTCAAATTAGTAGAGAGAAAAAAATGGATTCGGAAAACAAATCTCAGTCAAATCAAAAGAAAACAGGAAAGGAGGAAGAAGGGTGTGTACACATTGTATTATGATTTGTCAACTACTATGGCTTTTCTTCTTGCTGAAGATTATACTTCCCCACCTCCTTGATGTCATATAACTTGCTTTGACTAATGAAATGGCAGTGCAAAAGCTTTGTGGGCCAGGTTATTATTTGGCATTTCTCTTTTTCTTCTGCTGTGTGACTGGCAGAGGCAGCTTCCTAAATCCTGGGGAAGGGGACATGGAGAGCCATTGCTAGCTGTGATGGATTTGTCAAGTGAGTAAGAAACAAATCTTTGTTGTGGTGAGCTCCTGACATTTTGTTGCCACAAGCATAACCTACCCATTTTCACTTATATGGGGAAATGATCTGTCATAAAATGTGGGACAAACACCTGTGTGACTTGGGCAAGTTACTTCATTTCTTTGGGTCTTTATATATATATAATAGGAGACCCTTCTGATAAGGCCAGACCAGGAAAGTTGCATCTTCTGTGAAATAGTGAATACAAATTAAGTACTCTCTGCAGAGGTTCTGGATGAAGGGAGAAAGATAAAATTTCTCTTGAGAAATCTAAGTAAATATTGACATATATATATATATATTTGGTAAAATTATGTGTTATGTAGACAGGAGAATCAAAGAGAAAGTTAAAGGGAGAAGGAAAATCAGAAAACATGATCCCATTTATGTTAATAAAACCCTCAAAATAACAACTATTCCAAACAAGATATGTATACATATCAGTTTGTAAATGCAAAGGAAAAAGTCCAGCAGGACACATTTGTTAACAGTGGTTACTACTAGAAGGGGAATAGGATGGGGAGGAAGGTTAAAAAGACTTAAATTTTATTCTATATATTCATTATTTGAGCTTTTTATGTGTTCATGAATAATTTCTGTCACAAAATGGAATAAAACTAGTGGTGGTAAAAAGAAATAATCCTTGAGATTAATGAATGAGAGAAAGAAAGATCTTTCAGGAGAGGGATTTGAACACAACCAATAATCAGGCAATTGAAGCCAAAATTCAGGTGTCCAGAGTGGTTTAGAAGACCAAATTTTTTTTTTTCCTGTCTGTGTATGGGATCAATTATATATGAACAAAAGCATTTCACATCCCACATGCTTGGAAAGACACCACTCTAAACAGGAATGGAGGCTACCATTTGCATTGTTTCTGCAAATTTTGATAAAGGGAGTCTGAGCATGTCTAAGATATAAATGTGATGTTAACAAAGGATGATTGACATGCTGTCTCTGAGAAATATTAAAAGAAAAAAAATACATGTTCCATTACACAAAAACAGCATGGTAGCCATTGAAAAACATTTTGAACTTAGTACAAATATGGCAGAGGATCACCAGAGCAGCTTTTTACTAAACATACCACAATTAACTGAATATACATTTAGTGAGGACCCACCATATGCCAGGATAGATCTGAGAGTACAGAAACAATTAAAACTGGTACCTGCTCTTAAGGAACTTAGAGTCTAAGAAAAAGAACACTCACATAATCAAATAATTAAAATTACAAAAATTGGGTTAGTGCTCAACTTAAAAAAATTCTCAAGGTCATCTAAGCCATCACATAAAGTACAAGATCTAATTTTTAGTTCATATTTTTGCAACACTTTTCAATATTATCATTTCACACATAGCCAAGGTTATGCTTTCAGAAAGAGCAAAGTAGAATGGAAAATTGTTGCTGTAATTTTTTTCAAAGTTATTTCTATGAATGAATTTATTTATGTACTTTGAACTGACCACAGAAAACAGCAAAGGACAAAACTGAAACAGAGAAGGTATCTCTGCTTCTTGATATTACTTCTCTTTAGCTGTTTTCATGGGCCAATTCAACTAAAGGTTCCCCTACGTGTTATGTACCTCCAGAGCTATACTGACCTGAGTGAAGAATTGAATGGTTATTTTGGTACACATCATAAAAACATCATATTATGTTTTAATCATATTTTTCAAAAGAACAGCTTAGGGGACATAGTTGTACTGCACTGATCTGCTTACTTTTTAATAAGCCATTCCTTCCCAAAGCTTTTCAGTCTTACTCAGAAGAAGCATTTTTATGAGAATGATGGGGAAATATGCTTCAATGAGCTTACATTTCAAATACTTCTCTAAAATGAACACTGATCAAAGCCCTTCTTAAATTATGCCAAATTGGGTCATCTTCTAGGTCTTGAATATTGATATCTTGAGTTTCTCTGGTGATTGGTAAGAATAGAGGGAGGAAAGCAGTTATTTGGGATGCATACACATAAAGATAATATAGTGGAAGGGAAAAACGGTGGACTAAGAACAGAAGATTGGTAAGGGAGTCTTAGGAACAGAAGTCACACTCAAATGGATTATTTATATAGATGTGAGAACCAATATAGATGTTGTTACCCTGAGGACCAAAATAGCATGAGAAGCTATTTTCACCCTGGGCTTGAAGAGGCAAAGGGAAAAAGTGTTACTGGAGGCTTGTGAGAATGGGAGCTGTGGCTTCCATCAGCAATGGAGGCCATAGAGGGATGAACAGCTGAGAAACTATGGCATTGAAGTGATGAGAGAACTGGGGAAGAAGTACCCCTCTCCTCCCTTCTGATCTCCTGGTCATGCCTTTTGTTTGAAGCCAGAGGGTAAAGCAACTCAGGTAACAGGGTCTGTGGAGTTCATCCCCTTGAGTCACAGAAAACTGAAGCAAAAGGTGGAGAATGAATGTTGTGGGAGAGGTTCACACAGATCACCAGAGAAGAATTATTAGTGCCTGATACTTATGAGTGCTTCAAGTTTTAAGTGAGATTTTCTACGTTGAAATTTTTTGTAAACTGTGATAGCTCTAGCCAAGTCAGATGAGATTCTAACACATTTAACCAGACTATAAACCTCTCCACTCTATCAAAGAAGAGCTAGAGGGACTGTTCTTTCACTTCTCCAAAGACTAAGTGTTATAACCTTTCCCACTTCTTTTCTTCTTCAAGGATGCTCTTGAGATTTATTCTGAACACATTATAACTGGGTAAAAATATTGAGTGTGGGAAGGAAACAGCTTACACTATGATTTGTCCTAGCAATCACACCCCCCAGCCTAGCCTAGAAATGACCCTAACTATAAATAGGTATTATCACAAAATATCTATCATCAGCTATATTATGTTTTCTTTCTCTGGTGCCTCCTGAAAATACATTTCACAGTGAAATTCCTCATGATATGTTATTTATCATCATTTTATTTCTGCTCTGGATTTTGCTCAGCTTAATAAATGTTTATATTTTATGAAAGCAAGTAGAACGATGGCATGGGAAAAAAGTTCATACTACAGAAAAGCTTTTAATGTCAGAATTTTCTCACGTCAATCCCCGACATGCTCATTGCTTTTTCTGCCAGGTGTGCTATGCCAGACCTGCTGGACACTTGCCCAGGTCCTGATTAGTGTCTGACTCCCACCACAGCCATTTCCAGAACTGTCTCTTAGGCAACTTCCTAAATCATTCTATGAGGCTAGTATTACCCTAAAAACTAGGCAAAGACATTATAAAAAAAACTAAAGACCAATATCAATAGACACAGAAAAAGCATTTGATAAAATTCAACATTCCATTTATAATAAAAACTCTCAGTAAACAAGAAAGATAGGAAAAGTTCCTCAGCTTGATAAAGAATGTCTACAAAAAACGTATAGCTAATATGATACTTAAAGGTAAGAAACTTGAAGCCTTTCTCACTAAGATCAGGAAAAAAGCAAAACTATCCCCTCTCACTACTGCTTTTCAACATTGTGCTGGAAGTTCTAACTAATGCAGTACAAGAAAGGGAAATAAAAGGTATGCAGATTGGAAAGGAAGAAATAAAACTGTCTTTGTTTGCAGATGACATGATCATCTACATCAAAATTCTGAAAGAATAGACAAAGAATCCTGGAACTAGTAAGTGATTATAACAGGATTGCAAGATATTAGGCTAATATCCAAATCAATCATTTTCCTATATACTAGTAATGAAAAAATGGGATTTGAAATGTAAAAAAATACCATTTCCATTAGCACCCTCCAAATGAAATACTTAAGTATAAACCTAACAAAATATGTATAAGATCTATATGAGGAAAACTACAAAACTCTGATTAAAGATTTCAAAGAAGACTTAAATAAATGAAGAGAGATTCCTTATTCATGGATAGGAAGACTCAATATTGTCAAGGTGTCAGGTTTTTTTCAAGTTGATCTATAGACTCAATGCAAACCCTATCAAAATCCCAGCAAATTGTTTTGTGAATATTGATAAACTGATTCTAACATTTAAGTGGGGAGGCAAAAGACCCAGAATAGCCAATAAAATATTGAAGAAGAAGATCAAAGTTGGAGGAGTAACACCACTTGACTCTAAGACTTACCACAAAGCTACAGTAATCAAGATGCTGTGGTGTTGTGAAATAATTGACAGGTAAATGGAACAGAATAGAGAACCCAGAAATAGACCCACACAAATATAGTCTATTGATCTTTGACAAAAGAGTGAAGGCAATACAATAGAGTAAAATTATCTTTTCAACTAATGGTGATGGAACATAAGAGAAAGAGGGAATCTAGATGCAGACTTTATAGTCTTCACAAAAATAATTTAAAATGAATCACAGACATACATGTAAAGTGTGAAACTATGAACCTCCTAGAAGATAACATAGGAGACCTTGAGTATGGCAATGACATTTTAGCTACAAAGAAATGATTTATAAAGTAAATAATTGTTAAGCTGAACTTCATTTAAATTTTTAAAAGTCTGCTCAGCAAAAGACGCTGTCAAGAGAATGTAAGATAAGCCACAGGCTTGGAGAAAGTATTTACAAAGACACATTTGACAAAGAGCTATTATCCAAAGTATACAAAGAACTCTTAAAACCTAACAATAAGAAAACAAACAATCCAATTAAAAAATGGGCCAAAAATCTTAATAGACTCCTCATCAAGGAAGATATACAGATGGCAAATAAGCATTTGAAAAGATGCTCTATGTTTTATGTCATCTGGGAAACGAAAATTAAAACAAGATACCACCATACATCTATTAGACTAGCCAGCATCCATAACTGACAACACCGAATGCTGGCAAAGGATGTGGAACAACATAAATTCTCATTCATTGTGTTGGGAATGCAAAATGGTATAACCACTTTGGAAGACAGTTTGGCAGTTACTTCCTTACAAAACAAAACATACTCTTACCATACTATTTATCAATTATGCTCCTTGGTATTTACCCAAAGGAGTTGATAACTTATGTCCACACAAAAATCCTTACATGGTTGTGTACAGCAGTTTTATTCATAATTGCCAAAACTTGGAAGCAACCAAGATGTTCTTCTGGAGGTGAATGGACGAACTGTGGCACATCCAGATAATGGAATATTATGTAGCACCAAAAAAGAAACGAGCTATTAAGCTATGAAAAGATGTAGAAGAAACTTAAATGTATATTAGTAAGTAAAAGACGTCAACCTGAAAAGACTGCATACTTATGATTCCAACTCTGTGACATCCTAGAAAAGGCAAAAGGCAAAACTATGGTGGCAGTAACAAGATCAGTGGTTGCCTGGGGCTTAGGGGGAGGGAAAGATGAAGAGGTGGAGCACAGAGGATTTTTAGGGCAGTGAAAACTACCCTGTATGATACTCTAATGATGGACACATGTCATCATATATTTGTCCAAACCCACAGAATGTACAACACCAAGAGTGAACCCTAATGTAAACTATGATTTCTAAGTGATAACGAACGATGTGGCAATGTAGGCCAGCCAATTGTAACAAATGTATCACTTTGATGGGGGACATTGATAATGTGGAAAGCTATCCATGAGCCTCAGCAGGGCGTATATTGGAAATCTCTGTATCTTCCTCTCAATTTTGCCATGAACCTAAAACTGCTCTAAAAACTAAAGTCTATTATAAAAAGTTAATGCAGTGCATAATTTTCTTTTGTTCCTCATTATGATGTGCATATATTCCAAGGTTCCTGAAATAATATATGACAAATTAGTTAAATTAATGAAAATGATAACTGTGATAAACTCCTGGTATTTGTAAACTGCTCATTGGAAAAATAATAAAAATAATATTAATATGTTACCTGACTGAACATCATATGTAGATTGACAATGCTTTTTTAATATTAATAAGGTAGTACTAAATGATCATCAGTATATGAAGTAGAGACTTTGAGAGATGATGCCTTTGTTTTATTTTTTAATTAAAAAATTTAAAAAAAATTTATTGGCAAGTTGAAAATTTTTATTTTATTTATCTTAACAAATATTTTATCATTTTGTTTATCTTAACACACAATGTTACATTAGTTTCAGGTGTACAACATAGTGATTTGACAACTCTACATGTTAGCTGTGTTCATCATAAGTGTAGCTACCATCTGTCACCATGCAATGTTATATTGCCTATGCCGTATCTTTCATCCCTAAAACTTATTCACTCCGTAACTGGAAGCCTGTACCTCCCACTCCCTTTTACCCATTTCGCCCATCCCCCCCTCAACCCCGAGGTTTTTTCTCTGTATTTATGGATTTGTTTCTGCTTTTTCGGTTGTTCATTTGTTTTGTTTTTTAGGTTCCACATAGAAATGAAATCATATGGTATTTGTCTTTCTCTGTCTGACTTATTTCACCTAGCATAATACCTTCTAGGTCCATCCATGTTGTCACAAACAGCAGGGTCTCATTATTTTTTTATAGCTGAGTAATATTCCATATATATATATGGATATGTATATATATATATATCACATCTTCTTTATCCATTCATCTATCAATGGACACTTCGGTTGATGTCTTTGTTTTTAATTTCATTTCCATGCCTGTGCCTATTTCCATTTGGTACCTAACATGCATATTTATATAAAGCCATTTGGGGTAAGACATTTATTTATTAAAGAACTATTTTCCTTGTCTCATATGGCAATGAAATTCACTTCTTGATCTACCGATGCATTCCTTTTATAAATCAATATTGAGGATTATAGTTCAGTAAGTAAATATTTTTACATGTCTTGTTAACATTAGCATATCAGATATATGCTTTTTAATTCATACAATGTCCCATAAGTGACAGGATATAATCTTTGCATTGCTTTTGTCCAGAAATGGTGATGTTAACATATGAACCAGAGCTATACACACCTTCCACCTAGTTGTCCTGGGGTCCAACAGCATGTACATATGAAGTGGTGGCTCAGAGAAATTATAACGCTGGAATACTTTATCTGAATAAAACTTACGTTCCACTGTGAGACTGGGTCAGGACTTAATTGAATTTCTCTGCCCCTGTCTTTCTCAGTTCTTCACAGATTGTGCCAAAATGCTATCCTCTAGAAAACTTGGGCCTCTGTCAGTGTGTAGTTATGCTGCCCACTGCTCACCCTTTTCATCATTATTGCTTGAGTCTCTGCTGTCAACCTCTCTTGAGAGCTATGTGGCAATTGAAAACCTAGGCACTGATATAACACTGAAATCAGAAAATTCCTAACTTTTCCCTTCAACATCTTGGTTCCCTTATGAGCAGTATTATCATCTTCAAGTCCTCTTGTTGGTTTTCATTTATCATTTTGCCAAGGACTTAAAGTCTTTAAAACCCTGCCTCCCATGCCACCCTTTTACCCATGCATGGGACTTGCCCTGACCCAAAACCATTTGTCACGAGCCTCAGGACCTTCCTGGAATATGGTCACTGTTCTGGTGACAGCTGGCATGGTTCGCATAATCATCTCTCCCAGAACCATGTCTGCCTCCCACCTGCCCCGAAAATGTTTACCACTTTTCTGGATTTCTAGTTGCTGTGCCCAGACAGACTGCTTCTCAATACTAACAAAGACTGATGTTTTCTCTAACAGGTCAGAGCTGGTCATTCTAGATGGATTATTCTTCTGCCCTAGCCTTTACCTCTGGTAAACAAAGAAGCAGATTTTTGGCCACTTTTTCTCTCCTCTGCGTTTATTCTGTGATTCTTCTCACTTGACTCTGCCTGAGGCATTGTAGTAAAACCCTTCAACAATCAACAGATTGCCAAACATGCTTAGGGAACTAGTTTCTGGGTTTACCTTTTTTGTTTGGAGTGGATACAAAGCAGAAAGAAAAGCACTAAATTGATTGCTGTGCTTTAAGTAAATAAGAAACATTGATTTTTCTCATAGAAATAGTCAAAATTCTTAAGGAAAAAACACCACAGAAAAAGGAAAAAGTACCTTCACAGAAAAAAAATATTAATGTATGGAATATTAAACATGATCCATTTCTATTTTATTTACTCAAAAATGACCAGATATTCCTTTGGTTCTAGGTGAAACCATGTGGTCCAGTCCCATATCATCAAAACTTTTATATCAAATAACATCTCAAATAGGTGTTCTGGTTTATTACCAAGTGGCCAAAACCCATAAAAACAGCCAGACTCACCATCTGCTCTACATCAGCTTTCTGGGATTTGGCTGGTTGGCAGATGGTCCATATGGTTAGAGTCAGTATCCAGTTATTTTTAGCTTTGTACTTCCCATTAGCTGTTTTCATGAATGTTTGTGTGACAGCCGCAGGGTCTCCTGGTGTGATCCAGTCATATTTGGGCATATGTGGTACAATTGCTGAGCAGTAAGACAGAATTTGGAGAGCTCTGGGAGTCTTGGTATCCTGAGCTTATTTGTAAACATCACTGCAGTCCTGATCTATACCTAATAGCCTTGGTTATCTGGAGAAGCATATCTTAGCCCTCCCCAGTTTAGTCTAAGTTGCAGAATATTTTCTCATCTTTGGAGAAAACAAAGAATTGGAAATCATAGAAAGGGGATACCTATTGATTTTATTGTCCCAGAAACTTTAAGACTAGGTCCAATTATATCCAGAGTGTTGGACAAACCCATAGGTTACATTAAAGGGCTTCATGATTCCCCACCCCCTTATGCCCCCGGGAATTAAAGTGGCTGCTTTTGTTTGCTCTTCTTTTCTATACTTTTCTTTCTATTTTTCCTCTTTTTTTAACTTCCTTTCTTCCTCTTTCCCTTTCTTCCTTTCCTTTTTCATATTAAAAATTCTAAGGCCATTCTTTTAATAATATTAATGAATTTTTCTATTCCATCTGTCCTAGTTTTAACAAGGCCTTCCTAAAGTCCGGGCTATATATTTAGGGTTGCTCTAAAATTATTTTGATCAAAGACAGTTAATGGCATGTTCATGTCTAATTTCTAGTTCATACAAATAAGTTTAGAATTTATGAGGAATAGACCTATTCAGTATCTTTAAGTAGAGGAAAGATTCACATCTTCAGTATTTATGTTTATATTAGTGACACATGCTCATTGTAGAAAATGTAGAAATAAAAATTTCCCATAGTTCTAAGAGATTTCTACTATTTATTCCTCAGTGTATTTGTCTATCTAGCTCTACCTCTAGCTATAGTTGTATCCTGAATTAGTCATATTCTTTTAACTTGATATTATACTGCTTACAGTACTGACACTTTTTTCTGTCTTTAATGTTTTTGTAGACTTCATGATTAAGGATATTTTTAGATACTTTTTCAATTTGAATATGGGGTCCTTTACTTAAATGGTTCCCTCTTGTTAATCTTTAAAGTTGATCCCACTAATTCAGTATTACAAATAATTGTATGGTAATCATAATTTTACATTAATCTTTGATTGCCCTCTGTTTCCTTAGGAGATACCCTTAGAAGGAAAATTATTCATAAGAAGTATAAATGATACAATGTCTTCTCATAGAATTTGTTGACTTGTTCCAGAAATGTTTATACCAATTTATAAACCTCCTATTAGTATCTAGAGGTGTATTTCAATATGTCCTCTAGAATTATCAGAGGTTTCTTGGGTATGATTATCCTTTTTCAAGACATAATGCCAGGGGTGCCTTGGCGGCTTAGTTGGTTAAGCATCTGACTTGATTTCAGCTCAGGTCTTGATCTCAGCTTCTCAGCTCAGGTCTTGATCTCAGGGCTGTGAGTTCAAGCCCCATACTCAGCTCCATGCTTAAAAAAATAATAATAATAATAAATTAAAGACATCATGCCAAATCATCACGGGCCTCTATTATCAGAGGTTATCCAGTCTACCCATCAAATTTTGAATAGATTTCATATAAATAATGCTAGTCAGATGGGGCAGTATTCTTTTCAAATAATTTATTTTTATTGTATCCTAATAATTTAGAACTGTGCTTCATGGAACTAAAAGCTGTCATAGGAATGAATTAACAGTAAACAGAAATTGAAGTTTCTTTGCTTGTCAAGTTACTTCCCTCCTACTGAAGAACAGGTTACTAATTTATTTTCATCTTTAAACCACATCAGAAAGTTAGAGCACTGAGGAAAGAGCCTAACTAAACTCTGCTAGGAATAAGAAACTTTGATTAATTTCTAATTAACCATATTATAACTTAATATATACCAATTAAGCACTGTAATACAGGCTTTGTCAAGCTTTTTCAGTGAACTCCAGCATCAAATAGAAGCAATGGTGCAAAGGTTAACTAGAAATAAATTGTTATACCGGAGTAATGTCTTGCAAGTTCTGGGACTGCTATCTTGGTAGAGTGGTGCAAATAATGAATCTTTCCCTTCTGCCAGCCCTCAGCTGCCCTTTGAGGTCCCAAGGTGCTCACCTTCCCCCTCCACTCCCAAGTCAGCAGGCAGATCTGAGGTGATCTCTTGACCGAACACCAAAACATATTTAAAATTTTAGATGCATCCTATCTGTGACACTGATTTTCCTAAGGAAATGTTCTGCTACAGCATTTGAAAAACCAAGAGAAAAAAAAATCTCTTCCTTGTCAATGAAAACAAAAGTAATAAAGGAGATGCTTTGCATAGCTACAGAAATTTTCACTTGTAATATTTGGGTCCTTAAGCACATATCATTGAATATTATCCTATTCATTCAGATCTCTAAATTTGCTAAGGTTATCATAATTAAATTTCAGATTACTTTAATTCTAAGTCCCATTTTTCTCTGTGCTAGCTGCCACTCACCCCTCCATTCCCCCGGGATCTTTTCTCTCAGACCTTTCTGCAGTGGTCACCCTCTCGTAGTTTCCTGACCTTCAGTCTGATTGTTTGCTCCTTTCAAATTGTGAGGTGCCCCAGGGGGGAAAACTCACATATGATCTCTCCTGAATCCGATAAAGGGAATAACATAGGGAGGTTTCTTCCTCATTGTGGTCTCTCCTCCTCATTATTTGCTCAACCTAGAAAAAAATATGGGTGCCATTCCCTTTTTCTCCTTTCTCACAAACTCACTTGACATCTCATTTTTTAATTTTTTTTCCTCTCTGCTAGGATGCTTGTGTTGGCTTCTGCCTCTAAGAATTAAGAGCCTCCTCCCCCATTAGAGACAGTATAATTTTTGCCCTTTGTATTCTATGTTGCAAATATAGTTTAAATGTAAACCAGCTGCTTATTTTATGTGTGTTGTGTTGGTCACTGGTGACATAGTATCCTTAGTCCTCCACCCCATGGTGTGTTAAGTAGGGACAATAATGCTAGGTTCTATTTATGTTTCTCTGAGTGTCTCTAAGATTTTTCTCTATCTTATGAGGAATAGTACCATCCTGATTTTTTTATCACAAACTCATCATTCATGGAAAGTCCCAAAAGAGCAGTCCTCATCACCATATGGGCAGCTGTACTGGATGACCCTTTAAAAAACATCCTTTTAACTTTCCCTATTCAGCTTCCCTTGGTACCAGTTTCTTGTCCTACCACACCAACATATTTTTTTTCTCCTACTCAGAAAACTTTATGATTAATGACATCTTCTATGAGGTGAATTTCATTATCTAAACCATGCTTGGTAACTATATTATTCTCAACCTTTTTATTTAACATACTACATTTTCATAATCAAAGAAGTAAAAGTAGATTTGTACATGCTTGACATTCCATTCCAACTGCTTAAGGGATTTTAGACTCTTCTAGTAAATTAATCTGTGAACCACTACCCTGACTTTTATGTTTTACTATGTCATTTGGGTGTATTTTGAGGGATGCATGAGAAGACACATATGGATTTAAGTGGTATGTATACCAGGTACTTAAGGTAGATCCAGGTTTTGTAGGGTCCAAAGCTCATACAATTTGGGTAGCTCACTTTAAGAAAAAGAATGAAAAATTATGAATACATAACTCAAGCCTCTGAAGGGGATTGTGAGGTCAGGGTCCTGAAGAGTCAGCTTCCTTGACTCCATTGTAAATACATCTCTATAGCCATTGAATTATTGTGCTTGGATACATGCATGGGAAGTATTTACAGGATTAGCTAGTAGGCATAGTAGGTCAGTATTGCAATATTCTGCATAGACAAGATAAGAATATTGGATTTACTCCTATGGCAAAATATCCAAATACCTTTTTTGCTTTCTTTCATTATAATCCTGTTTCATACTGGTTGTGAATTGCTGTAGTGATGGGTGGGGGGACTTGGAAAGGGTTAGAGGAATTAATGTAAAATATAAAAGGGTAATCTACAAAATGTTTGTGACTGTATCCTCTTATGAGTTGAGCTTGAGACATTTCTTTATCTGTTGCTGTGTTGCCATCTGTCTCTGTGGGCAATAGATTTCTTAATCTGTGGCACCCAAATTGGTCTTTTTGTTTATTTATTTTGTTTAAATTCAAGTTAGTTAACATATAGCATATTATTAATTTTGGGTAGAATTTAGTGATTCATCAGTTGCATATAACACGCAGTGCTCATTACATCAAGTGCCCAATTATCCCTTCCCCCCACCCCTTCTCCATTCCAGCAACCTTCTCCATAGTTCTCTATAGTTAAGAGTCTCTTATGGTTTGTCTCCCTCTCTGTTTTTATCCTCTTTTATTTTTTCCTTCTCTTCCTGTATGTTCATGTTTTGTTTCTTAAATTCCACATATGAGTAAAATCATATGGTATTTGTCTTTCTCTGACTGACTTATTTTGCTTAGCATAATATCCTCTAGTCCCATCCACATTGTTGCAAATGGCAAGATTTCATTCTTTTAATGGCTGAGCAGTATTCCATTATATAATCTATATATAGATATAGATATAGATATAGATATAGATATAGATATATCATATCTTCTTTATCCATTCATCCATTCATGGGCATCTGGGCTCTTACCATAGTTTGGCTATTGTGGACATTCCTGCTATAAACATTGGGATGCATGTGCCCCTTCGAATCACTATGTTTGTATCCTTTGATTAAATACCTAGTAGTGCAATTGCTGGGTTGTAGGGTAGTCCTATTTTTAACTTTTTGAGGAAACTTCATACTGTTTTCCAGAGTGGTTACACCAGTTTGCATTCCCACCAACAGTGTAACGATGTTTTTCTGTAGAGATAGGGGTCAGTTTCAGTATGATAGCAATCCCTATTCCCAGATATTTGTCAGTCACCCACCATATGCAAGGTACAATACTGGATACCAGGGGAAAAATAAACTGTATGAGAGACTATATATAGTGACTTAGAAAAAAGACATCAACTGACAAATGAGTGTCAAAGGTAGTGAGAGGGAGGTACAAGTATTCTAGAGTCTCTTCAAAGAAGAGAAAGATGTTAAGTGAAATTTTAAAGATAAACAGAACTTAGAAAAGTGAAATACTATACAGAGAAGTGTGGGTCTGTTTTGGCTCCAAATTCCAAATTACTTGGTACATAAATAACAAATGGAGAGTGTGATCCTCAGAGATATGTCTATTATTTTTTTTAAGATTTATTTATTTATTTTTTTAGAGAGAGAGAGAGCATGAGTGGGGAGAGGGGCGGAGGGAGAGGGAGAGAGAGAATCCCAAGCAGACTCCCCGCTGAGCACGGAGTCTGCCATGGGGCTCAATCCCAGGACCCCGAGATCATGACCTGAGCTGAAATCAAGAGTCAGACACTTAACTGACTGAGCTACCCAGGCACCAAAGATATGTCTATTTTTAAGAATGCTCTTGAGTTATAGAGAGTTTACTTGGAATGACGGGCCCTGTCAGCAAATGATCTTACATTCAGGGTTCATTTGACTATGTCCACTCTAAGTCCAAAGGGATAATTGGTTGCTTGATCATTTTTATGGCTACTCAGGTCCAGTGATTTGGAGGGAAAATGGCTTAACATTACTCAGTCATTATTACATCATAAAAGATGAAATTATAAGAAACAATTGAGGTCACCTAGATGCACCCTTTCATTTTAATGGTGAAGCAGACTCAGAAATGCAAAATAACTCAACATCATACATCTAGTAGTGTTTTAGAACCAAACAAAAATTTGCAGATATTTTTTATCTCCAGAGAGGAAAAGGAAGAAACAAAGTAGCATTGTTTTGGACATGCTGAGTTTGAAGTGCTTGAGTGAGATTTACAGATGATGTCTAAGAAATGCTTTGTTAATTATGTCTGGCCTTCAGGGAAGTGGTTAGTTCAAGGGATAAGGATTTCAGAACTTTAGAATATAGATGAATGTGAAGAATATCTCCCTCCAAGGGAGCACTTAGATATCTTAAATCTCACTTAAAAGAAGCAATTGTCACAAATGTTGTGAGGTTGTACCTTGAACATGAACATTGCACTATCTTCTCCCAAGTTCCTATCACCCAGCTTCTGGCCCATCATCATAAATTATAATATACATTCCACAAAGCAGCTCATGACATTAATTTATCATTCATTCAAAAATATTTATTGCCAGACCCTATTTTAGGTATTATGGATAATGTGGTAAACAAAACAGATAAGGTCCAAGTAGTTGATGTTATGGTGAAGAAGATAAACTATTCCTAAATTAACAAATAAGTTGAATTCAGCAAGTGGGAAATTCAAGATAGCAAATTCAGATAGTGGGAAATATTCAAAAAATTAAAGAGACTGATGTGATGAGAGTGCTGAGGTTGAGATTTACACTGGGTAGTCAGGGAAGGCCTTGCTCTGAAAGGTAACATTGGAGTGGAAACCTGAATGACCTTTTAGAAGAAGAGAGTTTCAAGTCGAGAAAATAATAAGTGAAAAGACTTCAAATAGTCAATGAACTTAAAAGATTCAGAAGAGAGGAAGGGAACCATCATGGAGAAGCACTTGAGCAAGGGGAAGAAAGGCATTAGATGAAGTCTCATCATGAGAGGGAGACAACAGGGAGCTGATTGTATTGGGCCCCACATGACTATGGTGGGGGATTTAGATGTTACTTCTTGTGCAGTGGAAAACCATTAATGACTTTAAGGCAAGAGAGTGACATGATCTGATTTATGTTTTAAAAAGATGACTTAGGGTGGGGTGCCTGGGTGGCTCAGTCATTGGGCATCTGCCTTTGGCTCAGGTCATGATCCTGGGGTCCTGGGATCGAGCCTCGCATCGGGCTCCCTGCTTGGCGAGAGGCCTGCTTCTCCCTCTCCCACTCCCCCTGCTTGTGTTCCCTCTCTCGCTGTGTCTCTCTCTGTCAAATAAATAAATAAAATCTAAAAAAAAAAAAAAAGATGACTTAAGGTGCTGATTTGGAAATGAACTGTAGGAGGCAGGAGTAGAAGCACAAAGACCAATTACGAGCTAGTGCAAGTGTCCGCATGACAGATTGTGGTGCTTGAGCAACAACTGCCACAGTAGAGATGCAGAGGAGGGTATGGAATCTAGGTGTGTTTAGGCAGAATAATGGATTCACTTTCATAGTGGATTATAGGAGGGTGCTGGAGAGCTGGGGGTGATGAATGAGAGGAATTGAGTTTTGGCTTTCTAAAAGATGTGGGTAGTCGTTTCATTTACGAAGAGGAGAAAGCCTGGGAGGGAAATGGCTTAGGGGAAGAAATCAAAGGATACCAATAATTGGTATCTAAAGTATCTGGTATCCTGATTTATTTAACCAATAAACACTTTCACTCTGTTTGGCAATGAATTGTATATCCTCAGAATTCATGTGTTGAGGTCCTAACCCCTAGTACCTCAGAGTGTGACTGCATTTGGAGATAGAGGTACTTAAGTTAACATTGGGTCATTAGGGTGAGCTCTAATCCAATATGACTGGTGTCTTTATAGGAAGAGGAGATTAGGGCACACATGCTTGCACACAAGGAAAGATCATGTGAGGACACATTGAGAAGGTAGCCATCTGAAAGCCAAGGGGTGAGGACTCTGAAGAAACCTACTCTGCTGACATCTTGATCTTGGACTTCCAGTCTCCAGAATTATGAGAACAAAACACTTTTATTGTTTAAGAAATCCATTCCATGATATTTTGTTTTGGCAGCTCTAGCAAACTAATATGTACCCCTTGTCTTACTTTATTTTTCTGCAACATCTGAAATTGTCAACTACCCATTTAAAAAACTGTCACATTTTATTAGTAAATTTAGCTAGAATAAAAGAGTCCCAAATAACAAAGATGAGGTAGAAGTTTACTTATCTTACACTTAAAAGCCTAAATTCAGAGCTGGGTGATTACTCTATCATGTCAAGGCCCCAGATTCTTTCTAGCATTTTGCTCTGCCATCTTTGGGGTTTTTCCTCATTAACATGGTCCAAAATAGCTTACCCCCATGTCAACACTCAAGACAAAGAAAGGACACAACCAACCCTGAAAGGAAGTAACCTAAAAACTGCCCACATCACTTGATCTTATGTACCATTGGTCAGGACTTAGTTACATAGCTAGCCATGCCTGACTTTGAGAGAAGCTGGGGAAAGAGACCAACTAAAAAGTAGGGATTCTACTATCAGAAAGGAGAAGAAAGAAATTATTTCAAAAATAGCTTTATACATGGCAGGCACTAAACATGTGAATTTAATCACTTTTTTATTTTATCTATTATAATATCACCTCTAAATATTCTAAAACTAAGGTTTATTTCCTAAAATTATTTGTCCTATACAGTTTAAAGAACCACATGTTATATTTGTCTTTTTCTATCTACCCAATCATGATATAGTAGAAATCAAACTATTTGATTTTTCAAACTTGTAAAATTCAATGATTTATTAAATTATCCCTAAGATTTCTTCAAGATAAAATGTCTATGCATGTATGCTATGTAACACATATTCTACTTACCGTACGTAGTTGAGAAATGAGGTATATTAATGTAGTTGTCAGGTATCAATGTTATGGTGAATTATTTATTTCCAAATAACCGGTCATACAGTTCCTAGACAGCCCTTCTTTATTAAAAAACAAAACAAAAAACAAAACAAAAACCCAGATGAAAATACTCAAAATATTGTGGCTAATGATCTTTTCCAGTCTGTTCAGACATATTAAACCACAAGGTGGCAGTCGTAGAGAAAGTTCTCTTTTATTTCTCAGGCTAAATAAACCACTGTTTGGAGAAATATTACCAAGTATTGTTTTTTTTCTCCTTCAGTTTCACATGTATGTTCCAACCTGTTACAGAAAAAGGAATAACATTTTTTGTTTGTGTGTGTCGAAAAAAAAAAAAGGGACGAAACCTAACACTTTGGTAATTGTTCAAGTGTAAATTTAGAATATCTCATTACCACAAATATATGCAAAATGTTCATGCATGGGATGTTCGTGCAGTCATAGAAGACATAAACTCAAAAATTTCAAATTCCTCATACTTCCCATATTTATGTTTAATCAGCAGTAC
The DNA here is from genome assembly GCF_054177405.1 of Leptonychotes weddellii. Taxonomy (NCBI): domain Eukaryota; kingdom Metazoa; phylum Chordata; class Mammalia; order Carnivora; family Phocidae; genus Leptonychotes; species Leptonychotes weddellii. Next base: position 56,607,473 of record NC_138376.1, read on the forward strand.
TTCAGCAGCTTAAAACTTCTCTGCTCTTTTCAAAAGCAATAATTTTATAATCCATATATTCGGTTACTACTTAACCTGTAATGGATAGTGATTTTCTTAATGTAGAAACAATATTTATTACTGAGTGTAATGTGTATTTCATAGACTAAAGTAGCAAAGTATTTACCCTTTTGAAGAATTTATAGCTGTATTCTAATTGAGTCCAAGGAGCAAAAAAATAAACAAACATATCCATTTCTATTAACAAAGACAACTGAGAGTCATTTGAGAATGTGGATAGTTTTTAGGCATTATATAAGCAAAAGGCTAAAACTCTGAGATATAAATCAGCTATGGGATTTCATCTTAAAGTTTACATGATATAATAGAGATAAAAATCAAAGCACATTGACATCGTTAAAAATGACATATAATCTAAGTTTGGGAAAGCTGTTTTTCCTGAATGCTCATTAGAATTGCTCCTGAATGATAATCTCCAAAAATGCAGTTAATCACTCCTCACTTCCTCTACCAGAGGCATGGGCCCTGCCCATACAGAGGCCTGTCTCAGCTCCGCATGTCCCCAAATGACTTAATTAGGTCCTGGGCTTATGATTACTCTCTGGATCCCAACGTGGGCCAATCCTCTCCCTCCCTGTTATACTCTGCGCTGGACTGGGAATGTCAGCGTTGGGTTGCAGGTGTGGTCCTGCCGTGTCTGGTCAACATGGTCACCTGAGAACTTTTGGGCTTTCAAGAGCTGGGTGCTCCCTGCACATGTCGGAGGCTTTGGTCTGCGGTTGGTGCTTGCCTAGCGCTGCCCTGGTGGCTGGGGGGTCTGTGGTACCATAAACACAGGGGCCGTTCCTGACCCTGCTGCCTCCACTTCAGCTGACACGGGGTGTCCTCTTCCTTCGCCTCCCCTCCATGTGCAGTTTCCCGCTCTCTATCTAAGGAGCTGCCAAAGTTTTCTTCTGAAAGAGCCTATTTTTTTGAAGATCCTGTTCCTTAGTTCCCTGCCAGCCACCATGTGTCTGATCCAGGTCCACCTGCTTGCCATTGCCCTGGTCCCCTCCATCCACCGTGGGCCCACTCCTGCTGCTCCATGCCAACTTGAATGCAAGGCATTTACTCTACTTCACCAGAAATCCAAGTACATGTAATGTATTATTTCAGTTACTGTTTTTACATAGCAAATCATCTTTGGCAGCTTTGTCCTGTGTCAGCTTATCTAAGCTGAAACTCTCTTCCCTAGCTCGTTCTGAGCTAGTTTAGTCCCAAGAGGCATTTCCATGAGGTTAGGAAGGTGGGAATGAAGCAGCGGCCATGACTGTGCATGGAAGGTCAGCATACGGTTAGGTGCTATTGCAGTTTCCATTGTGTGGATCTGCTGGCTTATCTTGTTCCTGCAGGACAACAGCTAAGCCCGCTCGTGCAGCATCCTCCAGATAGCCTCATTTAGTTCCATGGTAACGTTCCCCTGCATGTCACCCACATGTCCGAGGCTTGGAAGAGATGAGAGACCAAAGCAGTTTCCAGGTTGTTCTTGAGGTTCCCAGCTCATTCTCACGGATTCCTTTTTGTTCTTGCTCCTCCGCTGCCTTCTTCATCCCTGTCCCACCATACGCTTTACATCCATTTGTCTTTCTCAACTGTCTGCCCTAATGACCCTAGGCTCTAGCTCAGATTCAGAAGCAACAAGCATGTATAAAAAATGTAATAAGTTCTTATGATACTGTAAGGTCGATGTCTTTAGCAAATCCATTATTTTTTATATCATTTCTACTAGTTCTTCCTCTTGAATCAAACCCTGACTGATACATGAGTTGGTACTAGAAGTGGTTCCAGAGGAATCTAATCTTAAGAATGAATTCTCTGGATGGGTTCTGAGATATCTGGAATTTGTTCTCTAATTTGGTTAGACTTAAGTGCATTAATGACCCTTTTCTAGGGTATAGGTAAGTAACACTGGTGTTCCATGGCATGCAATAGAAAAAAAAATGTATTTAAATTATCATCTTTAGGTACTTGTAATCAAATGCATATAAATATCTTATGTTAAAGTTACGTGATTGATTGAGAAGGAGTAGGATCTTGCTGATGTAAAGGGATCATATGGTTGTATTTGATGAAGCTACAGTCCTTGAATTCACATATTTTTGAGTCTTCTTTTCGAGTAGAAGCAACTTTTCCTCCCCTATGTGAGGATATTTGTTTCCTTGTATCTAAAGACACTCAAGTGGATTTTCCTGAGGTAGTTGCTTTGCAAAAAGTACTAATCTTCCTCACGACCTACCTTCATTAATTCTCATTGCTTTGAAACCTATAACCAGACCCAGTCCCAGTAGAATTCATGAGGCACAGAGTGTGATTAGTGAGAAGGTATGACATACATTAAAAAAACTGCACACTATTTGCCCATTTATTTCTACAGAAGTCTGAAGCACAATGTGGGAATGGATCCTAGTGGTGTGAGATAGGGGTTGAAGGAATACAAAATTGGATCCAGCCAAATTTATTGAAATGTATTTACTAAGCAGAACTTTTCAATGCTTGCATTAGCTTAACAGCTTACATGGTTGCTTGTTTCAAACCTGGACTTGTGCATGGCCTACACTAAAAGAGGTTGAAGGGCCAGCCAGACTTCCTTGCTATACTGAATAGGAAAGTACCCAAAGGAGTCATCAGGTTGCTAGTGTGGATTTATCACACAAGATATATTTGTCCTCGCCCTCAATAGATTCTCCAGGAGAGTAAATTTTCTTCACTAAGTGTCTGAGAAATACATTCAAGAGAGGAGTCCTAGCATTCTTGAGGAGCTCTGGGGTAGGTATTCTCTGTAGGCCATGGATATCATCCTCTGTAGGATGATAGAGGGCTGGACTCTCAGAATTCACTGGAGATGATAACATTCTAGGTTTGCAGAAGTGGCATCACCTAACTGTGAAAGACAATGTAGATATGGTAACCATAATAGTTAACAGGTCTGCGGCAGTAATCAGAATGACCTGACTAATAAAGCTCTTTGGCTTTGGTTAGTTATGATGCTCCTAGAAGTAGAATAAATGGGTGCCTACTAAGGCCTTGACAAATTTCGAATCTTGAGCCATTAGCACCCAGAGACTCCTGAATGAGGGGGAGGCTAGGTCCCCTTGACAAATTACCCTGCTCTCAGCCAAAAATTATACTGTAAATATTCCTCCTCACCTTCCCTAAAGAAACTGAATCCATTTGCCAGGATGACTATGCATTGCAGAAGGGAAATAATCAGACATTTTAGGAATTGTTGGACAATGGCTCTGAACTGAATTTAATTCCTAGTCACCCAAAATGCTACTGTGGTCCATCAGTCAGAGAAGGGGCTTATGGATGTGAGGTGATCAGTGAAGTTTTGGATTGAGTCCATCTCACTGTGGGCTCAGTGGGTTTCTGAATTAACCTTATAGGTACAACCCCAATGTGGAATTCATTATTAGATTAGAACATGCTGTCAGCTGTCTGAATCTTCATACTGTTTCTCTGGCCTGTGGAGTGAAAGCCATTATGGGCAAGGAAAGACACCCTCAAACCATTACAGCTGTCTAGTTGGCAAACTTTTACTGTAAAGGGCCCATAAATTAGTAAATATGTTAGGCTTTGTGGGTCACACGTAGTCTCTGTTTCTTCTTTTTCTCCTCCTCCTCTTTCTTCTTCCTCCTCCCCTTCTCCTTCGCCTCTTCTTCCTCTTTCTTTTTCTTCTCTCCTTTTCCCCCTTCTTCTCTTTCTCTTCCCCTCCTCCTCCTCACCCCCACTCCTCCTTATCTTCTTTTCCCTCCTTCATCTTCTCCTCCTCCTTCTTCTTCTCCTTAATCCTTTGAAAATGTAAAAATAGGTATATATTCTTAGCTTGTGGGCTGGATAAAAAGAGGCCAAAGATTACATTTAAGCCACGGGCCATAGTGTACCAACCCTTGCTCAGTGAACTGAGCCATGCCAAGTTATCTCTGCCAAGGTGAAGGATAGGATGCTGCATCTGATTCCTCCTCCCACTAAGAAAGAGGCATAATACTTGGTGTGCTTTTTTAGATTTTGAAGGAAACATATATCTCATTTGGGCATACTACTCTGACTAGTTATCTAGTAAAACAAAAAGCTGCCAGTTTTGAGTGGGGCCCAGAAAAGTAAAAGGTCAAAGGCAAGGGGTCCAGGCTGCCACGCAAGCTTCTCTGCTACTTGGGCCATGAGTTAATGGATCCAGTGGTACTCAAATAACTTGTGGGAGGAAGGGACCCATGGCCCTTCCTCCCAGCACTGCTCCCTCTTGTTCTGCACTTATGGCTTCATGGAGTGTACCCTTTGATGGTTGATTGAAGAAGAAGAGAATTCTGCACCAGATGCTGGCACTAGCAGAAACTGAACAGCAGCAGCACCACAAGCCTGCCCTCAAGTCCTTCAGGTGGCTTCCAAGTGCTGTGGTGGAAGAAAATCCTCTCAGTGGGCAGAGCTTTAGGCATTGCACCTGGTGCTTCATTTTTCCTTGTGGAAAAGCTTGCCAGAGTTATAAATATACAATACTTTATGATCAGGGGTTAATAGTTTGGTCCCCTGCCATCTGACCTCTCTTTCCTGCTAGCTTTTTTCCATCCTTATTCCTCTCAACATCCCTCTGTCCCTTCCTTTCTTTCCTCTGAACCCTATACGGTAACTCCTTTCTTTTTGATAAATCTCAGCATCATCTGACTCTCAGGCTCCAGACTTTTGTTTCTCCCATGATCAAATACAGTCTTGAAAGGAGCCTATTTCTCCCTACATAGCAATAATGTCTACTAAGGAAATGCAAATTTCTCCAGCTTAGATGCATATGCGAATGAGAGAACAATGGCTTTAATGTCCTACCTATGCTGCTTTTTCTGCAGGGTTGATACATTCAGCTGCAGCATGACCTTCATAGGTTCTGAGCTAGAAAGCAACAAAGACAGCAAGAAGGAACTATTTGCCCATCTTGCTCTGTTTAAAAAGAAGTATTGCGATGTGTGTCAGAGTCTCCAAGACCATTCTCAGACTGGATGGTGTTCACTAGGAAGACTTATCGGAATCCGAAACTATTATACTCACAGTTATCATTTGTTACAGTGAGAGAAATACAGATTAAAATCAACAAAGGGAAAAGGCTCATGGGGCAAAGTACAGAAGAAGTACAGAAAGCTTTCAGGTGACCCATCTCAGAGAAGTTGTACAGAGTGCTCTGAATTCTCCCACCGATCATGTGTGACCACAAATGCAAAGTGTTGCCAACCAGGAAAGCTCCCCCAAACCTTGATGTTCAGGGTTTTTATCAGAGGCCAGTCACAAAGGCATGCAACACTTACGTGACTGATCTCAGTTTCTCAGACTCTAACCTCCATGCAAAGACAGGTGTTACCATAAATCATATTATTAACATAAATTGTCTAGTCAAACCTCTACAGTGTGGCCCAAGCCTCAGACTTACAAACGTACTTATGAAACAGAACATTCCAAGGCTCAGAGCTCAGCTCCCTGGAGTTGGTCAAGGGCTAGTCTTGAAAACAAGTCTTTCTTGGAAATACAGGGATTTGAGAAACTCAGCTTTGTTGAGTTAATCCTCTCCTGCCCGCTGGGTATTCACACTGGGACTTCTGACTCGAAGGTGTCCCTGTTCAGCAAGAAAAGCCAAAGAAGGAAAAACAGCATTAGACAGGGATTATAGGGTAGGAATCAAGGGCTCTAGCTTTGATTTAACAGCCTGACTGTGCCACTTTCATCTTTGACAGTGGAGAAGTTGTTGAACTTCGCTGTTGTTACTTTTATTTCTCATTTGTAGAATGGGGATAATTGGAATATCTACCTCGAAGATTTATTGTGAGGATTAAATAACCTAACTTATATAAAATACCACATTAAGTGCTCAATAAGTCTTAGCCATGGCCAAATCAAACATGGTGACTAAATGGAAATTCCACAGACCTTTACCCTCCTATAGGCTCTGTCCTTTCCCACAGTAGGCTCCTTCGTGCGGTAGCTCACCGCCATCTGAATATTGATATATGGCCAGATAACAGGCATGGGAAAGGCTGCTATGCTAATGTTTACTGTGTTTGTAAGTGCAAGGGTTTTTTGAAAGTGTGGTTTCACAGGTTGGGTTCTGTGAAAAGCAGACTCTAGGAGACAGGAGCATGCAAGAGTTTTATTAGAGAATGCTCTTTCAGTCAATATTTGGGGAAAGGAAGGGAAGGGGAGGGGAGGGGAGGGGAGGGGAGGGGAGGGAAGGGAAGGGAAGGGAAGGGAAGGGAAGGGAAGGGAAGGGAAGGGAAGGGAGGGGAAGGGAAGGGAATGAGACCAGATCCTGTCCTCGGAGAAGCTGAGGTGTGAGGCAGTTTCAATGAAGCTGCTGCTACTAGCAGGTTTAAAGCTGAGATACCCCTAACAGATTTGTCCCAAGTTGAGGTGAAGGAGGCCAGGAATTTGCATCCCTGTGTCAATCCAACTACTGAATTTCGCCCACTCTGGGAGGGGCGCATCTTTGGTTGAGGCAGCTGTCTTCTGCTGAGACTATGATTACAGTTGCCTGGCAGGTAAAGGCAGGTGGGCTTCATGGGCGTGCAGACCCCATGCACAGAAGAGTCCAATATTTGTGTTAATTCTCTACTGCCACCACCTTGAAATTCTTAATAATATTTGAACAAGGGGCCAGGCCCCTCATTTCCATTTTGCACGGGATCCCACAAATTACAGAGTTGGTCCCAGCTAGGGGCTGTCTGTTGGTAGCACTCTCAGCAGCTGGGATAATAAGTCTACCTCTGAAGGGGGATTCGTGTGGCATATCACAGCACCACCAGCTTCTAGTATGGGAATAGAGAGGACCACTTCTAAGAAAAAATTGAATACTTTAAACAAATAGGATAATTAAACTCATTAGAGAAAAAAGGTTCAATTTCTTTCCTATAAATTAAGTTCTGTGTCATTCTCTGGCTTCCTGAAAAAGATCTGAGATTTTAAGTTATCATGTGCCTAGTTGATTGACTGTATAGAGCTTAAAACTTAAGTAAACAACAACAACAAATAGGCATTTTATACATCCTGAAGTCTGTGTTAGAGACTGTGGCCTTGTGCCAGTCAGTTGATTGGCTTAAGATCAGCACAGTGAGAAAGCAGACACTGGGGAAGAAAAGCAGGCATTTCCTTTTCCTGGGTAGTCAACTTGCTGGGGATTGTTTTACATTGTTCAATATGGGGAGAGTAGACCAAAAATAAATAAATAAATAAATAAAGGAGAAGGAGAAGAAAAAGAACTAAGGATACTTTTTTCCAGATGCTCAGCTTTGAATTGAGTTTGAATTTTGATGTTTCTTCTGTTTTCTTCAGAAAATTTTTCTGGAAAGTGCTATAAATTTAAGATACTGGTTTATGATCTTCATTACAAAAAATGAACAAAATGAGATCTCCTAAATATCTTCTCAGTAAATATATATTCTGTGACTTGATGTATGGAAAATTTACCAAAATTTGTCATTAAGGAGATTTTCAACAAATCCATTTTACCACTGATTTCTGTTTGCCAATTGTTTAATCTCTTGTTTTGAGAAAGGACCATGACATGAATGTTTATAATAATCAAATACCAGTCTTCATTCAGGCTAAAATCCTTTATTCAATATCTAATTCAGGCATATCTAATCTTTTTGCTGTTGAGATACAACATTGTTGTGGTTGTGGTGATTGTTGTTTTAATACTAATCACAACCAGAATATAATATGTTGGTTAATTTTAAAAATAAATTTGATGTTGAAAAATCATTGAGATTTTGAAAACCCACACCAAGTAATAGGTGACAGTCTGAGATGGCTCAAAAATTGGACCTGAGAATGATTTATGGCTTAACTACTGTAACTTTCATGAAAATTCGCCTGACCCTAAGAGCTTAGAGATAACCTGTCCTCTGATGTCAGGGAGAATAAAGAAAGCAATAAAGCAAGCAGTGGAGCTCATGTAATTAGGGGTAAAAAATGAAATACAAGACAGTGTCAAGGACCACAAAAGGAGGCATTACAGTGGGATGGCTCCAAGAACAGACGCTAGAGTCAGGTTGCCTGGGTTCAAATCCCAGCTCTACCTCTTTGTGATGATGGTGGTTTAGGGCTAATTATGGCTTTGTCCTCCATTAAGTCTTCGTTTTCTTATGTATAAATAGTGGTGATATTTATTTCGTGGATTATTAGGAGTGTTAAATGGATTAACATGCATAAAGTACTTAGAATAACACTTAACAGGGGCGCCTGGGTGGCTCAGTTGGTTAAGCGACTGCCTTCGGCTCAGGTCATGATCCTGGAGTCCCGGGATCGGGTCCCGCATCGGGCTCCCTGCTCAGCAGGGGGTCTGCTTCTCCTTCTGACCCTCCCCCCTCTCATGCTCTCTCTCTATTTCGTTCTCTCTCTCAAGTAAATAAATAAAATCTTAAAAAAAAAAAAAAAGAATAACACTTAACATATAATTAGTGTTTTGGTGTTTTTTTTGTTTTTGTTTTTGTTTGTTTTTCCTTTTATTGAGGTATAATTGACAAATAGAATTATAATAAAGGGTACAATGTAATGACTTGATAACATATACATTGTGAAAAGAGTCTCTTCATCCAGTTAATTAATACATCCATCACTTCACATGTTTACTTCTCTTCCTTTCCTTTCCTTTCCTTTCCTTTCCTTTCCTTTCCTCCCTCTCTCCTTTCTCTCTTTTTCTTTCTTTCTTTCTTTTTTTCAAAAGTTAAATTCTACCCTCTTAAATTTTAATATATAATACAGTGTAATCAACTATAGTCACCATGTTGTACATTAGATCCTCAGACCTTATTTATCTCATAACTGAGAGTTTATACCCTTTTATCAGCCTGTCTCTGTTTTCCTCATCCTCCTGACTGCTCACAATCACCATTCTACTGTTTCTATGAGTTCAACTTTTTTTTTTTTTTTAATTTGACAGATAAGTGATACCATGCAGTATTTGTCTTTCTGTCTGGCTTATATCGCTTAGCCCCCCAGTTCACCCAAGTTGTTGCAAATTGCAATATTTCCTTAATTTTTTTAACTGCTGATTAATATTCCTTTGTATATATCTCACATTCTCTTTATCCATTCATCTGTTGATGGACATTTATGTTGTTTCCATACTTTGACTATTGTGAAAGTGTTGCAATGAACATAAGAGTACAGATATCTCTCTGAGGTAATGGTTTAATTTCCTTAGGTATATACACCCCAGAAGTGGGATTGTTGGATCATATGGTAGTTGTTTTTAATTTCTTAAGGAATGTCCTTACAGATTTTTCATAGTGGCTGTAGCAGTTTACATTCCCACCAACAGTGTACAAAGGGCTCCCCTTTTCTCACATCCTTACCAGCGTTTGTTATCGCATGTCTTTTTGATAACAGGCATCCTAACATGTGAGATGATATTTCACTGTGGTTTTGATTTATATTTTTAAAAGATTTTATGTATTTATGTATTTATTTATGAGATAGAGAGAGAGAGCATGCGAGAGAGTACAAGCAAGGGGGAGCGGCAGAGGGAGGGAGAAACAGGCTCCCCGCTGAGCAGGGAGCCCGACACAGAGCTTGATCCCAGAACCCTGAGATCATGACCTGAGCTGAAGGCAGACGCTTAAAACCGACTGAGCCACCCAGACGCCCTTGATTTATATATTTCTGATGGTTAATGATGTTGAGCATCTTTTCATGTACTTTTTGTCCATTTGTATGTCTTTGGAAAAGTTTCTATTCAGCAGGTTCTTTGCCCACTTTGTAACTGAGCTACTTTTTTTTTTTTTTGCTATTGAGTTGTATGAGTTCTTTACATATTTTAGATATTAACCCCTTATTGAATATGCAGTATGCAAATATCTTTTCCCATTTCGTATGTTGTCTTTTCATTTTATTGATAGTTTCCTTTGCTGTGTAGAAGCTTTTAGTTTGATATAGTCCCACTGATTTATTTTTGCTTTTCTTGTCATTGCTATTGGTGTCAAATGCAAAAAATCATTGCCAAGGCCCACTCAAGGAGCTTACCTTCTATGTTTTCTTCTCGGAGTTTTATGGTTTCAAATCTTACATTCAAATCTTTAATTTGTTTTGAGTTAGTGTATGGTGTAAGATACTGGTCCAGTTTCATTCTTTTTCATGAGACTGTCCAGTTTGCCCAACATCATTTATTGAAGAGACTATCTTTTCCATATTGTATATTTTTGTCTCCTTTGTGGAAATTTAATTGACCATATATGTGTGGGTTTATTTTTGGGCTCTCTATTTTGTTCCATTGATGTATGTGTCTGACTTTATGCCAATACCATACTATTTTGATGGCTATAACTTTGTAATATAGTTTGAAATCAAGATGAGTGATGCCTCCATATTTGTTATTTCTCAAGTTTGCTTTGGCTATTTGGGGTCTTTTGTGTTTCCATAAAATTTTAGGATTTTTAAAAAATTTCTGTGGAAAAAAATGCCATTGGAATTTTTATAGGGATTGCATTGAATCTGTAATTTGCTTTGGGTAGTATTTAACAATACTAATTCTTCCAATCCATGAATGTGGAATATCATTCCACTTATTTGGGTCTCCTTCAACTTTTTAAGTTAATGTTTTATAGTTTTCAGAGTGCAGGTCTTTCATCTTCTTGATTCAGTTTATTCCTAACTATTTTATTGTTTTTGATGCTATTGTAAGTGGGATTATTTTCTTAATTTCTCTTTACAATAGTTCATTGTTAGTGTATAGAAACTTAGATTTTATATATTGATTTTGTATCCTGAAACTTCACTGAATTTGTTTACTGGTTCTAACAGACTTTTTGTGGGGTCTTCAGGTTTTCTATAAATAGTATCATGTCATCTATAAAGAGGGACAGTTCCACTTCTTTCCAATTTGGATGCCTTCCCTCCCACCCCCTATTTGCTCTGTCTAGCATTTCTAGTACTATGTTGAATAAAAGTGACAAGAGTGGACAATCTTGTCTTGTTCCTGATTTTAGAGGGAAAGCTTTCAGCTTTTTATCATTAAGTATGATGTTACCTCTAGGCTTCTTATTATGGTGATGTACATTTCTTCTATATCCAATTGTGAAGGATTTCTATCATGAAAGAATGTTGAATTTTGTCAAATAATTTTTCTGCATCTATTAAGATGGTCATATGATTTTTCTCCTTCATTTGTTGATGTGGCATATCACATTTATTGATTTGCATATGTTGAACCATCCTTCAATCCCAGGAATATATCCCACTTGATCATGGTGTATGACCCTTTTAATGTGCCATTGAATTCAGTTTGCTAATATTTTGTTAAGTATTTTTGTATCCATGCTTATTAGGGTTATTGGCCTGTAATTTTTTTTTTCTTGTTGTGTCCTTGCTTATCTTGTAAATGAATTTGGAAGTGTTCCTTCCTCTTCTATTTTTGGAAGAGTTTGAGAAGGATTGTTACTAATTCTTCTTTAAATGTTTGGTAGAATTGCCAGTGATACAATCTGGTCCTGGACTTTTCTTTATTGGGAGATTTTTGATTACTGACTCAAAATCCCCAGTGGTAATTGGTATTCAGATTTTCTGTTTTTTATGATGCAGTCTTTATGATTCAGACTCTTTTTTTTATGATTCAGAATATCTCAATTTCTTCTAGGTTATCTATTTTGTTCACATATAATTGTTCAGGGTAGTGTCTTATAATTCTTTTTTTTTTTAAGATTTTTATTTATTTAACAGAGATAGAGAGCACAAGTAGGCAGAGCGGCAGGTAGAGGGAGAGAGAGAAGCAGACTCTACTCAGGCTTCCTGCTGAGCAGGAAGCCAATGTGGGGCTCTATCCCAGGACCCTGGGATCATGACCTGAGCCGAAGGCAGCTGCTTAACTGACCGAGCCACTGAGGTGCCCCTATAATTCTTAATATTTCTATGTTATCAGTTGTAATGTCTCTTTAATTTCTGATTTTATTTGAGTCTTCGCTCTGTTTTCTTAGTCTAGCCAAAGGTTTAACTAATTTTATTAGTTGTCTGGTGTGTAGGAGTCACTCAGCTAGTTTCTGGGTCTCTCTCAGAGGGAATTGTTTCATATGTTGCTGTATTTTTGGTGTCCATGAAAGGAGGGAAACTCAGGAACCCCCCTTGTCACCATATTGGTCCCTGTATTGGTGTTTTTATACTTTTAAAAGGGAGAAAAATGATTAATAATATCCCAGACACTTTACACATCTTGATTCATTTTTTTCAATAACTTTGAAATATAGGCATTGTTAATTTCACTGTACAGATGAAGAAACAGGCTTAGATAAAGTAATTTGTTCACATCCAAGCAAATTGTCAGTGACAAAACAGGGATTCACCTCAGGTTCTATTTCACCCCCTTACATCAAACTATGTAGAGGGTGAGATTCAGGTGAGATTCAAGAATACAGGTTCCATTAAAGTAGTCTTCAAAAGACATAAACAAGTTATATTTAAATTGTGCCTATAGGCTTATCTTATTCAATTGAGGTCTTTGTAAACAGATGTCTTCATTTATGTAGATAAGTTTGAGATAAGTATCAACTGGATTTCTTTTTTTTTAAATTTTATTTTATTATGTTATGTTAATCACCATACATTACATCATTATTTATTATGTTATGTTAATTACCATACACTACATCATTAGTTTTTGATGTAGTGTTCCATGATTCATTGTTTGCGTATAACACCCAGTGCTTCATTCAATATGTGCCCTCTTTAATACCCATTGCCAGGCTAACCCATCTTCCCACCCCCTCCCCTCTAGAACCCTCAGTTTGTTTCTCAGAGTCCATAGTCTCTCATGGTTCGTCTCCCCCTCCAATTCATTTTTCAACTGGATTTCTTATAGCCAAAAGCAGCCTGCCTGAAAATAAGATCCTATGGCAGGGGATGACTGTCACTTAGAGTTGCAGTGAAATCAGCCTCAGGTAGTTTCGTTGGGTCTGCTAGCATGTTTCTGAGAAATAGAGGGACATCAGAGGAGTTGGTCAAACTAATCATGACTGCTGACTATTCCTTCTGTGCTGTCTACTCTTGTCAGAGTAAATGTGTGCTGAGCTATGTCAACTACATTTGTAATACATGTGTGTCAGGCGGGTGCAGTCTGAAAGACCAACTTCAACATTCACCTCATGATTGCTCATAAACAAAATTGCATTTGAGTAAAATGGGCATACTTCCCAGTTTTCCCAGGATGGTTCTGCTTTATGCTTATTGTCCCAGTGTATTTTTAGATAGCACTGACTTCACTTCTCAAAATTGTCCTAGTTCAGAGGAGAAATTAAATGATCATCTCACATATCTACTATATATGTAATGGTTCCTGCCTCCCTTCCTACCTAGCTCTTATTTTGGTTCCACAATCAGGACAAGCCCCTTCCTCTCTGTTTATGTGCAAACTATAATTTTTTGCTTTCAAATTGTGTATTACCCATTACCCAATTGTGTATTGTTCAGTTGATATATTTTTCTATTTATGAAAATTGTTTGGACACCTTGAGTTGGGATGGAGTGCACCATAATTGTTCCCACTAAAATTAATGGGAATATATTTTTTATTTAATGATATTTCACTTGGCAGTAGGGTTTTCAGGAATGAATCAAATCTGTTAAGCGAAGGAGATAGCTTTATTCCTGGAACTTTGGCATATTGTGGGCACTCAAAAAATAAATGTTAAATGGAAGATAAACGAATAAATAGATGATTCCAAAGGCCCATATGGATCTTTACAGTACAATTTTGTGGTCCTGTTACTGTGTTTTGTATTTACTGTATTCTCATATAGAAAGACATGTTTAAACCTACCCATTATGCTTATTGCTTTTAATTTCTGATGACATTTAATCATCATGTCACACTGTAGTAGGCATTGATTCTCTTCACTAATATCTGATTCCCCTATATTTCTGTATATGTGAGTGGATTACACTTATTTGTAGGTTAGGTGTGTCCACATAACTTCCTTTGGAAAATGAAATGTGGATATGTGATCAGAATAGTGAGGAAGCATTTATTAATGGTGTTCTTTCTTTTAATATATAATGAGAATAAACCTTAGGAAACACAGATGCATTTGCCAACGAATGAATCCATAAATCACCATAGAGTGTTGATACTGTGCTTTGCACAGTCCTGGGCACAAATTTGGTATTCAATAATTGCTTGTTGGATATGAGATACAGTTGCTCAATAATCATTTCTTATTTTGTTCAGGCCATTCAGGTGAAGAAACTGAGAGTGAAGGAAACTAAGGAGCTGGCCCAAAGTCACCCAGTTTGTTGGTGCTTGGGCTGGAATTAGCACTCAGTGTTAGGCTCCTTGGTTAAAAGTCAACTATGAACTTGTGACTGCTGAGCATTCTATGTTATAAAAGGGTGGAAGGATTTCTTCCTTTCTCTGAAGTGGTAATGGAGAAAAGAGTTAAACACAAATAATTATTTTATAAAATAATGAATATTATATATATATATATGAACAGACATATTGTGTAAAAATACTATGTGTTTGTTTAAGTCAATCTTTGCCTAAAACTATGCTAGGTTTTGGATAGGATGCAAAAGTTGTGCAAGACATAATTAACTTTAGAATATTTTAGAGTCTATTTGGTGAGAGAATATACCAAAATAATAGTAGCGACGAGACTAGATTTTTTTAGGTTGGCAAAAACCATAAGCAAATGGTGGTTTGAGTATGCATTAGATGTGGTTGGAGATCATAGATTAACAAAGGAGAGGGGGCGCCTGGGTGGCTCAGTCGGTTAAGCGACTGCCTTCAGCTCGGGTCGTGATCCCAGGGTCCTGGGATCGAGCCCCTCATTGGGCTCCCTGCTCAGCGGGAAGCCTGCTTCTTCCTCTGCCCCTCACCCTGCTTGTGTTCCCTCTCTCGCTGTGTCTGTCAAATAAATAAATAAAATCTTAAAAAAAAAATTTAAAAACAAAGGAGAGAAGTGAGGCATGACTACTGTAGTGTGTCTGGTTCTTTGTATTTACAGGAAAGAAAATCAAACTATTGATAATTGGAGGTACTTACCAGCCAGAAAACCTCATAGAATTCCCTTTCTTTACACAGAAGCAACTATGGTGGGCAAGAGTGGACTCATGTTAGATCTAATTAGTAGACTCAGGGATGATAAGGTCACAGATAAGGTTGTAGTATTGTCCGGAGCACTTATTAAGAATGGAGAGGTCCCCTGTGGTGTCCTACATAGGGTCTTCAAGGCCATCTGGGGTACATGACACCCCCAAAGAGTTTCCTTCCCTTCTCACCTGTGCTCATCTTCCTACTTGTACATGGGGCTGAATTTACTCAGTGATTCTATGTTGTCTCTCTTTTAACCTTAATCTGTGCATCTGCTTAAATGTTACTTCTATCACTTATAGTTCTGACTCTCAAAATCCATTTTCACTCCAGAAGTGAAAAAAATCTATGGTTAGTAGAAATAAAATTATAAAATAATGAAATTTTTTTCTGAATATGCATGTAATACATGAACATTGAAAAATATAAAATACTGAAAAAAAGTGGCATTTGGGACTATTCCATTCTTTCACTCCCCCAGGTAATCTTAATCTTTCTTGGTATATCACTTAGTGAATAAAATCCCGGGCTCTAGAGCCCTTCTGCCTGGGGTGAAATCTCATCTCTACCTGCTAATTGTGTGACAAGACAAATTACTTAACATTTGTATGCTTTCTCATCTACAAAGGTGATAAAAGTAGTTTCTACCTGGGTTGTGAGAATTAAGGAGATGGTGCATATGAAACATGAAGAACAATGCCTGAAACTTACAAAAAAATCATGAAGTTCATTATCATTAATATTTTAGCTTTATCAGTGACAGAAGGGAGCAGGAATAGCAATATAGTTGCTTGGAATACCTAATTAGCCAAAGCTAGGTCACAACAAGGATGAGCTCCACAGTCTTCCAGCACTAGAACCTCCTTCAATGTAGGCATTGTCACCAGGTGAAACACAGGTGACAGTGGATCGATAAACATTCCCTGTGTTTTCATTGACCATGACCACATCAGTGGGTGACTCAGTAGGTCAGCAGGCCAAATAAATACCTGCACTCCAATTGGCAACAAAATCAATTTTTATTTATCACCTCAGAACATCCGCTTGAAAAATCATCATTTGTTATGTACTCAAACCCTTGCCAAAGTCCTAGTCAGATTATCTCCCAAGATGGACCTAGGTAGATTATGCCTAACCCCACCCTTAATTACTCTGCACATCACTGCATGTGGCTTTTCTCACTATGAAAGCACTAACATGAAGAAGGGCTTCATTTTAGGATTGTAAGGAGAGCCACCCTTGCCTGTTGGTCCACGTACATCCTCTGCACCATTTGTTTGTGTGCTGCTGTGTTCTTGTATCACCTCAGTTTGTGGTCAAACAACTACAAAGTCTGACATTCTTTCCTTATTTGTTTTATATTGCTTACAATTCCTTTCTTGTTGAACACTTGGGGTTTCTGCTTTTAGCTACTATACACAATGCTGACCCTAAATTCCTTGACACAACTCTTTCAGTCCCTCCTGAAAATATATTTCCTTCTTCCAATACAGTGGAGTCACGCCTCAATTCAATATTCCAACTACATGTGAGAGAGTTGGATTTGACTAGAATCGTGGTTGAGGCTAGGTAATGATAGAAGGGAAAGGATTTATGCAAAGAATGATGAAAATGATTGACACAAGCATCAAATCAAGGAACTGATCAATGTTATGACTGGGAGCCCCTCAGGAGGGATAGTGAGCAGGTGGTATACTCGGAAGGCATGTACTTTAAGGGAACAGCAAGTCTTTAGGGGGAAGGAGGGCACAGTGGTTTGTGTGACAATGTGGAATAAAAAGGACACTTAGCCCAGCTCAAACCTGAGAAGTATGTGGGATAGAGAGATCAACTCAATTTCCACTTGAATGGATTTCAGGGAACAATGTCACAGGAGAGAGAGCCAGATTCCTGTTGGAGCAAAAAAGTGAAAGGAAATGTCTATAGAGGTGGCTGAGAATAAGGGGGCTTTTACTGATGAGTGAGCTTGAGTCCTCAAATGAGTTATAGAAAAGTTTCAGGGAATTAGTCATAAAAGAAGATAGAGCCAGATGGAGATTAGAATCTGCTGAGGGTGAAAGATGTTCAGCATTTCTTGGGACTGAAAACAAGAATGAAGATTGTAGAGGTTCACCATGAACTGGGAGGCAGAAGTAGGTGTGTAGGGTGCAGCAGGTGTGTCTTGCTCTGGACACGCAGCTCCCTTCTTCATTTCTGGCATGAAGGCCTTGAGGATAGCAGAGGAAGAATATAAATATGTGAATTGGAATAATTGTCGCTTTAATAGGTAAAAATGTTTTTCAGTCATATATGTATTTAATTATAAAATCAAGATCAAATGTACATAGTTCCTATTTTACTTTTGTAACTTCCTCTTTATATCATACATATGCCATTAGTTATTCTTCTCACCTGTGATTTTTAAATGGCTGTATATGTAAAGTAATTTATTTAACCATCTCCTTATTGTTGGAGAGTTAAGTTGTTTCCATAAATATAGAATATATAAATTTTACCCAAGCAATATGTCACTGAAAATACATTTAGAAATGGAGTTATGAACACTGGGGAAGGTGCCAGTATTTACTGTCAAATTTAAATAAGTATGTTAGATTTAAGACTCTTTAGAGGCAAAAAAATTGAAATGAGATCTGTAGAAGTCAAACTCAGAATGGTTAGAGGTTAGTCAGTTCCCTGGCTTTTTTTATGGAACCAAATTTACCTTTAGATCCAAGGATGTTCATTCTAGAGAAAATGAATTTCAAATTTTGCAAAAATAAGTCAAGGTCATATTAGAGGAGACGCTGTGAATCAGCAACATTTGGAGTTCAGAGATCCTGACCGCATAAGTTCTGTGTGAGTCTGTGGAATGCACAGAAATTATATATGAAGGATGCTGTTGCCTTAGATTCCCCCATCCTATCTCTGGGGGTCACAGGGTTTTACTGTGAGCCAGGTCATTGGGCCTAGAAAGGAATATATCACTGATGGTTTTTGAAAAGTTAACTCTTAAGGATACTGAAATACAGTTTAATGCTTGGGGAAAAAATCAGTAGTATATATGGGTCATTAATCTTTTTATGGAAGTCTGCTTCGAGCCTCAACTCCCTGATCTTTACTCTAGGCTGTTTATGGTCAGGATTATTTATCTGTGCCTTAGTATCATTGGATTTAGTGGGATTTAGTGAACATCAGTTTTCTCTTTTTTTAAAAGATTTATTTATTTTAGAAAGAGAGAGAATGAGAGAGAGAGCAAGGGGAGGGGCAGAGAGAGAGGGAAAGAATCTTAAGCAGACTCCCCGCTGAGTGCAGACCCCAATGACTGGCTCGATCTCACAACCCCAAGATCATGACCTGAGCTGAAATCAAGAGTCAGGGGGATGCTTACTTAACACAGTGAGCCACCCAGGAGCCCTGTGAACATCCATTTTCTAAATTGGATCTGGGTTAGACTTGGACACTCTACTTGTGGGGGTTTAATTACGGAAATTACAGGAAGTATTACACCTTCATATGTTACCAATAAGCCATTGATTATCAACCAGGGATGATTTTGTCCCTCTTCTCCCCAGGGAACATTTGACAATGTCTGGAAACATTTTTAGTTGTCACAACTGGGGGAGGGTGCTACTGACATCTAACGAGTAGAGGACAGGGATGCTGATGAACATCCTATAATACACAGGATAGTCCCCACAACAAGGAGTTCTCCAGCCCCAAATGTCAATAACGCTGATATTGAGAAACCATGGTATAACCAGTCCTCTGTAACAACTAGTGCTTTAGCAGGTTCTAATGTCATTTTATTTCATGATGTATTTTAGATAATCTTAAGTATTCTCAATAGCTGTTGGGATGTCGCTGTCTTCCTCAAGGACTTTTTGTACATTATTAAATATATATTGTGCTTATATGTAATGGTTTCCTTACTCTCGGTCATAACTGATAGGTGAAAGGTAAGAGGTGAGTTTGTCTCTACTGAACATCCCATTTATACAACATATTTTCCTGCTTACATAATTTGTTCCACAGGTTGAGAGAAGAAAGTTGTTCTTCCCCTGTAATTTCCAAAACATAAACTTTTATTTTCTTTCTTGAAACAGCAACCATGTCTACTAGCGTAGGCTTCTGTGTGACTCAAAGAACAACAGTCAGATTCACAGCTGGAAGCAAATGCTTTACTTGGAGAAGTCTTTCCTAATAAATTTTGCTACATCCTTGGTAGGGCAGAAAACAGTTAAAGTAGCAGAAACATCTTGCTCCTGGCAGGTGGGGGAGGAGGAGAGTATAAGTTAATACCAATTCTCAGTTCTGACTCTTTCCTCCTCTTGTTTTCTTTCTGCCTTCCATCTCTCCCTGCGTGTAATGCCCAGTTTGGCTAGAAATTAACAAGTCTTGGTTAGAAACTATCAGGAGAAAATTCAGCCTCTTTATGGACAAAGCTTTTCAGTATCTGGTCTCCACTTGTCTCCCTTACTTCTCATCTGCACTGGGCCCCAAGCAGAATCCCTAAAAAGTGACTTCCTATCCTGAGTGGGCATTAAAATCAAAATGGATAGCAAAGATTATGCACCCAATTCCAACATGGGTGGGGAGGGAGTGGGGTTCCCCACACCACCAAGCAATTCTCAGACATCAGCTAGGAGTCCTACAATTCAACTCTGTCTTTACACTACCTTTCCAGAGATAACATCAGATTCCACAAGTTGAACGTTCATCCTACAAGCCTGCTTTCCACTTTCAAATGCTAACCCCAAGCCCAGGTTGTTACCTGTACTTATGACAGACTAGCTATAAATTGGGAGTTCTCATGACCTCCTTCCTGGGTTCGATTAATTTGCTAGAGAAGCTCACAGAACTTGGGAGACCCATTTATTCACTAGATTACCTGTTTAATACAGAGGATATTGAAGGACATGAATCAACAGCCAGATGATGAGATACATAGGATGAGGTCCCGAGCAAAGGACCTTCCGTCCTTGTGGAGTTTGAAGCCCAGAAAGGTGGCATGAGGAAGAATTCTGGTTCCATAACCTGGAAGCTCTCTGAACCTCATCCTTTAAGTTTTTATGGAGGCTTTATTACATAGCCAGGACTGTTAAATCATTGGCCATTGTTGATTGTTTCAACCTCTAGTCCCTCTCTCCTCCCCAGAAGTCAGTGGGTGGGACTGAATGTTCCAACGCTGTATTCACCGTTAGTTCCCGTGGCCACCAGCCCCCATCCTTAGGTGCTTTCCAAAGTCACTTCAATAACATAAACCCAGTTGTGGTGGAGAGAGCCTTGCTGTGAATAACAAGACACTCATTTCATTTTTATGGCTCTGAAGCAATTTCTGGAACTGAGGGCAAGAGACCAAATATAAAAAAAAGAGGTACCCACTGCTCTTATTGCTCAGGAAATTCCAAGGGTTTTGGGAGCTGTGAGCCAGGAACTGTGGACAAAGACTAAATATATATGAGAAATGTCTTGGTCATCTGAATGATGAAATATATATTTCTTATAAATCACAATATTGCACAGATGTGCATTAATGTAAAGATTCCTAGGACCACTTTGTAGATATTCTGACAGATATAGACCCTCAGGATTATATCCTTAAGAAACTCCCTTGGGTAATTCTGATACAACTCCACTGGAATTTGTAATCCATTACTCAAATATTTCAGACCTTTCCGTAAATCCTCTCCTTTGCTCCTTCCTTTGCCTAGACCATGTCTTTCCTGTACTTCCCAGGCCTTCTTAACCACTCCCACCTCTGTTTCCCTATAACAATTTACACTTCTATTATTAAAGCAAACATAATAATGCATAGCAATTTGGTGAGCTACATTCATTTCCTGGATAGATTGTGGGCTCCTTAAAGAATAGATACTTCTTTAAAAAAATCAATACTAAGAATACAGTTTGCACCAAACTAGGTGTATCAGTCATCTCAAGCATCACACTGAAATCCTGGAGGTCAGAGCTTCTGCCTGAAAAAAAAAAAAAAATTGAAAAAATATCCTAAGTGTAAATTTAGTCATTTAGAAATCACTTTTTAATTCCTTTCCCAAAAATGGAAGTCACCATAAGCACTAAGATTAATAGAAAGTTTAAATACATAAGGAAATACATGAGTCATAAATAATAATGTATGTAATAAAGAATAAATAATGAAATAGGTATGTAAAATGAAGCCAACTGATACACATATGCCTGCATGCATATGATTGGAAAGAAATATGCTGAATATATTACAATTTTGTAGTGAGATTTGATAAAGTTAATTTGTCTATCAGTACCCACAAAATGAAGGCAGTGCTAGTGACCAGTTCCGTGTCACAAATCTAAACCTAAGTCAGCCTGAACTTGTGGGAAACACCTATCAAGGAAGCCTAAAATACACTAATCACAATCCTCCAACTCAGTTTAGCTAGCTTACCTTACCCTAAAATAGGATCTGGTGGCTTTATAAGGAAAGCCTCGCCCTCTCAGCCAATCATGCCCTGTTTCCGAGTTACTCTTTCTGATGTTCTATAAAACTCGCTCTTGCCCAAAATACTTTGGGAGGAATGCTCCTGTACTTGGGAGGCACTGTACTCCCCCAATTCACGGATTGTTTTTCCTTGAATAAAGGACATCAAACTCATTACTAAGTTGTTTTAGTTTTGTCATTTGACAGATTAAGAAATTTAAGATATACTTTATATATTGTAAGGATGATACAAATTGAAAATAAAAGGCTTACTTATCCCTGTTGAAATGGGGGGGAAGATATTTCCCTCTCCTCCCTTTTCTTAGAACATTTACCTAAGAGAGCATGTAATTCTAGGTACTTTCTCATCTCTTTGAGATGTATGTAAAGTTTTTGAAGACTAGAAAGGCCTTTTGTCAGCTTTATGACCCAGAAATGCCTTTCTCAAGAATGTGGAACCACCTCTTTGAAATGCAGCGTCCAAGGAGAGCACCCCTATCTTCCAGTTTCTCTGGGAAGGTAGGAGCCTAACTTCTAAGACACGAAATTACCTTATGTCATAGAGAGTCTGTTTTTCAACTTGGGTCACTCCAATTAACAGGTAATGTTAAGATTAACTATGTGGGACAAATGGAGTTATCAATTCTTCTTACTTGGGACTAGTTATCATTTATCTTGAAGACTGGCTTTATTTTTTCAGCTGTGTAAAAGGGTGAGATTTCTTTCTGTCCTTTCAGTCTGTGATGTGCATTATATCTTGGTTTGCTTCTTATTCAATAATAAAACTGCTTCTCATTCTCTACTACCTTCCCGAAGAAGATTTCGGGGTTGGGAGATTTTGTT
Source organism: Leptonychotes weddellii (assembly GCF_054177405.1). NCBI lineage: Eukaryota > Metazoa > Chordata > Mammalia > Carnivora > Phocidae > Leptonychotes > Leptonychotes weddellii. Next base: position 56,629,840 of record NC_138376.1, read on the forward strand.
TTTAATTATATTTCCCCAATAATATTTGTTTAATTTGCACATGTCCTACAATGAACTTTTTATTTAAATGTGAAGTAGAAATTTCCTTAGAATATTTTTGCTCTCTGCCAGGATAGCAAACTCCCCCGCCCCGCCACCTTTTTAACTAAAAGATATCAAGAGAAAGGAAGTGTAGTGGACCAGGAAGGGAAAGATAGTGGGAGAAGGATGGATATCAAACATTTATTTAGTGCACTTTGTTGAGTGCCAAGTATGTGTATTGTAATGTGTGGAAATGTGGGAACAATGGTAAAAAGTCATGGTTCCCACTTGAAAAGATGGCTTAGTCTAATTGAAGACATGGGTTTGTTCTCTGGTAATACAAGAAACTAAGGAAGGTGGTAGAGACAGACTCATTTACCATGGGCTGAGGAAGTGAGTGTTTATCATCAAGGCTCTAAATTGAAATGTCCCAGATTTTAAGAGAAAGGACATGCTTTGTTGACTGACAATTCTGAAACCAAGACGAAGACAGTCTTCCAATGATAACAATGCATGGTTGAAATGAAGAGTATTTTTCTTGTGTAACTAGATTATATTATTTTAAAACCAGTTGTGAATGGCTAAGTTCCATATACATGGGATCAGGATACCAAATGCCAAGCTACACTCTTACTAAAATTCTCTATCCTAACTCAAAATGGCTCATAGATCTAAATGTAAAGCATAAAACTCTAAAGTTTTAAGAAAAAATACAGGAAAAAATCTTTATGGCCTGAGGTCAGGCCAAAAGTTCTTAGACAAGACAATAGCAAAACTACCTATATATTTTAAAAATAACAATAATAAATTGGACTTTTGGTCTGTGCCTGCAAAAAAACAGTTAGAATGAAAATGCAAACTACAGAGTGGGAGAAAATGTGTGCAGGTCACATATCTGAGAAAAGACTTGTATTAAGAATATATAATGAGCTTTCAAAGGCATCAGAAAGAAAACAAATAACCCAATTTGAAAACGGACCAAATTTTTGCCTTAAAGTTGACTTTGATGCTAGTAGAACCACACCCGCTTTTTTTTTTTTTTTAATAGTATCTGCATGGCGTATTTTTTTCATTTGTTTATTTTTTGGCCCTTTTCTCCTTATATTTAATATGTTTAATGTAAGCAACATACAGTTGGGTTTAAACAATCTTTTCTTTTTAATATTTTATTGCATTCCTATTTAATGACTTATTTAATCTTTAAATTGAAAGATATAATAAATCAAGTTATAATTTATTTTTTCTTGTTCCATGTTGCTTTTTCTTCTCTTACTCTCAGATTAGTTAAGATTTTTAAAACCATTACTATATTTCTTCCTCCCACATTATAATTTGTTAGTTGTGTCTCTTATTTATTTTACTGCTGTCCTAGAGCCTATGACACACAATTCATGTCCTTGACTTATTATAGTTCTTTTTAAGTTGACATTCTACTAATTCTCAGAAAATGCAGGTATGTAAGAACTCTCTGACTGCATTCACTTTATAATTGTCCTAAATTTTATTCTTTATATATTTTAAATCAGAAGACATTCTTTTTTTAAAAGATTTTATTTATTTATTTGAGAGAGAGAGAGAGCCCGAGTGGGGGTTAGGGGAGGAGGGGCAGAGGGAGAAGCAGACTCTCCGCTGAGCAGGGACCCTCAACATGGGGCTTGATCCCAGGACCCTGGGATGATGACCTGAGCTGAAGGCAGATGCTCAACCGACTGAGCCATCCTGATGCTCCCAGAAGACATTCTTATTATTGCTTTACACAATCAGTACAAAATTAGATTTAGGCATATATTTAACCTTTATGGTACTCTTGATACCCTTCTGCATTACCATGATTTCAAATGGAATGAATTTTCTTCTGTTGGAGAATTTCTGCCTCTATTATTAGTTTTAGTGTGATTCTCCCAGTGAAATATTCTCTCAATTTCTGTTTTACTAAAACTGTGATATTTGCTTACATTTTTTCATTCATAGTTCTTGATTTTAACAGATTACATTAATTTTAACTATATTTTAGAAGAAAATTTTCAATAGTCACACAGTTCTAGGTTGGCAGTTATTTTCTCTTTGAACTTTAAGAAATTTATTCCCATGTGGCTGGCTTCCATCATTTCTGTTAAAAAGACAGTTTGTCAATATTTTATTTGTTTCTTTAGAGGAGATTTCTCTAAAAGCTTTCAAGGTATTCTTTTTTTCTTGGGTTTTTAGCAGATGTTACTGGTTTGGTTTTCTATGTATTTGTGTTGCATAAATTTTTTAAAAGATTTTAAGTCTATGATTTTGATGCTTTAGATTAGTTTTGGACTATTTTAAGTCACTATCTCTTCTAAAATTGCCATTCTCTCCTTTTTCCTACCTCTCCAGTAACAGATATGTTAGAATGTTCATATGTCCCATTCATTCTTACAGTTTACTCTGTAATTTTTTTCCTTTGTGCTTCTGTCTGGATCTTTTTTGTTACCTTTTTTCTTTTCCTTGAGAGAGAGAGAGAAAGAAAGTGTGAGTGGTGGGAGGGAGGGGCAGAAGGAGAGGGGGAGAGAGAATTTTAGGCAGGCTCCACACTCAGCGTGGAGCTGGACATGGGGCCCAATCTCATGATCTGAGATGATGACCTTAGCCAAAATCAAGAGTTGGACACTTAACCAACTGAGCCATCCAGATACCCTCTGTTTACCTACCTTTAAAAAAAAAATTTGAGATATAATTGGCATGTAACATTATATTAGTTTCAGGTGTAGAGCATAATGATTCAATATTTGTGTATATTATTAAATGATCACCAGAATAAGTCCAGTTAACATCTATCACCAAACATTGCAATTTTTTTCTTGTGATGAGAACTTTTAAGATTTATTTCCTTAGCAACTTTTAAATATACAATACAGTATTAACTATAGGCATCTTGCTGTACATCCTCAGGACTTATTTTAGAACTGGAAGTTATATCTTTTGACCACCTTCACCCATTTTGCACCATCCCCAACCCCCCCCCCTTCCACCTCCCAGCCTCTGGCAACCACCAATCTGCTCTCTCTATCCATGAGCTCTTGTTATCCGTCTTTTGATTTGCTAATACTTTCTTCTGATATTTCTAATCCTCCAGCAACTTAATTCTTAAATTCCATCAACTTAGTTCTTAAATTCAGGTATAGTATTTTTTTGTGCATTTAAATTACAGATATTTTAAAGTCTATATCTTATAATTCCAACATCTTAGTCATCCGTGGGCTTGTTCTTTTGTTTTTACTCATTTGGTCCTGCCTCCTAGCATACTTTCTTTCTTTTTTTTGTTTTCATTGTGGTAAATGTATATAACATAAAACCTGTTGTCATTTTAAATATTTTAAGTGTACAATTCATTAATTACATGCACAGTGTTAACCATCACATTATCTATTTTCAAAACATTTTCATCATACAGAGATTCGGTACCCATTGAGCAAGAACTCTTCATTCCCTCTACCTCTCACCCCTAGTAGTCTCTAATCTATTTTCTGTGTTTATGAACTAAACCATACAATATTTGTTATTTTGTGTCTGGCTTATTTCACTCAGCATAATGTTGTCAAAGTTCATCCATATTGCAGCAAGTATCAGAACTTCATTGTTTTTTATGGCTGAATAATATTTTGTTGTTATATGTATATACCACATTTTATTTATCCATTCTTTTGTTGATGGACACAAGAGTGGTTTCTGATTGTTGGCTATTATGAATAATGCTGCACTGAACATGTTCGTGTATCTGTTGAGTCTCTGGGAGATACATCTAGGATTGGAATTGCTGGGTCATGTGGTAATTCTGTTTCACTTTTCCAGGAACCACCAAACTGTTTTCCAGAATGGCTACACCATTTTACATTCCAACTAGCAATGTGTGAGGGTTCCAATTTCTCTAAATCCATGCTATCACTTGTTATAATCGGTTTTATTATTATTATTGTTGGTATTATTATTTTTATCATTATTATTATAGCTGTCTGAATGGGTGTGCAGTAGTGTCTCATAGTTTGTATTTTCTTTACCTTAATAACTAATGATATTAAACATCTTTTCATGTCCTTATTGGCTATCTGTAGATCTTCTTTGGATAAATGTCTATTCAAGTCTTTGTCCATTTCTTCATTAGATTATTTGTTGTTAAGTTACAGGAATTCTGGATGTTAAACCCACATGCCAACACCAATGCCATGAAGCTTTTCCACAATGTTTTCTTCTAGGAAACTTACAGTTTCAAGTCTTCAGATCTTTAATACATTTTGAGTTGATTTTTGTGTATGGCTTAAGATAATGGCCCAGGTTTGCATGTGGAGATCGTTTTTCCAGCATCCTTTGTTGAAGAGTCTATCCTTTCCCAATGTGTATTCTTGGTACCCTTGTCAAAGATCAGTTGACCTTGACTGTATATGGATGAATTTATTTCTGGGCTCTCCATGTTCTTATATTAGTCTATTAGTCTGTCTTTATGTTAGTATCAAGCTGTTTTAATTCCTGTAGTTTTATAATACATTTCTAAAATAGGCAGTGTGTGACTTCTAGCTTTGTTCTTTTTTTTTTTTTAAAGATTTTATTTATTTATTTGAGAGAGAGAGAGCACATGAGAGGGGGGAGGGTCAGAGGGAGAAGCAGACTCCCCGCCGATCAGGGAGCCCGATGCGGGACTCAATCCAGGGACTCCAGGATCATGACCTGAGCCGAAGGCAGCCGCCCAACCAACTGAGCCACCCAGGCGCCCCTAGCTTTGCTCTTTTTTCCTCAAGATTGTTTTGGCTATTCAGAATCCTTTATGGGTCTATATCAGTTTTTTTTGTTGTTGTTGTTATTGTTGTTGTTGTTTTTGAGAGAGAGAGAGAGCACGAGCAGGAGGGGAGGGGCAGAGGGCAAGGGAGAGAGAACCCCAAGCAGGCTTCATGCCCAGTGCAGAGCCCGACATGGGGCTCAATCTCATGACCCTGAGATTATGACCTGAGCTGAAATCAGGAGTCAGATGCTTAACCAACTGAGCCACCCAGGTGCCCATTTCCATATCAGTTTTAGATTTTTTTTTCTGTTTCTGTAAAAATTGCCATCGGGATTTTGATGGGGATTGCATTGAATCTGTAGATCACTTTGGGTAGTGTGGCTATTTAAAATATACCTTATTTGTCTAACTGCTTCACAGTAGTCAACTTGATGTCCCTTAATTTAACCAGTCCTATGTTGCTGAAATTTAGGTTTCTCGTCTTCTGATATGAAAACAGTGCTGCTATATCTATCCAAGTTACCTCACAACTATAATTTATACTTTTGGTAGCATCAAATTGCCTTCCACTGAGCTTGTAGCAATTGTACTCCTTTCATCAGTCTGTGTCAATGCCCGTCTGAACACCCCCTTTAACACAGTGTGTTGTCATTCCTTTTGACCTTTGTCAATCTTATGGGTAAAGATGTTATCTCAGAGCAAGCATACGCCTAATAAACTCTATTTTTTTAATTATATAATGAAAATAATAGGAAAAATGCCACAATGGTTACTGTGTGTTAGGCATAGGTGTGTTTCTAAGTTCTTCATAATTCCTAACTCTTCATTCCCAGGCTACCTTTGAGGTAAGCATTGGTTTATTCTTATTTTATAATGAGAAAACTGAGGCAAAAAGATCAGATAATCTCCCCAAGGTCCTCAGAATTGAGGGCACAACTGAAACATGAAATTGGACTTTAGAGTTTGTGTTCCTCATAGGGTAGCAGGAACCCAGATAATAATTCTAGGTATAATCTCAAGATAAAAATTACTTTCCTTGTGGTAAAAATAAGGTATTTATAACTGTTTACATTCTTTCTTCTTTTAACAACCGAATGTATTATTAGAAGCCATTAGAACACCCACATTGTATTAATTTGCTGTGGCTGCTGTAACACATTTCCACAAACTGGTGGCCTAAAACAACAGAAATGTGTTCTCTCATCGTTCTGGAGACCAGCAGTGTAAATCACAGTGTTGGCAGGGCCACACTGCCTCTGAAGGGAAATACATTCCTCACCACTTCCAGTGTGGCTCCTGGCACGTCTTGACTTACGGCTCCATCGCTCCACTGTCTGCCTTCATGGTCACATTGCTTCCTCTTCTATATGTGTTCCCCTCTATGTTCTCTTTTGTCCTCCCTCTATCTCTCTCTTAAAAGGTTACTTGTGATTGATTTAAGACTCATGTAGATAATCCAGAATAAGCTCCTTCTCTTAATCTTTAACTTAATCACAACTTTTGTGGTATAATGTCCTATTCATTCTTTTTCTGTGTAAGGTAATATTCACAGGCCCCAGGGATTTGGACATATACAAATCTTTTGAAAGGGGGCAACTTTTAAGCCACTGAGCACATTTTCCATTCACCTCAAATATCTTGAACCTTTTCCCTCCTTCATTCATCCATCTATTTACTCTAAAATATCCATGAAAGGTCTACCATGTGGCAGACATTGTTCAGTGTGCCAAGGAAAGAACAATGAATAGAACAGAGAGCAACTCTGTCTTCATAGTGCTTACATTTGAGCTGAAGGAGCCAAATATATAAGGAATACATGAGTAAATATGTAGAGTACCATAAATGCTATGGGGAAAAAAATAAAGGGAAGAGGTAGAAGACACACTGTGGGAGAGGGGGGTGGAAAATTTAAGTATGGTAGGCCTCTCTGAGAAAGCTGACAAATGGCTTCTCCAAAAGATATCAGATTTGAGTCCCTAGGACTTATAAATGTTATCTTATATGGCAAAGTCTTTCCTGATGTGATTAAGTTAAGGATCTAGAGCAGGGGAGGTTATACTGGATTATCCTGGTGGGCCCTAAATGTTATAACAAATGTCTTTGTAGGAGAGCAACAGAGATTTCATATAGACAGAAGAGGGTACAACGTGACCACGAAGGCAGAGATTTGCATGCCACAGCCACAAGCCCAGCTTCCATGAGAAGCTGGAAGATGTGAGGAAAAGATTCTCCCCGGAGCCTTTAAAAGGAGTATGGCCACCTTGACTTTGGCTCCATGATTTTGGACTTTTGCCCACCAGAACTGAGAGAGAATGACTCTCTATTGTTTCAAGCCACAAAGCTTGTGGTAATTTGTTACGGCAGCCACAGGACACTGCTCCAATGACATTAGCGCACATCTCTAAAGGCGGTGATGTATGCAAGCCAGGCAGGTATCTGGGGACTGAGAACTCCTGGCAGAGAGAAGCTTCATGTCCATCAGCCTTGAGATGGTAGCATGCCTGCTGCCATGATTGAGGAAACATTAAGGCAGCCACCGGGGCTCAAAAGCTGTGAGCAGGGAAAGGGCTGTGGGAGATGAGACCAGAGAGGTCAGAAGACTTGAGGATTTGGTAATGATGTTCATTCGCACTGCCTATGAGGTGAGAAGTCCCTGAAGGGCTTGGAGCACAGGGGTGATAAGGTCTGTTCCTTTCTTTGAATAGCTCTCAATTTCTACCAAAAGAAACCAGGATCACTCTGTCTGTGGTATTATAATGGACTACAGTGGGCCACAGGCAATAGCAGGAACCAGTTAGGAGGCTAATGCTTATGTGTAGTAGGCGGCTGATGCTATGAGTCTACAGCTTATAGAAGTTGGTTGGAAATAAACACTGCTAAGTGTTACAACACTGGAAGTATGCTTTAAAACCTTTCCTCATAGGAGGTAAGATGTTTTGTATGTATTAGTTCAATTTCATCAAGGGGCAGTTAGTTTTCCTAATAGCAAATACTTTATACACATGAAGGGTGGTGACATTTACTTACAAGGCAACTACTAGTGTTTCAGATATTATTATTTCTGATCAACATTGTGAGGGAGGCTTTGCAAATGGATGTTATAAGGGAGTTTTCATGGATGAATTTAGTGGCTTCTTAATAAACATAATGGGTATGCCTATAAATTTAGTGTGAATTTGGTTGTATTTGACATATACAGATTAGTAAACTATTTTAGACTTTCCACTACTGCTTCTATAGGATAATAGAGTCAGGGAAGCTTTTTACTCCTCATCTTTCAGAATGCCATTCAAGACATCCCAATGTAGTCATGGGTTAGAATATTTTGGTTGGCTCTGTCAAATGTTAGACTGAGTCCTGCTTCTAAAATATTGTTGGGAGAGAAAAACCTTTTATGCAAAAAGTGGTTGCTTAATCTCAGAAAACACGTAACTGGGACTTCATCAAGCTGACAGGAACAAGGCATATGAGTGTTTTTGTGCCTACTTTTCAATAAGGATTTTAACTTATAAATGGCAGTGGCAGAATTTAGTCTGAGATTTGTTTTCATTGAAAACCACGTAGCGTGATTGTACGGGAGTAGATATCTTTCATCTTCCTTAGCAGCAACTTCCTCAGCAGCAACGTAGGTTCAAGAGAGTATTTTAATGAAGGTTTCACAGCAAAAGTTCGCATGCTGAGCATATGCAAATCACTTTGGACTAGAAGGGGCCCCCTCTCTCAGTTTAAAAATGTAGATTCAGATTTTATTTTCTTTCCCCTTGATACCTAGATATTAATGTGTTATCTATTATCTATCTAAATGATTTTCCTAAAACACAAATTTTTTGTGCCAAATTTGAACAAACGGTAGATCCCCGCTTACTAAAAAGCATTCTTTATACTTTATAGCATGCAAAATGTTAGAGCATGGGTAAGTTTTCCTCATTTTAAACATAAGGTAATAATGGTCTAGAGAGAATAAGTCACAAAGCTTAAAAAAAAAATTATTGGAGGAAAGATATTCCAAAGTATTTCTTCCTTATACTGTAAAATAAAATTAATACAGAATATTGGCTGTAATATTCTGAAATGATGAAAAATAACAATTTCAAAACCCATACATATAGAATCATTTAAAATATTCTCAAATCATAAGATGAATTCTAATCATCCCTCAGTCTTTTTTGCTTTATATATTTGGATTTGAAATATGGAAATGAAGTTGTGGGAGAATGTGAAAGCATGTGTCTCTTGCACTGTATTCTTACACATGCAGAATAAAGTCCACTAGTCATCCTTTGCTCTAGTTCGGGGATCTTTCTAAATCTATGCTTTAATAATTATACTTTACATTTTAATAACACTTTAATAATCCTAATAATAGACACAATTTATGGATTAAATAGTTTAATCCTTAAAATAATCCTGAGGCTGCATGTTATTTTCCGTAGGAGGGAATTCAGGTTAAAACTAGATAAATAGCTTGCCCAGGTCCACGTAGCTAGAAAGTGGTAAAGCCAGAACTATACCAAAATTTTCTCTGAAATGTGTTTCCATGTTCTTTTCATTAAATCATGATGGTTAATTACAATAACCCTGAGAAGTGGACAGAGAAGTCAGTGTTATTCATAAAGGGACAGAGAAGTCAGTGTTATTCATAATCCATATGTGAAGAAAATGAGATCATGTCTTAAATGGCAGAACTAGTTAATAGTAGAACTGGCCTTTAACTAAGACTCCCACTTGCTGAGTGGTGCTCTTTCCTTTGGACCCCTCCGTGGCTCACTTTATGATGTATGCTTTTGCTTTTCTTACTATCTCAAAGTAGGCACCCTGTAAAATCGTCCCTTTAATTTCCACTCCTGAATAGTTATGAATAAAATGATTTCTAAATCTCTGATTAGATAGGGAAATCTCTACAGTTCACTTTCTTACTCATTTTATCTTCTCGAGCTTTGCAAATTTGAGAAAATCCATTAGACAAATACATTGAGCAAAGTCACTTTAATCCACTTTCTTTAAACAGGGATTTTTATTGAACAAAGTAGAGAATTGGCTCTATCAAACTTTTATTTCACTTTATTGTGAATCCTCTAAAAATGTCCCTAATCTTCCTGAGGAAACTGGTTTACAGATGGTGTATTTTTCTTTATGTAATCATGCACGATTAAGAGGATACATTGGTTTCTTTTTTAGAGAGCTCTCCAATGTAAAAAGTAAACTCCATCTCATTTATACATACAAACACATGGTTTAGCATACTGTTGCACTAAATGCTCTCTTAAGAATGAAACTGAAAGCCTTAGACTAATTTCTCATAATCATGATAAAGTCTCTTGCTTTTTGGAAATTTATATAAATTAACTCTACTTGGTATTTAGTTGGAAGAGGGGAGGAAGAGAAGGAGAGAGAGGAGATGGGCAAGTAGAGGAGAAAGAGAAGTAGAAGGAAAAGTAAATATACGTGTGTGTGTATCTACACATGTATACCTACATATATATGTACATATATGCAATATTTTTAACTAAACAAATATAATAGATATTATATCTTTTATGTATTATATAAATATGCACATGTAAATATAAATGTTAACACACTTTTGTATCCTGTAAAACAAGGTTATCTGAAAGACATTTATCATTGTGGTAGGCAGAATTCTAAGATGATTTCCAAGATTTCTGGCTTCTGTATAATCCCTTCTCCTTGAGTATGTATGGAACCTCTGAATAGATGGGATGTCATAACCGTAATTAGGTTACATTATATGGCAAAGGTGAAGCGATTTTGCAACTGTAATTAAGGTCCCAAGTCAGTTGATTCTGAGTTAACCAAAAAAAGATTATCCTGAGTGGGCTTGACTTAATCAAATGAAAGTCCTTAAAAGGGGGAGTGGACCCCTCCTCAAGAGAAAGATTCTCTTGCTGGCTTTAAAGAAGTAGCTTTACTTGTGTTAGGACAGGGCGTGTGAGGGGGGTCACATGGCAAGGGGCCAGGGAAGGTCCCTAAAGCACGGAGAGTAGCAGCTGGTTCACAGCCAGCAAGAAAGCAGGACCTCAGGCCCATGACTGCAAGGAACTGAATTCTGACAACAATTGTGTAAGCTTGACGTTAAGACTTTGAACTCCAGAAAGGAATAAAGCCCAGCAGACATCTAGATTACAGCCTTGTGAGACCCTTATCAGAGGACCTAGTCAAGCTGGGCCTGAACTCCTGACCCACAGGAGCTGACAAAAATGTGTGTTGTTTTAAGCCATTACATTTGTGGTAATTTGTTACGCAGCGATTAAAAAAAACAAATGCAATGATTTAGCCAAAAATTATATATGCCACATATTCTTGTAGAATCATACAGATACTTTCTGGAATCTAGAAATTCTAGAAAAATCTAGAATCTAGAATTCTCAAATTCTGGACTATAGGAGGTAAGGCTCATAAACTCAAATGCATGCAGGATTTATGTTGTGATGTAGAATGAAGGAGTCTGGGAACGAAACACCACTAACACTGCAGGGACACCATCTGCCTCATTACAGTTTTTTAGACACTCTTCAGACCAAACGAAATGACCAGAAACATTCTATGGCTCTATAAATCTTGTGGACCAGAGATTGAGACCCTGCTCTAGGATTTCCCACTGAGGAGAATGATTAATGGACAAATGGCTTTTTGTATTTCATATCTGTAAAATAAAATTTAGAACAGTTTAGTCTTTTGGGCTGCCTGGGTGGCTCAATGGGTGAAAGGCTCTGACTCTTGATTCCAGCTCAGGTCACGATCTCAGCGTCCTGGGATCTAGCCCCACATGGGTCTCCCTGCTCAGCGGGGAGTCTGTTTCTCTCCTCTCCTGCTGCCTCTCCCCCAGTTCATGCTCGCTCTCTCTCTAAAATAAATAAACAAATCTTTAAAAAAAACAGTTTAGTCTTTTTGTGCAAAAAACTAAGAAATCCAATATACAAACATTTATCAAATGTCAAATGTATAGGCAATGTTGTAGTTACTGGAGTGAAAGATTTGAATAGACATTATTCTTACGAAACAATATGCCAGATATATAGATATTTAAACAAATAAATAAAAATTGAGAAAAAATAAATGAATGTGTCCAAGTGTATACCTGTTTTAGGATCCTTTTTATTAAACATTAAGGTATCTTGTATTTGACATCACAATAACTTTACATGGTTAAAGTAGGTAATGGCTCAATTAAAGCTTAATCAAATGGCTCCAAAATCCTTAGCATTTTTATGTAAGAAGACCCAAATTCTGAAAGTCTATTTACCATTAAAATATTGGCTAAGTCATTATAAATGGAAGAAAAATGGACTAACATTTTTGTGATTCACAGTTAATTGGCTATGTTTCTTTTGACAATTTAAGTTTAACTTCTGAATAGTGTTGGCGTGGGATAAAATGATTACCTTGATTGGAATCATAAAGACATTTCCTTTGTGAAACTCAATTAGCTATTTTTTTTTGTCTCCTGAAATCATTTTCATATTGTTTGGATGCAGCCTATATCACCTGGTGTCTGTGACTTTTGGTATGCAACCAACATGTTTAGTTGAGTTATTTTAATGGATTAAAATATGCTGTGACTTTCTAGCATTTTTTGCCTGAAGTCTCACTGCTTTTGAAAAAAGTCTGATTTATCATAGAGTTGTGATAGTGTCAAAATGAAAAGGATTTTTTAAATGTTTTTATCTGAATTCTTTGAGAATTATTATAAAGCTTCATTTATTTACCAATATTTAGTAGTACTAAATTAATATGTATTTAGGACTGAAAGCTAAGTACTGTATATAATTAATGCATGTTTTTTTCTCTTCACTTCCAGGCATTTTCTTTTAAAGAAGCTTTTTTATACATGCACTGGGTCTAAAAGCCTGCTTATGTTGATTATGCTATGATTGCTTTGTAAATCACTCTTTCAGGAGAATGCTGGTACTTAAAATGCAACAGAACCACTATTTCAATTTTTTTCCTGTAGTCAGGCAATAATATTATCTATTGAATAAATAGATTGTATAATTAAAATGTATGTGAATATACAATGTATGTGATTTTCCACTTCTTAGTTTTTTCATTTTGAGAAAAAGGTGCAACTGCACTGGGACTTATTTTCTGGTCTTTATTGCTCTGACAAATACTTTTTAGCATCTCCCTTCTTTATGAAATGCTTTCTAAATGATTAAAAGGACCTTCCAAGATGTTACATTCCTAGAGTCCATCTTCTCTTTATCTCTCTGTTCCAGCTGTTGCTGGCAATGATAAAGGAAGTGAAAGAAGATATCACCAAATAAAAAGAAAGGCAAAGAAGGATAAAAATAAATTCAGCAAGAAAAAACACAAGAGAATGATAAAGCAACAACAACAACAATAGGCTAGAGGAAGCAAAGAACAAATTAGAGTAACACAGGAAAAAAAAGAGACAGATACAGAAAATTAAAGCATGCTATTTATACACAGGGTCTTAGCATCCCAAGGATCTTACTTCTCCGTTCTGGCTTCTGCTCAACCAGGTAGTATAAATAAAAATTACTTTCAATCAATAGTATGGATATTCTTGTATATTCTAAGTCATAATTTAGTCCTGGACTCATACCTTTAAGTTGGATTTTGAAGAACTCGGGGGAGATAAAGAACAGAGTTGTTCAGAGCAGTTTAGATAAGCACAAGCTTGTTTAAGGTGGATTCATAGGACTTTTACAAAAGATAAATGTCATTCTTGAGCCAGGGACCCTACCATACCATACTACCTCCTGAGCAGATTAGAAGATCATCTCATGGTTCCTCTATTCCCTGGCAATAACCCCTCAGAACTTGGAAGCTTACTTGGAAGATGGCTATCAAAAATATGTGCACAGAGTACAGGCTCTTAAATACCAATGAGCTTAAATACTATTCATTAGAATCCTTTGGGTTGCTGTTAAAAATTCAGATGCCTGGGTCTTGTCCAAGACCATGTAAACCTCCGAATTTCTGAGGAGGAATCCAGGGTATCCGTATTTTTTAAACTTCCTAAGTGATTCTAGTGTTCACCCAGAATTGATTCTCAATCAATCAAGGTCACCCCTGCCCCTATTCCTGCATTTCCTCAGTAACATCGAGCTCCTCAAAGTCACTGCTCCTTTTCCCAGAAACTATAATCTTAGAGAATATTCCTGATCAGAACTCCAATTATATGGGCCTTTATGAATATATCAAATATTTGTGAAGAACTGGTTTAAAGTATGCTCATCAGACAAGTTGCTCATGGTGGTAAGTGAAATTGTGGGAAATTTTTTGGCCAAAATAATGGTCAACAATGAATATTTATTTGCTGCACTGAAAAAAGGACAAGGCATAGAAATGGGCCATTTGTATTCTCAATTTAGTATTATAAAAGTATATTAAAAGTTTTTATTCTTTATTAGCAATTGATGGTTTAGTGGTTTATCCTACTCTTAGAAAAGAAGTATACCTTTCTTAGAACAGATAAGATATTTCTTACTAGCTGACTTGTTGATAATGTTTTCAACTGGATCATTTCTATTAGCATACACACATGCTGTTATTTCTCATCTTAAGACAAAATATTTCTTGACCCTCCTTCATCTACTTCCAGTGACTCATTTCTCTGGTCCCTTCTATAGCAAAATTTCTCAAAAAAAAAAAATATGTATATATACACTTGCTCACTCTTGTTCCGCTTTGCCTATTTTCCCTGGAACAAACTCACCTGCTCATAACCCCTTTCTCGAAAAGTCACAAATGCCTTACAGTTTATAATACTTAGAGTTTATAGAGGGTTAAATCCAATGACTTTCTTACTGACCAATCAACTTTTCATAGAGTTGATCTGTATCTCCTCCTTGAAATGTTTTCTTCACCTGGCTTCTAAGACCCAATCCATGCATGCACTTTTCCTCATACCTCACTAATCACCGTTTTTAGTTCAGTTTTTTTTTTTTAACTGTCCCCTCTCTTTTCTCCAACCTCTGGGCTCCAGGACTTAATTCTAAGACCCTTTCTCTTTGCCCTTCACTTTCACACTTCGGTAATTTCGCCCAATGTCCTTGCTTTAAAAATGATCTTATTCTTGTGAAAACCAAATTTATGTCTCTCACCTAGATGTCTCATCATTCAGTCAACAACTAGCTGTGTAATAGTTAACAGCAAGCAGAACATGTCGCAATTAAACTCCGTTCTCCTCTCCACTCCTGAAAGTGATTCTCCTTCAGTGTTCTCCCTCTTTTTAAATGACAACTCCAGCCATTCTCCCAGTTACCCAGATCAAACACTTAAGAGTCCTTGACTCCTCTCTTTCTCTCACATCCCACATCCAATCTGTCAGCAAAACCTTTTTGTCTCTATATTCAAAATATATTCAGAATATGACTACTTCTTACCACCTTCATTTCTAAAATGCTGGTTCAAGCTACCATATTCTCTTACCTCAATAGCCTTCTAAATGTTCCTTATTTCTGCCCTTGCTTCCTATCTGTTCTTAGCTCAGTAACCAAAATATTTGTTGAAAACATTTCTCCTTATCATCTCACTCAGAGTAAAAGCCAACATCTACTAAATGGTTTGTAAAACCTCATCTTATGCTCCCTATACCCTTGCTCACTGCTGGCTCTTTGTTCTGCTTAGTTCATACCAGCTATGATCCTACCTCAAGGCTTTTCACTTGTTATTCCCTCTGCCTAGAATGCTTTTCTTTACACATCTACATGGTTTTAGTCCTTGTTCAGCTTCACCTTTCCAGTAAATTCTTCCCTGGAAACCTTATTTAAAATTGCAATCTCCCTTTTCTCCTCAGCACTCCTCCCTTTCCATGCTTTACTTTTATCCATAGTTTTTACCATCATCCTATGTGCAGATATCCTATGTAACGTATTTTCTATATTTCTCAATTAGAATGAACTCCTTAAGGATATACATCTTGTTTTGTTTTATTCATGCTTTATTTCTAGCACCCTGGACATTGCCTGGTACTTGTAATGTGATTCATAGATCTTTGTTAATAGAATATATCACATATAGAACCATCACTAGGTTCCTATCAGTGGAGTTTCTGACTCTCAATCAGAGACTCTATCTTGATTTTCATATAAGAATTCTTAATGAAGTGAAACATGAGGAAATTCCAGGGGCATAGATTTTGTTTTTTAAACATTCAGTCTACCTACTGGCATTCCATAGGGTCTCCACATTACCTTATGCTGTGTTTGCAGTTGTACAAACATATTGGAGGTTACACAGAAATATGCCAACTGAAGCTTAAAGAAGAGTGTGCAGTGTTTTTTGAAATCCGTAACTCTCATTTTCTGCTGTGCTTAATTTCAAAACCCAAAGCTATTATTAAACTTTATAAAGTATTTGTTCTTTTATCTGGGTATCATACTGCTATCTATCTATCTATTTAGTATGTGTGTGAAAACTCTAAAATCTTTTCATAAAATTATACTCTGGGGATCCTGTTCCTGAGAACTTTTTACCTTGATTCCTGCTGTCAGGTAAGCCCAGCTGTACTTTCCATCAATGTAAGAACTAATTGAAAATATTATTGAGGGGCGCCTGGGTGGCTCAGTCGTTAAGCGTCTGCCTTCGGCTCAGGTCATGGTCCCAGGGTCCTGGGATCGAGCCCCGCATCAGGCTCCTTGCTCCACGGGAAGTCTGCTTCTCCCTCTCCCCCTCCCCCTGCTTGTGTTCCCTCTCTTGCTGTCTCTTTCTCTGTCAAATAAATAAATAAAATCTTTAAAAAAAAAAACGAAAATATTATTGAGATGGTGTTTTCATCAGTTTCACAAAGGTGACCAGAAATTCCTGGTCCTGTATGTTAAGGGTTTCTGTGATTCAGACACAGATGATCTAGTTATAATATGGCTTCTGAGGGTGTCAGGAATAGTTTGGTTTTTTTTCCTTGCCAGATGTAAGAGAAACTATTTTATTGCTGCTGTTCTCAGCATATTCTCTGATTGTACAATGCAGGTGAGGCCATATTCAGGTCATAGGGATGGTTTCATCCTGCTTGTGTGGCAGAGACATTTCTACCTGACTGTGTAAACTGATGTCACTTATTATTGCATTCATGGGAGTTAGTAAGAGGTGGCAATGTTGAAGGATGAGTTTCCGTACCACCCCTCTTGCCATTGTTCAAGCCATATTTTTTTTTTAAAGATTTTATTTATTCATTTGACACAGAGAGACACAGCGAGAGAGGGGAACACAAGCAGGGGGAGTGGGAGAGGGAGAAGCAGGCTTCCCGCGGAGCAGGGAGCCCGATGCGGGGCTCGATCCCAGGACCCTGGGACCATGACCTGAGCCGAAGGCAGACGCTTAACGACTGAGCCACCCAGGCGACCCTGCTCAAGCCATATTGAGAAACTATGACTTTCTTCAGGAATTTCCAATATTTAGTTTAAGTCTATCAACAGTTTCTGAGTGATGGGTCTGAAAAAAAAATAAGTTTGGTAATTTTTGTGATCACTTTTTTGCTTATGAATCACTAAAAATATTGTGTGAAGAGTTGTAAACTCCCCAAATTTACCTTCCAAGGGAGAAAAATAGAACAGCTGACACTGTGTTGGTTTGCAATATATGCCACTTATAAAAGGACAATCTACAAAAGTTAATGAGCTGCCTAGCCTTTCATTGTTAGCTTTATCAAGTATAAGAGCAGAGTTATGAAGATAAAATTTTTGCCAGTCTCTCTCAATTCTCTATTTGTATTAATTCTTATAACACCTCTTCTTGGTGTTCAAAGATATCTTTTAGGTGCAATGAACAGTAACCTGACATAGCTTGATTGAGAGGGCATGAGAAGCATGGCAATCTAACAATTACATAGTGCTCAGATTTTATAAGTTATAAAAAAGGATTAGTTTGGGATTATTGGAATCTCACAGTAAGTGACGTGTATTAGTTACAATGGCACTCACAGCTAGGTGCAACTGCAAACTATCAGAATGGTTTTTGCTCTATTTACTAACCAGATGGAGCATCTTTTGGAAATTCTGTCGCAGACAAGGGGGTTTGCCAAAGTAAGAAGTGATAGGAGAAGTTGCACTTAACATTGAACGTTAAGTCTGGGAAAGTGGAGGGAACTTCTTGACAGAGGCAAAAGAGAGTGAATATCAGAGAAATTTCTAGGTAAAAGTGCAGGCACCCTTCCAAGCATGTAATTAAAGTAGATTCATCTGCAGTTTGTGGGTGCAGGCCAAGCATATTTAAATGTCCTCAAACAGTGAGGACATAGGCAAGTGATATGCAATAAGACGTTTGAATTAGACGGACACTAAAATGTGCAAATATCAGAAAAGCAAATTTTATCTATGCCACAATTTCATCAAAAACTTTACTTGGAAGTGATAAATATTGAGCAAATTTTCTAGACTGAAGCGGAAGTGATGAGATATGAATAGATTACTTCAGGACATATCAGTGGGTATCCAAGACCATTTAAAATGTATAATAAAACCACATACATAAAATTATTACCTGTCAAAACTCCTGAGATTTAACAAAAATAAAGACACAGGTATTTTGTTCCATTAACTTTACCTAGAGAATGATATTGTAGAGGAGTCAGCCATTGAAGAGGCTACATCAGACAAAAATTTATAAATCTGCATTACAAAGGCTGTTAATTGAAACTCTAAGGAGACAGTTGGGAGCCTGGTCATGTTTGGCAAAGCTAAGACATACTGCATCACTAATGAAATCTCTGTGATAACATTGGTTTAAATGATTTCTCGTTCTCAGAACAATCATGCTTTTGTGCATCTTCAAATTATTTGTATAAATACACATTCATAGAGAACTTCAACGTTTTTTGATTTTAGGTGTGTTATCACATAAGCCTGGCAACTCATGTGTCCTGGATTTCATCTTTTTTTGGAAAGGGGGGAAGTGGGAAGGGCTGAGGGAGAGGGAGAGAGAGAATCTTAAGCAGGCTACATGCCCAATGTGGAGCCTGATGTAGGGCTCAGTCTCACGACCCTGAGAGCATGACCTGAGCTGAAATCAAGAGTCAGACACTTAACTGACCACCCAGACACCCCTCCTGGATTTCATTTGAATGGCTTTAAAATTAATGTGGTTCTCTTTACACCTCCTTCTAGAACATGGAAGAGTGTTGTTCTTTTTCTTTTTTAAGAGAGGAATTCCAGAATTTAGTATTACCTAGGTCTTAGTTCATTTTTAACAGCAGAATGTAGATACTGCAAGATTCAGTTATATTGAAGTCAACACATTGTGGTGGATTATTCTTTTTTGTAAGACCATTTAGTTTAGGCTTTTTATGCAAGATACAATATAGTGATCACAAAGTGTTCTATTTCAGAGGACTGTTTTTATTCTCTTCCAATTCTTCAAAGTTGGGGTCAGCGTCCACCTATCATCTCTCTTCAGTTGCAACATCTGTTGCACTGATCCATGTTGACATGGATCATGATTTAAAAAGTAGAATTTTAGTCCTTAGCACAATAGTCATTTGTGTATTTCTTTCCATTTTTATCATTATGCTTTTACCCCTGTCCCCTTTGTTTTCTGACCCAGAATGTCTGAACTGAATTAATTTTTCTCCTTAAATTTTTACCTCCTCATAACTTTTTAATTTTAATTGACATTATTGTCCTCTCTGTTCCCTAGGTACAAACTTTAAAGTTGGCTTGATGCCTCTTGTTTCTTTGTCTCTCACCTCTGAACTGTGACCAAAGGTAATCCAGTATTAGTATCAAGTAATCCTCTAAAGAGCACCTTGTAATTTTCTCTTTCTCTCTAATCTCATAGTCTCATTGCCTGGTTTGAGTTTCATAACTTTTCACCTTGCCTGTTATAACATTCTCTAAATTGATCTTTTATCTTTCCCTCACCTCCAATTCTTTCTATATCACAGGCTTAACAGATTAAGTAATTGCTCAAGTATTTTAGTTACTCTCCATATTTTTTAAGAGAATGGGTTTCTCAGTTGAGGTATCAAATAACTGTCTTTCTCCTAGAACCTATAAAAATCACTCTGCAGTGACTACCTCTCAGCTTTCAACCTTCTTAGCTTGAAATGCTAAACTTCTAAGTACTACCTCTATTTTTCTTTAAATGAATTTAGTAAAAATATATTTATTTTGTATTAGTAAATCAAAGCCATATGCTAGATTCTGTTCGGGATACATGGATAGACACATTTCCTGCCTTCAAGAAGCTTATAACACTCCAGGGAAGATTAAATACACACTTCAATGACTACAAAAATAAAAGCACTTTAAATAAGTTTGAAAGAAACTGCTATAACACTCTATTTATTTATTTAATATTGAATTCCTACTCGGTGCCTGTCACCGTTCCGGATGTTGGGATATTAACATCAAAGCAGAAATCTTGCCCTAATGAAGCTAACATTCCAAAGGAGTTAGAAAGATAGCAAATATATAAATAAATAAATACTAATTATGTTTCCAGATAGAGATAAATTATATGGAAACAAACTAAGACAAGGGTATTAAAAAGTAACAATAGGGCAGGGCAACTCTTTTAGAATATGAAGTCAAGAAAGGCCTCTCGGAAGATAAGGCATGTGACAGAGACTTAATGAAGTGAGGGAGACCACCATAGGAGGACATAGGGAAAGGGCATTTCAGTAAGAGGGAAAACAAATGAAAGGGCCCAAAGGTCCAGTAAATCCTGATGTCCAAAGAGCAGCAAGGAGGCAAGTTCATGGGGAGATAAGTGAGTTGTGGGGGAAGGTGTGGGAAGTCAAATCTGGAAGAAAGTTCTGGGAGAAAAGAATGTAAGGCTTTACAGTTGCTATAAAGAACTTGAGCTTTTGTTCTAAGTGTGATGAGATTCACTTCTATGGTTCTGAGCAGGGGTACCAAATTATCTAGTTTAAATTCTGAAAGAAATATTCCAGCTGCCCTGTGGAGAAACGTTGGAGAAGGAGTGGAATCTGAATAATGTTAGGAGGCTCTGGCAGAGGTCCGAGTGAGAGAAAATGGTGGTGTAGGCTTTGGTGGTGGTGGAAAGATAAGTGTTCCCTGATTCTCTTCATTTGAAAGATAGAGCTGAGGGGACTTGCTTGGATTATATTGGATGTGCAGTTTGAGAAAAAAGAAGAACCAAAAATAACTATTTGTTTAGAGGAATGGAAAAGGATAATTTGGGAGGACAATAGTGAAAGTTCTGCTTTGCACATGTTGAATTTGAGATTTCTGTTGATACACAAGTATAGATGTAAAGTAGGCAGTTGACTACATCAAGGGAAAGGTCAAGGTTGGGGGAAAAAAGGGGAATTCGATAATTCTGGATGAGATTAAAACTCTTTTGACTAGATGGGATCACTTACCAATGATGGCATGGGTAGAGAAGAGAAAAGGCCCAAACACCAAGACCAGGGGCCACTGATATTTAGACAAATGGATAAGGATGAGTGTCAAAAATAGTAATGAGATGCCACTTACAGGTCTGGGGCTCAGAAAAAGCTTCATGTAAGAGATACCATTTGACTTAGGCTTGAAGTATGGGCAGAATTTTCAACAGTAATGCTGGTGGGAGGGACTTGAGGCAGCAAGGAGATGTATGAGCAAAATTGCATGGGTGGAAAAATGTTGAATGCATTTGAAAAACAAATCACTTTACCAGCCAAACTGGAGCATCATACCCTGAATAAACTCTATACTTCATCACACCCATTCCTCTGTTTGGCATTATGCATTATGATAGGTGTTGTTTTTTAATGCTTATATTTAATTTTTTTCCATTTCAAGGCAGTGAATTACTGCCCACAAGCTATGTTATTGCATCGCAGTGGACACAATCTGCTATTTATTACCACTGACTTTTTGCTTTCTGGAAAAGGTGCTTTGCTTAGCCATGAAATGCCAGATGGCAGTGATGTACCAATTATAATTCAAGAAGAAATGTGTCTGCAGAATGGAATTAGATATAAATTCATCAAGAAGCCCTGGCCATTATTATGGAGGAACTTCCACAGTTCTCTGTGCTTTTATCTTCCAATTTTATAATAAGCACAAGTTTCTCCAGGGGTTCAATATAAATTAGGCATCGTCCATGCCCTCAAGGTGTTTACTGTCTAGTATAAGAAATATGTTAAGCACATAAGGTAATTATTATGTAAAGCTAACTGTGCTTTTAGTGTTTTTACCTCCAGTTACTCCTATTTCCAACAGTTTAGGACCTTTTAGTTGTTGATACCCTCTTGGCAAAAGCAGGCAGTATGTAGGCAGACATGGGTTCAGACCCAGAATCCTGTGCACTTTTGATGACTGTCAGCACAAATATACTCAAAACACAAGTGCCATCCTCCTCAATTGGAGGTTCTGCCTTCATTTCTCTATCTAATACTGCTGTTTTCTACTGAGTCTTGGAGAACACCTTCTTAACACCGACCTATCTCTAACAAACCTCTTTTCCCGGGAAGCATAGTCCTCTACACACGCTACATTGGTAGCCAGGTACCTGCTCTTCATGTACTAATCACCTGGAAATACTAAACTACCAATGTAACCCAATGTAACATAAAATATATCCATCCATTGTACCTTTATCTTATCCCATTGACAGTTGGGATCTATGGGTGATCTGCTCCTGATGGATATAATCTCCATCACCCTCATCCACTTTATCACAGCATGTTTTAATGGAGCTACCACCCCACCGGACCAGCTGTGCTCCCAGATTGGTTTTCCTCTACCTGTCCTGGTCTTGCTTCTCCTTTCTTTGTAACTGGTAGTGCTGAGACTCCAGCATGCCTTAATCAAAGCCCATCTACCACTTGGCATGAG
Organism: Leptonychotes weddellii; assembly: GCF_054177405.1. NCBI lineage: Eukaryota > Metazoa > Chordata > Mammalia > Carnivora > Phocidae > Leptonychotes > Leptonychotes weddellii. The sequence goes on from NC_138376.1 coordinate 56,652,367, forward strand.
TATCATAGAAGAAATGCTAATGTGTTTGAGTTAGAAGTAGATGACCACCTACAATTGATGTTAGTATCGAAAAAGTTGTCTTTGTCTCTTCCTGAGGCCCAGAACACTGAGTACATGAGGACTGCAGTCATGCTTGCCGTTTTTGATTCAAGAGAGGGAAGCACTTGAGCTTAAGGAGGAGGGCTAAAATCCGGTGGTGATGGGAATCTATAAAAACTGTCCCTCTTTGCCCCCACATAAGATATTCCTCTTTTTGAATGTGCTGTTGAACCTCACACTTGTACTTTTCTTTGTTACCCTGGGATCTCCAGGGATCAGGCACAGAGACTGGTGCCCCGTTGTCTTAGTTCACTTTCTGCTTGTTTCCTTCAATAATGTGTGCCAGGAAGGAAGCCAAGAAAACAGCTTATGCCAATTTCTTATGTTAGTTCCTTTAATTATATACAATTTTAATTTGATATAAATATAATGGCAGTAAGCATAATTTAATTCGAACATTTAATTGCTTGCAGCAATATTGTGCTTTTACCAAACTCCCCCAACACGCACATTATTATTCTACTTTCAGCTGATCCCACTGCTGTCAATGAGATGCTCATGCTCTGCAGTACTGCTTGGGGCTGTGCTTCCTGCTGCACCTGTCCTTGCACTTCGTTCTTATACAATTTGTGGAAATTCAATGTCCTTATTTCCACTTCCTGTCCCCATTCTCACAAGTGTTCTATTCCCTACCATCTCTCACTCATTAGTTTTCTGAACAGATTTTTCACTAAAGTCTTTGATGATTCTCTAGAAGTAGCCCATGTCCGTCCTTCTTTCTGTTGTCACTGCCACATCCCTGGGATTTTATGTCCATGGGCAAGGCTCATGACATTCTGCAACAAAAGGCACTAATGGAGAATGTAACATTGGAACTAGGATTTCAAGATTTGATAAGATTTCTAAAGATGGAACTCAAAGTGAAGACATTCTAGGTGGAAGAAGTAGTGGGAGAGGCTTATTTGCTGGCAAATCTAGTTTTCACTAAATAGTACATTTTTTTTTTATTGAGGTAAAAAGCACATAAAGAGAGCTACCCTCTTAAATTTTTAAGTGTGGAGTACCATATTGTTAACTATAAGCACAATTTTATACAGCAGATCTCTAGAACTTTTTTATCTTGCATGACTTAAACTCCATAAACATTAAACAGCAACTCTCCATTTCTCCCTCCCCCACCCCAGCCCCTGGAAACTACTGTGCTACTTTCTGTTTCAATGAGTTTAATTCTTTTATAGGTAACTCATACAAGTGTAATCACACAGCCTTTATCTTTCTGTGATTGGTTTATTTCACTTATATTTTCCTCAAGTTTAATCCATATTGTAGCATATGGCAGGATGTCTTTGTTTTTATGGCTGAATAATATTCAGTTGTATGTATTTGCCATGTTATCTTTATCCATGTATTCATTGATGGACATCTAGGTTGTTTAGGACAAAAGCTATTCTGCAAAAACACTACTCAGAATCACTGCATATGAAGTTACCATTTTTATAGGCCAAAAGAGTTTAATAACCAGTAATTTAATATGACTCAATATACTACTGTATCTACAGCAACTAAAGAATTGGACAGTAATATGAACTCAAAAGTAATAAAAGTGCAGACGTGAAGCACATGGCCCCCCTGGCAAACTTAGTTAACACTTCTTTAGCCAGCAAGGGCAGTGGCTCCCAAACTTTGCTGTACATTAAAATCACCAAGGGAGCCTATATAAATATCAATGTCAAGGATGCCCCCCGGAACAAGTAAATAATAATGGCTGGGGGTGGGATCCAGGAACCAGTATTCTTTAATGTCCCAAGCTGATTCCAAAATACACTAATGTTTGTGATCCACGTGACAAGGGAATTTACTTTTTTAAGACATTCTTTATGTTCTATTAATGGATGTAGGGTGAACAGCGATTTCACATAATCAGTTGGGATTGTCAGAGGAGAATTATTCTTTCTTTCATCTCACTGTTCTAGAATGTGTATAGCCAGACTTATATCTTTTTTTTTTTTTTTTTGTCAGAGAAGCTATGGTCAGGAGAAGACATGTTCACATTTAGCTCTGGGCCATCTCTTTCTGCCATTGTTGCCCTTCACTTTCTTCCTCAGAAACCAGAGCAATTTTAAGAACAATTGATAAAATGTATTGAACCCAAGCTATATAATGCACCTAAGCTTTACAAATACTATGGCATAGATATATTTTTCATTTTACAGATGAGGAAACTCTTCTATTGTGGTAAAGGGCAGTTAAGGTGATAGAGCAACAATTCTACATGGCAACCTGACCTTAGCCCATGGGCAGGTAACCACTACACACTATGCTGCCTTTTAATTGAAACTAGATTTTACTTTTTTTTTTTTTTTTGGTCTTGGCTTAACCAAGGGAGTATACTTTTAGCACCACATAAGATACCCAAATCACATCAACCTCACATAACCTTATGAACTTTCCAAATCCCGTCTTCTAATTACCCCTCATTACCATGCATCATGGCACATCCTCATTAAACATACAAATTCCCTTAATCCAACAGGTCATAGTACTCACATTCATCTTTTGTTCATTTATTACACTTTTGCATAATTCTCTAATTATCATAAGGAGCATTTAACATAGCACCTAAGGAATCTGGAGGTGTGCCAAGACAGGGTCCTAGTGCCCTAGTGCTTTCTGTTACCTCATTTAACTATTTATGTTGACACAATTGGTTCAAGTCACAAGCCACAAGGATTCAGCAATTACAGTTTCTCCACAATAGATTGGTCTTTGCTGTACAACTTATTCTTCATTTTCTCACCTCTGCTTCAGGAGTCTGGGACCTTGTCCATCTTCTTATAAAAACACAAGTTTCCCAAACTTTGTTCTACAGAATTCTATTTCAGCAAGATTATAATGGGGGTTCCATGGGGAAAAAAAGAAAGATGCCATGGCTGTGGTTGGATGAATAATGGTTTTCTAAAGATGACTGCATCCTAATCCCTGGAATCTATGAATACGTTCCCTTACATAGCTAAAGGGATTTTGCACATGTGATTAAGAGATGGGGAGATTATTCTGGATTATTTGAGTGAGCCCAGTGTAATCACAAATGTTCTTGTAAGAGGGAGACAGGAGGATCAGAGTCAGAAATGTGACAGTGGAAGCAGAGGGATAGAGAGAAGGATTGGAAGATGCTATGTTGCTGGCTTTGAAGATGGAGGATGAGGCCACAAGCTAATGAATGCAGGTACCATCAGAAGCTAGAAAAGGCAACCAAATGGATTTTCCCCTAGAGCCTTCAGAAGAAACACATATGATATATTTTGGACTCCAGAACTGTAAGACAGAAGATTTGTGTTGTTCTAAGCCACTATATTTGTGGTGCTTTGTTATAGCAGCGATAGGAAACTAATATAATGGCCAAATAAGTTTGGGAAATGTTACATGCTTTATTCTTTTTTAGGAAATTTACAGTGTATATTAAAGTAAAATGCCAATGATAAATACTGAAATATGTAGTAGAATTGTAATAATTTTCCCTTGGAAAAGTAACCTTCATGGACAGAGAGATTTATTTGTGAATGACCTTAATTACTTGGCTAAATTTTTTTGTTAGCAAGCCACTCCACACCCAATTAAATTCAAGGTTTGCTGGAGTACCTGGTGGCTCAGTCAGTTAAGCATCCAACTGCTGATCTCAGCTCAGGTTTTGATCTCATGGTTGTGAGCTCAAACCCCACGCTGGATTCCATTTACAAAAAAGAGTCAAGGTTTGCTAGCTAGTTCTCCCAGAATGCTATCAGTTCTTGAGAAATTGTATTGGCAGGATACAAGACTTTTTTTTTTAAAGATTTTTTTTTTATTCATTTGAGACACAGAGAGAGAGAGAGAGAGAGCATGAGCAGGGGGAGAGGCAGAGGGAGAGGGAGAAGCAGGCTCCCCGCTGAGCCAGGAGCCCGATGCGGGGCTTGATCCCAGGAGCCCAGGATCATGACCTGAGCTGAAGGCAGACGCTTAACCATCTGAGCCACCCAGGCGCCCTGAAGATACAAGACTTATAATAGGACCCTTCCACTTATTTGATGCATCTTAGTTGTATCTTTGTTTTCTGTTCATATAAAACAGTAGCCCTTTAGATAATGGTCTTATTGCTTATATTATTAATCAGTTTGGATGGCTGATGCTTTATAGATGAATGTTTTTTGCTAACAAGCTTGATCATCTTTTTTTTTCATTTTATGACAACAGGAGTTTGAAATAGAAACTTATTTTTTTTTAAATGCTGGATTAAGAATTATGTTCTTAGAAATATTTTATAATAAACTACCAGTTTATATTTTAGAAAAAAAATCTTCTGATAAATGTTATTAGAAATTTTGAGTTTTCTTAGCATCCTTTTAGAGCATTACCAATGTTGTTTAAATAAACTTTACAATTTTGTGCCTTGGTTTGGCACATATTAATTGGAGAGGAAACAGACTTAAGGTCAGGTGGATGTTGAAAACATTTGTTCTTGGAATCAGTTTCTAGCTAGATTTATAGTTTTGTTTTTGTTTTGTTTTGTTGTCAAAAAATGACCTTTCTTGAGTTATCAAAATACATTTTTCCTAGTTTGTTGTAGGTTTTCCTCAAATGACATACCAGAATTAAATTTATTTCCTTGACATTCCAAATAGGACTCACTATGGTGTAGCTCATTATAGAATTGGAGATATCACAAAAATAAAGGAAACATAAATAATCCAAAACAAATATAAGTTTATCCTATTTATTAAAAAAAAATTAAATTTCTATTTTAAGATAGGCATGCAACTAGGTGCTGCTGATTCAGAAATATTGTCCCTGCTTTCTTTTTTTTTTTTTTTTAAAGATTTTATTTATTTGAGAGAGAGAGAGAGCACATGAGAGGGGGGAGGGTCAGAGGGAGAAGCAGACTCCCCGCTGAGCAGGGAGCCCGATGTGGGACTCGATCCCGGGACTCCAGGATCATGAACTGAGCCGAAGGCAGTCGCTTAACCACCTGAGCCACCCAGGCGCCCCGTCCCTGCTTTCAAAGGGCTTACATTTGTATTTTAAAAAACATCTCTAGGGGCGCCTGGGTGGCTCAGTTGGTTAAGCGACTGCCTTCGGCTCAGTTCATGATCCTGGAGTC
>NC_138376.1:56658036-56688729 GCF_054177405.1 Leptonychotes weddellii
TTTTAAGATTTTTTATTTATTTATTTGACAGAGAGAGAGAGAGACAGCTAGAGAGGGAACACAAGCAGGGGGAGTGGGAGAGGGAGAAGCAGGCTTCCCGCCGAGCAGGGAGCCCGATGCGGGGCTCGATCCCAGGACCCTGGAATCATGACCTGAGCCGAAGGCAGACGCTTAACGACTGAGCCACCCAGGCGCCCCAAGAATACCTTCCTTTTAAGCAAGACTGTCCTGAGGAGATGGAACTAGAAATGAATCTTATGAATATTTCACTGGAGATGAGAGCAGAGAAAGTGTTCTTATAGTAAGTGAAATACTAAAAATGAGTGCATGGGACTCTGGTAGTCCATGGAATGGATGGAAATGGTTTCTTCAATTTGTACGTATTGTCCTCTCTAGTGAAATTCCAATTTAAGGCACCTCTTTGGTAGTATGGGTGGTGGCTGAGATGGACATGAGGAATGTGTTAGAATAAACTGGGTATTTCCAAATGTAAGATAGAACTTAAAACTTAGAGCTTGAAATTCAAGACACAGAGAACAGGGGACTTTCTATGATTACGTTAAAGGATCTCTTATATTTTGTAGCTCCAAGGATCTTGGAGAATGACAATGGACTGATAAACTTAATAAGGTGAGGTTTACAATCCCAGCTTGCATTCCAGAAATTGTTTTCTTTTACTGGAGAATATAAAACAAACCTTCTGTATATACTATACATACACCGAGTTCCCCTAGCAGAGATATTAGGACAATTTTTAATCTTTAATTAGTGTCCTTTTAACTTTCCAGCTCTTTGTCCTGATTTGATCTTCATGGCAACCACAATACAACAAATCTTCTGTAATGCTGATATCATGCTGATGGGAGGTCAGTAACAGGAAGAAGCAAGAAACATAAATGCTCGTGGATATAATTATTTTAGAAGCTGGGAGATAAAATCCCACACTTAGCGACTGAAATCTCAGTAAAGTTTCTTGAAGCCAGTGGTTTATGTTGTGTAGTGATGTCCGTAAAGTGAAAAACAAGATGCTACATTTTAAGGCACAATTACTAATAAGAAAGGAAGCCTTGTTTGTATCTTTGGATTTTGGAAGGTATATAGATGTACAGCATTTATTAGTGTATGTTACCTTCTTACCTCGTAATCCCTAAGGGTTTGAGTGGACTGCAGAGCAAGACAAGTCTCTTCAGCTCATTCCAGCTTACATACAAGAAGCTCTCCCACTTGACTCCTATGCCATAGTATATTCAGTGTTGCTTTAAGTGTCCGTGATAGAACAGGATGTTGAAGGGAGCCTGTGAAAATCACTGATAAGGGAACCAAAGTCCCTTAGACTTTCCTACAAAAACATAGTTTTCTACAACCACTCTTCTTTTGACAAAAAATTTTGTTTGCAAATGTACCTGATTGAGATTAAATGCCTAACCATAAGACCAAATATGACCAGATGACCTGAGATGCCCATCACTGATTGGGTATTATTTGATCCGCCGAGTTATAAAATTGGGTGTCCAAGTGGCACACCCTCATCAAATGGAGATGGTACACCCAAGATTGGGCTGGAGTACATGTACATGGTATAAGCAGGTGGTCCACACCCCCAGTGCACCTTCCCTTGCACTTTCACCCACACTTCAGCGCATCTTCTAGCCACCTAGGGAGTCTCCTATCACCAGTTGAGTAAGGAAAAAAAAATTAGATTCTGGCTTATGGTGGTTGTACATGACACGCTGGCACTTGCCGTAAATTCATTGTTGAGAATTATAATCCCATTAAATGGTGGATATAAAAGGCAGATAAATCATTCCATAGTTAGAACTGGTTGTCTATTTTGCCTAGGAGTTGAGATAATCTGAGGTTTGGATTTATGCTGCCTGGCTAGTGGTATGGTCAAGTGGTCAGGGGCTTGGAAGGAATAGTATTGGAGGATTGATGATGACAAGATATAGGCAAGAAGGGAGAGCTATGTGGATGGATTTCTCAGTGGGAGGATATTTGTTTTCCCTAAAAAAGCCTTCTTAATGCCACCCACTGCAGAGATGGCTCTAAATAATCAGATAAATAACTCACTTTGTGAATGTCAGTCTTTTTCTCTACAGTTCTCATGCTTTCTCAATGGGCTCATGAACAAAGTGGCTGTGGTATCAGGGACGCTGTCAAGTATGTATTTTATAACATGGGCATCTAGGCAAAACTTACCTGGCTGTTGTTGCTGCTGAGGACCCACTTGCCAATGGCAGAGGACAATGCTGAGCTACTCCTGATATAGAATATGGAGGACCAGTCAGCTACCTGGTAGCTGGATGATTATATTTGGATCCCTTCTATCATGGAGGGGGAAATAATTTGCCCTTCCTGGAATGAATACTTATACTGAATATGGATTTGCTTTCTCTATCCATCATGCTTCTACCAGAAACACCATCCTGTGGCTTACATCTATGACTTATTCAATGTCATGCATCCCATCTATTATTGCTTCTTATCAAGGAATTTATTTTGCAATAACAGAAGTGAAATAGCAAGTTGACTATTAAGAGAATTACTAATATTACATGTATGCAGAAGCATCTGGCCTTATAATGTGGAGAAATGGATTATTGAACCATCAGTTATGGCATTAGCTTGGGGCTAATACATTACCAGATTAGAATACTGCCCACAGTATTTAATATATTCTTTGAATTTGTGGCAGATATATGGTACTGATGGAATATATGAAAGAGTTAGTGCCTTTTTTTCCATTTTAAACCTGATAACCCCTTTGCAAAATTTTTTCTTCCATTCTCTTGACCTTGAATTCTGCTGGCTTAAAAGTTGAATAACAACAATTGTTTCACTGCACTGGAAGCTGGGACACCACGGGGTGCCATTTTAGGCTCCTGACACCACCGAACCCAAAAGCCAAAAAGGCTATGTTGGCTAGGGTGATTGATTTTTATGACCAGTCATTATGATTGCTGCTCTGCAGTGAGGCAGAAAAATATGTCTAAATCTCAGGGAGTTTTGTGTGTGTCTCCTAATACTACCACATCCAGTGGTAAAGTGAGTGGAAGTCTACAGAAACTTAATATTCGCAGGAAAACCAAGGTTCAGATCCCTCATCAATGAAGACCACCCTTTCTTTGTACTCCTTTTTTGTTTGGCAACTGGATTCTTTTCATGTTCCTGAGGTGCCTATATTTGAACAACCCATGACTCTGTCCTTAGCCTTCATTTCTATCAATAATAAATTCATCTCTGAATTAGTTCTATGGTTTTAGATACAATCTACATACTGATGACTCAGAAGTTTCTATCTCCAGCCAGGACCATCTCCTGAATTACAGACACATATATCCAGTTGCCTTGGATTCATAAAATTAGTAAGTTCAAAACAAAACTCTTGATTTTCTTCTCCATCAATGGCAGCTCTCTTCTTGAAGTAGATTGGACCCCAAATCTCGGAGTCATCATTGACTTTTCTCTTTCTCTCACATACCACACTTAAATCATCTTCAAAGCCTGTCAGCTATTCTTCTAAAATATACCCAAACTCAGTCATTTCTCTTCATTTCCTCTTGCTTGAGTTATTGGGTAGCCTCCTAAGTATTTCTTCTGCTTCCATCCTCTATTAACCGCGTTTCTGATGTTTTGACATCTGAGGTCTTGCTGACCCTGAAGAAATTGCCCCTCCCAGGGCTAGCCAATTTCTAGAGATCCAAATAGGGCTGGCTTGCAAGTACTCCTTTCATATGCAAACCAGTGACTCCTTTCGTATGCAGACCAATCCAAGCCCACACCCCCAATCACCTCCTTTATAGAGCTATACTGATTATCCCCCTGCCCTAATCACACTAGGGATAGCTAACTGACAACCTGAGAGCAGCCGTACAGCCTGCTGAAATTACTCAAACTAGCCAAGCCCAAGCCTGCAGAGCCTGCATTGCCTTACCTTTCCCACAGAAACCACACTCAAGCTCCCTCTGCCTCCTGACCAACCCCAGTGCTTCCTCACCTATCCCCTGCGGGACTTGGTATGCCCATTCCTCTTCTGAACTGCGAATAACAAATTATCCTGATCTGTTGTGAATCATAGTATCTATGTTTAGAAACACATCTTTGACTGCCCAGTCTAATCTACATAGAGCAGCCAGATGAGCCTTTTAAAATAAAATATGTCAGATCATGTCATTTTTTAAAAAATTTTTTTATTTGAGAGAGAGAGAATGAGAGAGAGTACATGAGAGGGGGAAGGGTCAGAGGGAGAAGCAGGCTCCTCGCCGAGCAGGGAGCCCAATGAGGGACTCCATCCAGGGACTCCAGGATCATGACCTGAGCTGAAGGCAGTCGCCCAACGAACTGAGCCACCCAGGCGCCCAGATCATGTCATTTTTATTTTAAAAATCCTCCAATAGCTGCCCATTTCTCCTAAGTCCTGCAAGACACTTTCAGATCCTGCTCTCCTTCCTGTTGCTTCTATCACCTTCTTGCCTCATTGATCTTCTCTGTGTTTCTGAACAAATCAAGCTGCCCACCTCATAGCCTTTGTATTTGCTTTTCCTCTGCCTAGAATGCTTTTCTCCTACTTATCCACATACCCTGTTTCCTCACTTTTCTAGGTTTCTGCTCCAATACCTGTTAGAGGGATATTCTCTGTCCACTGTATATAAACTAGACCTTGCATTCTATTGCATCACTTTATCTTCATTTATGTTTCTTTTCTCTTTTTAGTACTATAACTCTCTAGTTGACATCCTTCATTTTATAAAAGTTGAAGAGTCTCTACAATAAACAATTTTTATTCCAGAAATCCGCTTAATGGCCCCAGCCTTTTGCTCCCTTTACTCATTGTTCTCATATCCCTAGATCCTCTGACCCCATACCAGGCTTTACCCTTCTCCATGCCACCTAAATTTTCTCAGCCTCTCTAGCCATTTATCTTCACCCATTTTTTTGGCCTCATGTTTCTCCCCATCTTTTTATTTCTTTTCTCTTTGTTTTTTCTTTTTTTCTTCTTTTGGTAAGAAATATTTCCCAGTATCCTAGGAATTGTGAATAGTATCTTTTTTCCCTCCAGGTAAAGAAAATTTGAAGATGTCTCCTAAGCATACCCCATGTAAGCTGAAAGTTAAAATGTATTGGACATAATATTATATTTTGTTGAATATACTGAAGGGCATTGTTTCACTTTGACTAGATTTAGTAAGAACTAATCTGCAAAGACATTGTTTCTCTGAAGTTATGGTTTAATTTTGTATATGAAAATATATTATGGAAATCATAGAATAATATCCCAGGCTGAAAACCAAGCTCCTGCTGGACCAGAGAATATACAAGATGAGTTGTGGGGCATAATGTAGTACCAGGAGGTAATGAGAGGCTCTAAGAACAAAATGATAAGTAGTTGAGCATGGAATGTAGAAGCCAACTGAGAGAGCTCCTAATGGCCAAGCCTGGAACAATTTTAGTAACAAGCAAAGTAGTATTAGATGATTACCCAAAGTATAAATAAATATCCATGAGTCAACAGTAATATAAATAAATGATGCAATAAGAAAAATGGAAAAGACGCATTTCTTGCATAGAATTCCAAGTAATTTATGTAGATACTTTCCTCTCAAAGAGGCATAACTCCCCACTCTTAAAGTGTGGGCTCTGCTTTGTTACATGCTTCCAAAGAGTACAATCTGGAAAAGGAGAAAGAGTAACTTTACAACAGAGAAACCTGACAAACACTACCTGAGGCAGGTGATAAAGGTTAACATAAGCAGTGATAAATGCAGTTGATGTATGTACACTTGATATGATGTGATGAGAAGGGCAAATCCTTGTGTTGTCTCCCTCCCCAAAACTCAAAACTTCGGTCTGATTATGAGAGCAATATCAGACAAACTCCAACTGAGGGGACTTTCTACAAAGTATCTGACCATAAAACTGTCAAAGTCATGAAAAACAATAGTCTGAGAAACTATCACAGCCAAGAGAAGCCTAAGGCATAACAACTAAATGCACTTTTTTGTCCCAGATGAAATCTTGGAACAGAAAAAAGACATTAGGAAAAATTAATGGAAATATGAAATTTAGTTAATAATAATAGCAGTTTTGGCTCATTAGCTGTGACAAATGTACTCTACAATGTAAGATGGTAACAGTCATTGAAACTATGTGGAGGACATATGGGAGCTCTCCATACTATCTTTGCAACGTGTCTGTAAATCTAAATCTATTTCTATAAATCTATTATAAAAAATTTATTTAAAAAGTTGAGCCAAAGGAGATGATAGACATTGTGTTCTCTGCCTTTAAGACACTTATTTTTTTTCTTTTCTTCAAGTAGATCTCCTAAAGACTTTAGTCAAATGTCATTTTGATGTAGGTATAGAGGCAAAAGAAAAATTAAATTTCCTTACTCCTTATAGCCCATTGACAAGTCCTTGAAATAGGCAGAGTGACATTTCTCTAGGAATTCAGCTGCCTGGATGTTAATACTTTGCTAAGGGCAAAAGGCAATCTTAGCCCGATCCCCCCCAGGATCCCGTGAGTCTACTTTAACATATAAAAGTTCCTTTGGAAACTTCCTTTATCTTTATCCCCGAAGATACATGTTGGCAATCATCCCCCAAGCATATGGCCCACAGATACACATCTGAAGGGGCTCATGACTAAAATTTTATTAGACTGTAATAAATGACCTTTTCCTAACAATAGCTAGCCCCCTCAAGGTCCTGGAAACCTTGCTTCCAAAATTCCTTAGAGACCTACCCTATCCCTAACCCCCTCCCAACTTGAAAGTATATAATCAGCCACTCCTCATGACCCCAATGCAGCACTTTCTGCCCACGGGTCCTGTCCCCATGCTTTAATAAAACCACCTTTTTGAAGACATCTCAAGAATTCTTTCTTGGCCGTTGGCTCCAAACCCCAACATCTTTCCTACATCAGTTTCACCTCAGAATAGAAGTAAAATCTATAAGTATCTATCTCTTTGCTCAACTGCATTGGTATTTGTTGGCATTACTCTTGCTTTTGTTTAAAATGGCATGTTTAAGGATAGCAGTGGACATCATCATGTCCAAAGTGAAACCAGGTGGTGGGACATCAGAGAAGGCAATTTCTCTCTCTGTTTTCCAACCCCGTCAATTTTCCCTCTGTCACCTGTAGCTGTGGACACTTGAATGAGAAGATAGAGAAATACACTGGATTTAGAAGATGAACCATCTATATTACTTTCCTCAAAGAAATTCCCTCCCATTCTCTATAGTATCTCAGATCTGTATATGTCCTTTTCTAGCTCTCATCACTTGAAATCTGACGAATAATATCTATGTATTTATATTGCCTATCCACATAACTAAGAGAGCCTAGGTCCAGCTCTAAGGGCTTTGCTTATTACTCATTACTCATGAAAGAAGCACCACCCTTACCTGGTCCATGTTTCTTTCTTCCTCACTCTCTTTCTTTCTTTCCTCTTCCTTCCTTCCTTCCTCTTCCTTCCTTCCTTCCTTTTTCTTTCTTTCTTTCTTTCTTTCTTTCTTTCTTTCTTTCTTTCTTTCTTTCTTTCTTTCTTTCTTTCTCTTTCTTTCTTTCTTTCTTTTCTTCTTTCTTTCTTTCTTTCTTTCTCTTTCTTTTCTTTCTTTCTTTCTTTCTTTCTTTCTTTCTTTCTTTCTTTCTTTCTTTCTTTCTTTCTTTCTTTCTTTCTTTTTTTCTTTTTTCCCCCATGTTTCTTTACTGTAGGCTTCTAATAATTTCTGGTGTCCATTATGCCTCTGGAACCCCTTAGCCTCACCAACATATATGCATTACTTTGTCAGAAGTTACATGGATTAGGCTAAATAGCTTTTGCCAAGTGGATGCAGGAGTCCACCATGTAGGTTTAGGTTTCCAAGTGTGAACCTGGGTCTGAATCTTGAGTTATTTCTTTGTAGTCAGAGTTATATTCAAGCAAGCATTCGAATCACTGATTTATATAGGTTACAAGCATGCTTTCAAGAAAGGAACATCCACAAGCAGGTTTGCAGTCCTGAAGCAAATCTTTTGTGGAATAATATATCCATCCAGTTAGTTTCCCATGGGAACCCACAGTGCCACACTGTGCACTTGGCTGTCCCACTCTGGGCCTCTGGCTGGGTTCCTGAACCAGAGCTCAATGCAACAACGCACTTGTTACTCACAATCCATTTCCTAATCTTCCTCAGGTTGACTCCACAGAGATCACGTCCCCCCCTGGGCAGGAATATATCTCTCTGTGGACAGCTAAAAACCAATCTGTGTCACTTCTGGAATAGGAGGATGGTTCTAAAAACTCTGCTTCTCTGCCCTGAAAGCATCCTCTTAGCATCACAGCTTAGGAAAAACATTATTTTCTTAGGGTCTAGAATAGATTTTTGTGACTTACATCCAAAGGATGAGCATTGCACAACAGCAGAGCTGTGCATGCAGAGAGGCAGTGGGATTGCTGAGGCCACTGTTCCACATGGGTCTTTCAGAGGAAACATCATCAATATTCATAATTGCCAAAATTTTTAAGTATTTAGAAGATAAAATGAACAACTAGGATTTATTGTTAGCATCAATAGACCTAGTATAACAGTGACATGCATTTAATCCTCACAACAGTTATAAGAGGTGGGTGTTCTCCTTAGTTTATAGGTGAGGAATCTGAATTTCAGCAAGGTTCAGTAATGCATCTGTGATCTCTCATATAACAGGTAAATATGAGAATTGAACCCAGGTATATTTTGACTCCACTTACACTCCCTAGCTCTGCTTAATTAAAACAAACAAGGAAGCAAACAAGAAGAGAAACAAGCAAACAAAAAGGAGAAATACTCCCCGTATACCCAGAAACCTCGTTTGTTTGCAAATACTTCTCTTTCCATTTAATTGACAGATCTGGGGGGTTAATGAATAAAGTCCTTGATGGCTAGAAAGGACAGCAGAACAAGGAAAAGGGAAAGAAATCCTAAGATGAAAGTAGTTTTCTTTTTTGTAGTCATTGCCTAACTAACAAGATAAACTGTTAGACTCAAAGACAGTGCAGTTAGCAGTAAAATATAAATTCATGAAGAAAACTGATGCTGGGGAAAAAAAAGTCAAAGAAAAATAATTTCATGCTGAGAATCTAAGTTTAGTGTTCCAGTGCAAATCAAGAGCCCTTTTAGGAAAACACCCAGATAGCTGCAGCACAGCCTAGAAGATGGGCCAATTATAAGAACCACTTAGGTACCTGCTGTAGGATGAAACCTAAAAAGAATACTCAAAACTACTATTGCTGGGTAGTTCAAACTGGCAACAGAGAATAGCTGTGAATTTTTACTGAGGAAAATAGGTTGCAGCATAAGCAACAGAAGTTTCTGTTTAACTGCCTGTGAAGAGCTGATTTGAAATAAGTGGGGGTTTTGGGGTCATTGAGACTGAGATGGTTATGAAAGTCTTCTTCTCTGAAGGAGTTCTAATTTGGCTTATTCACAGATCATTTTAAGTGGTTTTCAGGCTTGGAGTCCATCTATAGTCACCATATCCTCATAAACGAACTCTAGAATTCTCTTGGCACTAGGTCAGTTATTCAAAGTGCCCAATTCTTTTCTTTTATTCTTTTAGAATTAGTTTGCAATATGGTATGAGGTAGGGATCTAAATTTATTTTTCTCTTAAATTGTTGCCCGTTGATTCCATTACCATTTGTTGAATAATCTATCTTTTCTCCTGACATTTATCATATTTCTTTTTTTTTTTAAGATTTTATTTATTTGAGAGAGAGTGAGTGAGAGAGAGAGCATGAGCAGGGGCAGAAGGAGAAGGAGAAGCAGTCTCCCCACTGAGCAGGGAGCCGGACTCTGAACTTGAACCCAGGACCCTGGGATCATGACCTGAGCCGAAGGCCAATGCTTAACTGACTGAGCCATCCAGGCACCCCATATCATATTTCTGATGTACTATATGTTGTACACATGTAGGTGTGTTTCTGTGTTCTTTGCCATTGCCATGGCTACCTTCATTGGACCAATATAGCACAGCTTCATTTTAATTCACAGCTGCATTTTTAGAGGGCATTTTGCTATCCAATAGGGAAGACATCTTTCTCACAATTTTGTCTATTCCTACTTATTATTCTTCCTGGTAAATCTAAAAATCTTTTGGCAATATAAAAGTAAGTATTTTTGACATTCATGGTGTTCAAAAGCTATTAGAAACTATACGGTGAAAATTATTCTTCTCCTTGTTTGCCATCTTTATGTTTCCCATGCCATCCTTCTCCCACAAACCACTAACCACTAACATTTGTTTCATATGTATGTTAAAGCAATTAGAGATTTTTGATTTCCCTCTATTTTAAATGAAAGTTACTTCTTAACAATATACTTCTATCACTTAACAATATACCTTGGGAATATCTTCATATAGGCAGCATTCTTATTCTTTTCTTATAATTTCATATAATAAAATTTTTTAATTCTTTTTTATAATTCTTATTCTTTTTTTATAATTTGATAGCATTTTATGGATGTACCATAATCTATATAATTAGTCCCCTATTGATGGACATTTATGTTTTGCCAGTCTTTTGCCAACTTGCATATACCCAAAGTAGTGAAAGAATAATTGTATCAGTAGAATAATTTATCAGGGATAGAATTATTGGGTCAAAAAGCACAAGCATGTATAATTCTAATAGATCTTACCAAATTGCCTTTTGTGTGGGGTCACATAAATTTACACTCTCCCTAGTAACGTTTGTGGATACCTGTTTCCTCCTCGTGTTAACAACATTGTGTATTATCTAATTTTTGGATTTTTGCAAATCTGATCATGAAAAATGGTATCACATTTAAAAAAAATTTTTTTATTATGTTATGTATGAGTGATATTAAACATCTTTTCCTATATTTAAGGGCTACTGTATTTCTTTTCTTCCAATTTTTTTAATGGAGTTTTTTTCTAAGAGATTTTTACAAATAAGGGAAAAGCAAAACACTTTGTGATTGAGTTGAAAATACTTTTCCCCAGTATGTTGTCTTTAAAATTTTTTTCAGATCTTGAAGAAGTATGGTTAAATTATATCAAATTTTCATGGCTTCTGAAGTTTGAGTCATAAAAAGCCTTCCTTTCTTGAAAGTTGTAATGAATTGTATGATTTCTTCCTATATTTTTATTATTTCATTTTAAAATATAAATGAATGATTTTTTTGGTAATTATTGTGCTGTATGATTTAAAGTATGGATTTGACATACTTTTGGTCTAATTGGCAATGAAATTGTGTCAACCCCATTTTCCCACTGATTTGATATGCCACGTTGATCATATTTTAAATTTCAACTTCTGTTGGGAGTCTATTTTGGGGCTTCCTTTTCTAATTCCAATGGTCTGCTTATTTATGTACGTTTTCCACTCTTTCAACTATTGAGGTTTCATAATACATTTGAACATCTGATAGAGCATCTCTCACCCATTGCTCTTCTTGCAGAGGCTTTTCTAACTCTTCTTTTTTTGTTTATTTTTCTATACTTATCATCAGTTGTCTACTTCCAAGGAAATCTTTTTAAAAATTAGAAACATAATAAAGTTGTTAAAATAGCTTAGGGGTGATGACATAATGTGGATTATGGAATTTTCAAATAAGAGCATGTTACATATTTCTACTTGTTCAAGCCTTCTCCTGTGTTCTCTAGTAGTATTTAAAGTTTTGGGGGCACCTGGGTGGCTCAGTTGTTAAGCGCCTGCATTTGGCTCAAGTCATGATCCCAGTGTCCTGGGATCGAGCCCCTGCATAGGGCTCTCTGCTCAGCGGGAAGCCTGCTTCTCCCTCTCCCACTCCCCCTGCTGGTGTTCCCTCTATCGTTGTCTTTCTCTCTGTCAAATAAATAAATAAAATCTTTAAAAAAAAATTTTTTTTTTCTTCATAGAGGTTTTTGACATTTATAGTTAAGTTTCTTTCTTGGGTATTTATATATTTTGTGGCTATAGGAAATCAAGTCTTTTTTTCACATTAGATTCTGATTATATAAATGACATTGATCTCTGTATATTAATTTTATGCCTTGCTAACTTACTGAATTCTCTTATACTCTGTCACATTATGTGAAAATAATGATAGTTTTATCTTTTGTTCAATTTTAATAGCTTATTTTACTTGCAGTAAAACATCAGATAATAGCAGTATCCTTTTTTTTTTTTTCTTCATTTAATTAGGAAATCTGGTGCTTCTCTGTTAAGGATAAAGAATTTGGGCTAACATAGATTATATTATGTTGAAAACAAATAATCTGTACTTTCATTACTGAGTTCTAAAATAACACTTATGATACTGAATGAAATTGCACTAATTTAAAATATCAGTCTCAGGAAGTTAAAAGGCTTTTCATCATGAAACAAGGTATACTTTCTTATTGGCTAAGTATTTGACGTCTTTCAGTAAAATTCTGTGGTTTTTTTCACATAGGAGTTTCACCAACAGTCCAATTATCTGTCTTGCTATCCAGTGTTTATATTTAAGCTCCCATTTTACTTGAGCTCTAACCAGCTTTTGACACTGTTCGAAATTCCCTCCTCCTTCTTTTTTTTTTTTTAAAGATTTTATTTTTTACTTGACAGAGACACAGCGAGAGAGGGAACACAAGCAGGGGGAGTTGGAGAGGGAGAAACAGGCTTCCCGCTGAGCAGGGAGCCTGATGTGGGGCTCGATCCCAGGACTCTGGGATCATGACCTGAGTGGAAGGCAGGCACTGAATGACTGAGCCACCCAGGCGCCCCCGAAATTCCCTCCTTCTTAAAACATTTTTATTCTTTTTGATCTAATAATACCTCAGTACTGGTTTTCCTCCAATATCTCTGACTACTCGTTTGCATGAGTTTATTCCTAACTCCTTTATATTTGTTTTCACTATTGTAAATAGGATCTTTTCCCACTTTTCCATTATACTTTTCCAACTGGTTCTTGTAGATAGGAACTAAAAGAATTCTGATCCTACTGAAAGATTTTTTCTGTTAGTTTTTGGATTTTTTTTCCAGTTTTTCAATTGCAGTCTCTACAATACACAGAGCAATGTTAAATAATGGTTGAGTAAATAAGCACATTTTTCTTGTTCCTTACTTTAAAGGGAATAAATAGTGCCTTACAAGTATAATGATGATGACTATTGGTCTCATGGTTATTCTTCTCTCTGTTTTGTTTAAAGATATAATTTGGTTAATAATGGGATCTATTTCTGGACTTTCTAATATTGAAGATAATCATATCTTTTCTGGTGGTGACATAAGCACATATTTTTTTTTTCTTATTGGTCATGTTAGTTAGATACATTCTCATAATAAATGCATTCCAGAATAAATTTGGCTAAATTATGGTGAATTAGTTTGTTAATGTATGGCTGAATTTTATTTACAAATATATGATTTAGGATTTTAAAATCCATAACTTTTTTAAGTTTTTATTTAAATTCTAGTTAGTTAACATGCAGTGTAATATTAGCTTCAGGTGTACAATACAGTGATTCAACACCAGTGCTCATCACAACAAATGCACTCCTTGATCCCTTCACCTATTTCACCCATCCCCCTACCCCCTCCCCACAGGTAACCATCAGTTTATTCTCTATAGTTAAAGAGTCTAGGGCGCCTGGGTGGCTCAGTTGGTTAAGCGACTGCCTTCAGCTCAGGTCATGATCCCGGAGTCCCAGGATCGAGTCCCACATCGGGCTCCCTCCTCAAAGGGGAGTCTGCGTCTCCCTCTGACCCTCCCCCCTCTCATGTGTGCTCTCTCTCTCTCTCATTCTCTCTCTCAAATAAATAAATAAAATCTTAAAAAATAAAAAAAAAAAAGTCTGTGTCTTGGTTTGCCTCTCTCTCTCTTTTTTTTTGTTCCTTTGTTTTGTTTTTTAATATGAATGAAATCATATGGTATTTGTCTTTCTCCTGCTGAATTTAAAATCCATAATATTTTAAGTTTGCTTATGGTTTGCATTTTTGTGCTAAATAATTAATTAGTTGCAGTATTTGTTATTCTGCAAATACTTAGTAAGCATCACTTTGCTGTCATCATTATGCTGGGTGCCAGGAGTACAACGGATCACAAAACCAGTGTGATACCTAAACTCCTGGATCTCACAGTATAAGGTACAATTAGAACCATGATGTATTTTACAAAGAGGAGGTGACAATGCTGTGAGGGACAAAATAGGAGAATCTGAATGCTCAGGAAGACTTTCCTGAGGAAGTGACGATTGCAGGAGAGCTAAAAATGGAGTAGTAGTTAATGTGTGAAAAGGACTGGAGACCCAAGAAGAACCCTGAGTACAGACTCTGGAGCCAGAGACCCTAGAACACACAGAACAAGAAGAGGGGAGTGCCTATGTGCTGCAAACAGCAAGACCTTGCAACCCTTTCAGGGGTTTCTTTTGGTATTTACCTCTGTATCTAAACTGTGTGCTACATGATGTATCATTATCTGTTGACTTTACACTCTTGAAAATAAGTACTATCATTCTCTCTATCACTGTATCAGTTATATGCATGCATACTGTCTCCCAATGCTCCCAAGGTGGTCATGTCATAACACTGGCCAGAGGTGGTTTTTTTTTTCACAGAAGAACCATGTGATGCAATAAGATTACACTATTTTCCTATACAAAAATTTTCCCCTGAAGTTAATAGTCATCCTCACTTGTTTCTATGTAGTGTGTCCCCCAAAGCTCTTCCAGCTGCTTAAATCACCTCTCGATGCTATTAAATACAACAGTATTTTGTTAATTCTATTTTCTTCCAGACATCTTTCCTGCGCCTCCTGACCTGCTTCAGTCAGGACTGGCTGCTTCCGGGGACTACTGCGAGGCTGTCATCTGAGAATCTCCCTTTCCCATTTTCCCTTCCCTTTGCCTCTTTCTTGTTTGTCCTTCTGTTTTCTAAATTCCATGACTTCCTCTTTCTCGATTTCTTCTCGGTTTCTTCCTAGAAAGGTGGCATGGAAGGTAAGATTTGGGAGGTATTTTATATCTGAAAGTATATTCTATAACACTCTGGCATTTTTGTATTAGTTTCCTGGGGATAGAATTCTAGGTTGGAAAGAATTATCACTCTGGAATCTTAAAGGCAATACCACATTGTGGTTAAGCTTCTAGTGTTGCTGTTGACATTCTGATTCTTTCGTCTTTGTAATGGTATTTGTTTGATTTTTCTTCTGTGTTCCCTAAATTTTAAAGTTGTATGAAACTGCACCTTTAGTGTGAGTTCATTTTTTTGCCATTGTGTTGAATACTCAGTGGGTCATTTCAAAATGAAGGTTATGATCCTATTTCTGTGATATTTCTTTGATGATTCTTTTTCCTGATTTTCTCTTTCTAGAACTCTGATTTGCATGTTGGAACTTCTGGACTGAACTTATTTAAAAATTTTTTTTTCACTGCTTTTCTTCATTTTTAAACTTTTGTTCTGCTTCCCAGTGAGTAAGGGACAGGCAGGGCTAGGTAGGGAGAAATAGATAGGGGGCCTGGTGATCAGACTCACAGAAATCCCAAAAATGTGGAGGTGTAAGGAAACCAGAGATAAGGGAACACTCCAGACCACCCTGCCCTAGGTGTCTGAGGGGGAAGTCTTATTTATGACAGTCTCCTGTGGTCAACAGAAAATAACCAGACCCTAAAAAGAAGTAAGCCATTAAAGATGTTATCCCTAGTCCTTAATCAGTGGTGCCACCAGTAGCGAAGTCAAAAAGATTTAAGTTCCCTGGTTATCTTTCTGTAAAAGACCAACCCTAAAAGCTCTCAGTGGCAACCCTGTTGGGACCCCTCTCACTCCTGAGAGCTTTTTCTGTATCCTTGCTTAATAACCTTCTGTCGCGGGGTACCTGGGTGGCTCAGTTGTTAAGCATCTGCCTTCGGCTCGGGTCATGTGGGATGGAGCCCCACATCCGGCTCCCTGCTCCGCGGGAAGCCTGCTTCTCCCTCTCCCACTCCCCCTGCTTGTGTTCCCTCTCTAGCTGTCTCTCTCTCTCTCTGTCAAATAAATAAAATCTTAAAAAAAATAATAATAACCTTCTGTCGCTTTACTCACTCTCCTTTGTCTGTGAGATTCATTCTTCGACTCCATGAGACAAGAACCTAGCTCTCCTGCTTCAACAGGATGATGTATTAATTTTATCTTCCAATCATTATATTTTTTTCATTTCTGCTTATACATTTATGATTTCTAAAGTTCTTTTTTTTCTCAAATATTCATTTATCAAAACACTTTGTTCTTGTTTCATAGATGCAATATTATAGAAATCTCACATGGTCTGCTTTTCTACATTTTTTCCTCCTCTTTGTTTGCTTGTTTGTTTATTTTGGCCTCCATTTCTTCTGTTGGAATATTCCTTCAGACATTCTCCTCGCCTATTTGCATATCTTAGAGAAGAACACAAAGAAGCTGATTAACATTTTCTATGCAAGGGTGGGTTTTGCAGACTGGGGACTTCGTTCTAGGCCTGGCCTTTCTCAACAGTGTCTGAGAGAGAAATTGGCTCTACAGAATGTTATATAAGTGACTGCTTTTCATTCATCCCAAGGGAGTTATTTAGCTAGTATCATTCTAGATTCAGAGAAGATAATTTAATTCTTTGTGTACGATGGAAGCTCTAGAGCATTAGGGTTTACTTCTCCCACAGAACTTAGTTTGAGAAGAATTGCTTTGCCCCCAGCGTATCTTTAGAACTTTTTTCCTCAGGCTAGTCAGATCCCCCAGAAAAGAATCCCTCAATTAGCCATGTGTAGGGTACAAAATGCCAACTTTGTGGGAGCTCATTGGAGAAATCATGCTAGATTTGTCAGTATGTCCTTGAGTAGAGATTCGCTGACGCCCCTGTTTATAGTAATTCTGTTTGACCCATGACCTGAAGAATGGATGGCATCACATCCATTATGGGTGTAAGTGGAGCAAACAGGATTGGTTGAAAGGACAATTAAAAAAGAAATTAGGCTGGGATGCCTGGCTGGCCAAGTTGGTAGAGCATCTGACTTTGATGGGTTTGAGCCTCACATTGGGTGGATATTACTTAAAAAAAAAAAAAAAGGAAAAGAAAATAAATTAGGCCTCTATATCCCCTCCCTGCTTCCAGGCAGAAGGGTCTCTCTTACTTCCCTCGTTTATAACAGACTGAGGGTTTTCTCCAGTGACGGCAACCAGATCTGGCCTAAGAGAGCCACTAGCACAGTTGTGGGGGAGAGTCCAGCACTTACTGTAAGCAGGGGCTTCAGTGAGCCTTTAGGAGGTTCTGCAGTGCGACTGGACTCACTACATGCCTGCTTAGGACTCACTTTTTTGTGTTCTGCTAAGTCATTTACCACTCATCTTCTGCTCTTAAGCTTCTCGGATTTTGTTTCTGAAATCTCTTCCTCCAGTATCTTTATTCCTGCAATTTTGTGACTACAGAAAACGAAAAACATCTTTTACTGTTATTTCAGAGGGTTCAGAAAAGAGCAGAAGAAAATGCACATGTTTAATTCACTGCCTACAACCAGAAGCCTAATTATTTTGTCTTTAAATTACATTTTAATATTCTAGAGAGATAAGATTATCTCATTTGTCACTGTTTCAGGAAAAAACTTACTCCTGTTTATTCCATCCTGATGAACTTCAAAGTAATTAAAAAAAAATCTATAGAGATGTTATTTGCAAGCACATTAAATATTTATAAATATTTATTGGGAAGAATTTTTACAATATCATGGTTTGATATTCAGGAAAATAAACCTCTGTTCTCCACTTTGTATATCTTCTTTTAAGACCTCTTAGCAAAGATTTTAGAGCTATTTACTTTTCTTGTATTTCTTATTAAGATGGTTACAGGTTATTTGAAATAACTTCATTGACTTTTTAAAAAACAATATTATATTCCCATTAGATTTTCTGAGATTTTATAGTATGTAAATAAATTTTAATTTGTGAATATTTATTTTGTAAGTGGACAGCTTATCATATTCTTTTTTATTTTAATAGATTTTTGCAGATATTTCTTGTGTGCTATAGGCAGACAAATATTTCCTGTTAATAGCAATAATTTTCTCACCTTACAATGACCATTCTTATTTTGAAGCTCCAAACCAATCTCATCAATTTGTTTCCTGGCCTTCTATTTGCTTTCTCTAGATGCATTTAGCTGTTATTTTTCTGCTGTCTTACAATATTAATTTATTTTAATAGCTTTTTGTTTAATAATGTATGCAATAATTTCATATTTATGTGGAACTTTGTATAACAAACATTTCTGTAAATAATGCTATCATTTTCATAGTTTTATAAATTATTTATAATTATTTTTATTTACTTTTTGACTTAATATTTCTTAGGAACATAGGCTTTTTTTTAAAAAAATGTAATTTAGCTTACTTCTGTGAACTTTCATTATTACAGTTTAAAATATTTTTTCATTTGAATATAGTTGACACACAGTTACATTAATAACATAGTGATTCGACTTCTCTGTATGTTATGCTATGCTCACCACAGCGTAGCTACCTTCATTATTATATTTTTAAATTATTCTGTATGATGGCTATCTCAAACTGATGATCTATGGCTTCATTCCACCAATCAGCATGTTTGACATGTTTTATTTAGGAATTTTATTATATCTGGAAGTCTTTTAAAATGCATTGTAACTAGTGTAAATGTGGAATTAGTTATAACTCTAGAAATTTAGCACCTATTGTTTTACACTTCACCAATTTCACCCACTTTATGCAAATAATTGACCTTTTAACTCCTACGATAGAAAATACAATTCTATTTGTGATTATCTTGTATTTGGACTCATAATTATTTCATATTTAGGGAAAAGGAAAAGAAACTTCAAACTTTTTCATGAACAAAGAATAATCTTCAAATTTGTTTATAAGCAGTATGAGAAAAGGCAAAATACTATGTACTAATCACAAAATTAGTGACCCTGATAATGTTTTAATATGTCTAAGTTTTGTCCAATTAAATGAGGCAAAAGAATTGAGCTAAAAAAATTTCTAGCCCCTATTTCTAATTAGCAAGCTATATAAGTAAGTATGTCAATAGAAAATATATCTCTACTGCAAATGTACCAAATATAGATGGAACAGAGGAGTCACCACACTTTTTTTGTAAAGGGCCAGATGGTAAATATTTTCAGGTTTGCCAGTCATATTGTTTCTGTTGCTACTCAACTGTGCCATTGTAATGTGAAAGAAGCCATGGGCAAAATGGAAGTGAATAAGCAGGGCTGTGTTCCAACAAAACTTTTTCTTTGCAAAAACATGTGGAGACGTGATTTGGCCTGTGGACAATTAGTTGGCCAACCTCTGGGATAGAGCAATTTCACAGGTCCCACTTTATACAGAAAGAAGTTGAGGAAAACAAAAAAACATGGCCTATAACCTGGTCATGGGGTTGCATGATGGCTTGGTTCTCAGCTGTCTATTTCTGCACAAGTAACTGAGAATGGAGAAATCAGTCAACACGTGGTCTTTAGTGTTGTATATGTATCCAGCCTTTTTTCCTCTTACTGTATCTAGCTCCTCTGTCTCCTTCAAAGGCAGCTTATCTACTAGTCGTCACTTCAATCATCTTTATTAACAGTACTCTCTTCACTGTCATGCCCATCCTGAACTTGTCCATCTGCAACCACCAGTTCATCTGTTAACCTCATCACTTGTGCCATTTCCTTTTAAGGCCATCAATCATTGCCAGACGCTGTATGAGGGGAGGGCTTCTAGGAAGCCGTCTTACTGATGCCACCTTACTCCAGAAAAGAATGAGCACCCACTCTCCTCTAAGAAACTGTCAGAACAAACCCCACCATGGTCTATGCACATTTAACTTAGGCACTGTGAGATTTCTGATGTTTCACAGTTGCCCATTATCGATGGAACTTCAACCTTTGTGCTGCTGTGATCTGTGCACTCCTCCTGTGCTACCCAAATCTTTCACTGCGTTTCCAGAATTGTGGTGAGGTCATCAGCAGTATATTCTCAGCTTCCTTCTTGAACACCTCTTCTGCCTTCTAGTTTTTACTGAATTTAGGTACTTATTAGACATGGCAGGTACCAATATCTCCATTTTTAAAAAAATACAAAAAGTAATGCTCCACTTCTCTATTTTTCTCAAATTATCTCAGGAAACTTTTCCAGTTTATTTCGTTCTGCCTAGTCCACAATATAGTTGCGAAATGTTTTATATACTATGGTTACATAGTGTTCATATTCTAAGGTTACATATTCCCAATATAGAGTATATATGTATGTGTGTGTGGGTGTGTGTATATCATATATATGCATACATATTTAAATGAATATAAAGTTTGTGTGTGTGTATATATATATATAAGATCTATATGTATATTAAGTTTTTGTGTTCTCTAAATCTTCCGTAGGATATTAAAACTTTTTGAGAACAGGGGCTATGATATCTATGAGAACTTATTCCCAGATTTCTTTTTTTCTTAGAACTCCAACAGGTAATAAGCAGGAACTTCTGTTGAAGAGCTCCCACCCTTTAGTTATAAAATCACAGAATTATTTTGGAGCATTTTCATCCTTTCTTTCCAAGTGTTCAAATAATAAGAAAGACAGCAGGATCTTTTATTTCAGAACAAATACAAAGATATTTAAGATCATGTTACTCTATATTCAAAGGATTACTATGGAGACTAAAGAGTACTTTCAAGCTGAAATAACGACTTTGAATTAAGAAAAAAAAAATACTTAAGCACTTGTCCTAGATAAGAGCCAGTATGAGTTGCCTAAGCACTGACTATGTGTTTTTCAGAGTGCTGTTTTGCAAAGTCATCCCATAGCCAGATTTCTAAACATAAACCTTGTAAATCAGAGGGAAAAATCCAGAAGACATTTTTGTACACTGAGGTCAGATGAAAATTTCCACTCTGTAGTATTTTGTCCCTCTAAAGAATGTTAGCTGCCCTATGTCTTAAACTTTCAGGATTAGGGGTGGAGGTTTAATTAAGAAATTCTAATGGAATATTTATAGGGGTATTAAGTAATCAAATTATTATTATTTAGCTTGACATTTGGTCTTTCCCAGCTTACATCTCTAATTATACTCTCCTCAACCCTTTGTTACATTATCAGAAATGCCTCATAATACCAAAATCAGAAAGAGCCTAAGTTCTTCCCTGGGAAAATGACTGCAGAATAGCTGAGGTCAAAAACTAGTTAACTGCTATGTTTTGGAATTTTAGGGATATGAGCAAAAAAATGGAGTGTGGCGTTAAAAAATACATAAAGATACTGCTTTAAGACTTACACCATGGTGTCAGTCTCCTGTAATGTAAGTTGCTCTCATATTAGCCACTGAAGGATAATACAAGTAGTTGCTGTTGTCGGGCAAAAAGAAAATTACTCATAGATACTTCTAGGTGCAGGCACGCTACTAGAAATATATTAATAAATATAATTTCATGTAACTGTGGTGATTCTTGGCAATACACAGGTAGTGAAAACTTAAGCATTTACTTAAGTAACTGAAGCAAAGAAGAGTGGAACTAACATTGACTAAATACAGAATTACAGGTTTAGGAGATTAGTGGAACAGTAAATCAACAAGATTTCATTCTATAAACAGGGTCTTGCAGGGTGACACTTAATTCCAAAGGAATGACCTCCTGCATCTTATTGTACAGACATAATTAGGAAATATTCTTACTACTAAAGAACACTTACCAAGTAAATATGTATTTAATAACTGTAATCTGAATACAGTGTTTCTATAATTTCACAGCGTTATTCCTCTGTGACATGTAAGTCTTACAACTACTGCTTAAAAGAAAGTTTGCATTTGGATGAAAAACTGAATGAAATAATCATTTGAATTTTTAAATAAACTAAATTTCTGTTTTTCAGAAAAGGAAATACATTCATGTCCTTGTGTACCAAGTATATAGCGATTTACATCTATTTTTAGTTTATACCAACATAGATAATTTATGTTTTGAAGTATTATTTGTATAATTCAGTGTGAGAAACATACCATACTGAACTCTCCCTTGGGAAACAATTTAGAATCAGTAGTTATGTCATTTGAAAAGATAAGTCTTTCATTCCTTAAGTAAAAAACAAACACATAAACAAAAAATGCTAAACAATGAACACAAGACTACAGATTTCCAGGAGGAGTGGTCTGAAAGGAAAAAGATATCTGTGTTTGAAAACACAACCAGCACTAATCTGGAAATAAAATAGCTTCATTTTTATCCCCTATCTGCAACTTATAAATCTTCTTATGTGACAGAGGGAGTATTCCCCTTTATGTTCTTAAAGAGAGTCAATGTTTGCATTAATGCATATGTTTTCATGTAAACTTCAAAATCAATATACTAAGTTCTAGGAAAAAAGCCAAAGAAAATCAAAAGAAAAAAAGTAAAATTTGTCCACATTTCAGATGAGATTGTTCTTACATCTTTATATGACATTGAGACTCCCAATCCTTAAATATGATATATGTCACCATTTATTTGTCTTCTTTAATTTTTGTCAAAAAAGTTAATTCTCCCCTCATGAAGTTATGATCTGTTTTCTGGTATTTTATTCTTTGATGCACAATTTGTATGTTATAATGAAAATATTTTTTAAACTTTTAATTTCTATCTTTGTTGCTGGAATATAGAAAAACAGTGATTTTATATCTAGCCCTTACATCTAGCAAATGTGTTAATTCTTACAATTATTCTGTTAAAGTCTTTAAACAAGGAAGGCATTAAATGAAGTGACTCTTGGTAGCCATCATAAACAAACCAAAACCTAAGCCAGAGTTGATGCCCTGGAATCCAAGAAAATGAAACTTAAGAACAACCAATCACAAACAGCCAAATATGGCAACTTCTTAAGCTATAACCAACCAAATAGATTCTATTATTTGCTTCAATGTCTTCCCTAAAAAAAAAACCTTACCCTTAGCTCTGGTGGGTGGAGTGCTCCTAACCACCTTTGGCTCCATGCGGTCAGTTTCCAATCCATGTTTGTTCAAATAAAATCTTCAAAATTTTAATAATGTTCCTCAGTTTATCTTTTAACAGATCAAATTATTAGTATTGGTTTTCACAATTTATCTGTGGATTCTCTTGAATTTTCTAATATAGAAACATGTAATAGAAGTTTTATATTTTCTTTTTTCTTTTTCCAACTTCACACTTTTTTATTATAGCATTGCTTGACTAAGGAAAATAGTAAATAAAAATTGGGCACTTGGGTGGCTCAAATGGTTAAGCGTCTGCCTTCGGCTCAGGTCATGATCCCGGGGTACTGGGATCGAGCCCTGTATCGGGCTCCTGCTCAGCTGGGAGCCTGCTTCTCCCTCTCCTTCTGCCATTCCCTCTGCTTGTGCTCTCTGGCTCTATCTCTCTGTCAAATAAATAAAATCTTTAAAAAAAAAAAAAAAGAGGGGCGCCTGGGTGGCTCAGTCGTTAAGTGTCTGCCTTCGGCTCAGGTCATGGTCCCAGGGTCATGGGATAGAGCCCCACATCTGGCTCCCTGCTCGGCGGGAAGCCTGCTTCTCCCTCCCCCGCTCGCCCTGCTTGTGTTCCCTCTCACTGTGTCTCTCTGTCAAATAAATAAATAAAACCTTAAAAAAAAAAAAGTAAATAAAAAGGAATAGAAATGGTGATTCAGTTCTTATTCCCAATCTTATGATAAGAAGTTTTAAGATTCACTCTCTCAGCAACTTTCAAATACACAATATGGTATTATTAACCATAGTCCTCATGATGTACTTTATATCCCTATGACTTATTTGTTTTATAACCAGAAGTTTGTGCCTTTGACTCCCTTTACCCATTTCATCCACTGCCTGTCTCTGGTAACCACCAATCTATTCTCTGTATATAGATGAGGTTGGGTTTTTTGTTGTTATTTGTGTTTGTTTTTGTTTTAAGATTCACATGTAAGTGAGATCGTATGGTATTTGTCTTTCTCTGTCTAACTTAGTTCACTTAGGATGATGTGCTCAAGTTTCATCCATGTTGCCACAAATGGCAAGATTTCCGTCTTTTTATGACTGAATAAATTCCGTTATATTCACTATATATATCCATTCATCCATTCATCAATCAATGGACACTTAGGTTGTTTCCATACCTTGGCATTGTAAATAATGCTGCAGTGAACACTGGGGTTCATGTATCTTTTCAAGTGATGTTTTCATTTTCTTTGGATAAATACCCAGCAGTGGAATTGCCAGATCATATGGTGGTTCTATTTTTTTTTAGTTTTTTATTTTTTAAAATTTTTAATCTTTTTAAATTTATTTATTTTTATTTAAATTCAATTAACCTATAATGTATTATTGGTCTCAGAGTTAGAGGTTAGTGATTCATCAGTCTTATATAATACCCAATGCTCATTACATCACATGCCCTCCTTAATGTCTATCGCCCAGTTATCCCATGCCCCAATCCCCTTCCCCACCATCAACCCTCAGTTTGCTTCTTATGCTTAAGAGTTTCTCATGGTTTGTCTCCCTCTCTGATTTTGTCTTGTTTTATTTTTTCCAGTAGTTCTATTTTTAAGTTTTTTATACTGTTTTCCATAGTGGCTGCACAAATTTGCATCCCCACCAACAGTGCACAAGTGTTCTCTTTCTCCACATCCTCATCAGCACTTCTTATTTCTTGTCTTTTGGTAATTGCCATTCTAACATGTGAGTTGACATCTCATTGTGGTTTTGATTTGCATTTCCCTGATTATTAGTGACATCGAGCATCTTTTCTTATATCTGTTGGCCATCTGTATGACTTCTGTACTTGAATATTGTTGTAAAGCAGATCTCTAGAACTTTTTTATCTTAAAGGACTGATACTTATATACCCATTAAGTAGCAACTCCCCATTTGCTTAACCTTCAGCTCCTGGCAACCATCATTCTCCTTTTTGCTTCTATGAGTTTGACTACTTTTAATGCCTCAAATAAGTAGGATTATGCTGTCTTTGGACTTCTGTGATTGGTTCATTTCCCTTAGCATAATGTCCTAGAGTTTCACCCATGTTGTAGCATAAGACAGGATTATGTCCTTTTCTATGGCTCAAAAATATTTCATTGTATATATGTATATATATACCACTTTAAAAAATCTATTCATCTCTCTATGGACACTTAGATTATTTCCATAACTTGGCTATTATGAATAGTGCTGCAGTGAACATGGGAGTGCAGATAAAGATTTGAGATCCTGATTTCAATTCTTTTGGGTATAGACCCAGAAGTGAGATTGCTAGATCATACAGTAATTCCATTTTTAAATTTTTTGAGGAAACTCCGAGCTGTTTTCCATAGCAGCTGCATAATTTTGCATTCCCACCAACAGTGCAGAAGGATTCCAACTTTCCACATCCTCACGAATACTTGCTGTCTTTTTTTTAATATAACCACCCTGTCTTGTGTGAATTGATCTCTCATTGTGATTTCAATTCACATTTTCCTCATCGTTAGTGATGTTGAACATCTTTTCATATACCTGCTGACCATTTGTATGTCTTTAGAGAAATATCTATTCAAGTCTTCTGTCCATTTTTAATTTTTTTTTAAATGGTGAATTTTAATGGAATTTTTTTTTAAAGATTTTATTTATTTATTTGACAGAGAGAGACACAGCGAGAGAGGGAATACAAGCAGGGGGAGTGGGAGAGGGAGAAGCAGGCTTCCCGCTGAGCAGGGAGCCTGATGCAGGGCTCGATCCCAGGACCCTGGGATCATGACCTGAGCCGAAGGCAGACACTTAACGACTGAGCCACCCAGGCGCCCCTTCTGTCCATTTTTTAATTGAGCCATTAGTTTATATGTTTCTGAGTTGTAGGAATTCCTTATATATGTTGGATATTAACCCCTTATCAGATATATAGGTTCAAAGATTTTATCCCATTCTGTACGTTGCCTTTCACTGTGTTAATTTTTTCTTTTGCTATGTAAAACTTTTTGTTGTTGTTGTTGCTGTAGTCCCACTTGCCTGTGTTTGATTTTCTTGCCTGTGCTTTTGGTGTCATATCTAGGAAATCATTGCCAAGACCAATGGTATGAAGGTTTTCCCCTATGTTTTCTTTTAAGAGTGTAGTAGTTTCAAGTATTACATTGAAGTCATTATCCATTCTGTTTGTTTTTGAGTGATGTAAAATTAAGAGTCCCATTTCATTCTTTTGCATGTGAGTAATCCAGTTTTCTAACATTGTTTGTTGAAGAGACTATCATTTCTTCATTGTGTAGTGTTGGCACCCTTATTAAAGGTAATATGATCATATATGCATGGGTTTATTTCTAGGCACTGTATTCTATTCCACTGGCTGTCTGTCAATACCATACAGTTTTGCCATGCCCAGTATTTGCCAATGCCATACAGTTTTGATTACTATAGCTTTGTAAAGTGTCTCAAATTCAGGAAGTGTGATGCCTCCTGCTTTGTTCCTCTTTCTCAAGATTGTTTTGGCTATTTGAGCTCTTATGGTTCCATATGAATTTTAGGATGTTTTTAAAATTTCTGCAACAAATGCCATTGGGATTTTGATAGGGGTTGCATGGAATCTGTAGATCACTTTGGGTAGTATGGACATAAAATCCTTTTTTTAATAATATAAAATCTTCTAATTCGTAAACAGTGGATGCTTTATCATTTTTTTGTGTGTCTAATTTCTTTCAGCAATGTTTTTCAGTTTTCAGTGCATAAGTCTTTCACCATTGTAGTTAAGTTTATTCCTAAGTATTTTATTTTTTATGCTATTATAAATGTAATTATTTTCTACTTTCCTTTCAGATTGTTCATTATTAGTGTATAGAAATGCAACTGGTTTTTGTGCATTGGCTTTGTATCCTGCTACTTTGCTGAATTCATTTATTAGTCCTTACAGTTTGTATGTGTGCTTGTGTGCACATGTGCATTTTATGATTTTCTACATATAAAATCACATTATCTGTGGTAATTTTATTCTTTCCAGTTTGGATGACTTTTATCTCTTCTTCTTGCCTAATAAGGCAAGGAGGTTAAACTTCAGTACTATGTTGAATAGAAGTAGTGAGAATGGGTATCCTTGCCTTGTTCCTGAGCTTAGCGGAAGGTCAGTTTTTCACTAGTGAGTATAATACTAGTTGTGGACTTCTCATATAAGCCTTTATTATGTTGAGTTAATTTCCCTGTATTCCTAGTTTGTTCATTGTTTTCATCAAAAAGTATGTTCAGACTTGTCAAATGCTCTTTCTGCATCTAATGAAATGATCACAAAATTTTAATCCTTTGTTCTGTTAATGTTGCATATCACATTTATTGATTTGAAAATGAACCATCCTTGCGTCCCCGGAATGAATCCCACTTTCTCATGGTGAATGATCCTTTTAATGTGCTATAATGCATTTGGTTTCCTAGAATTTTGTTGAGAATTTTTATATCTCTATATATCTAAGAATACTGTTCTGTAGTTATCTTTTTTTGTAGTGTCCTTATCTGGCTTTGGTATCTGGGTAAGCCTGGCATTTAAAATGAGTTTTGGACTATTACCTTCTCTTTAGTTTTTTTGAAGAGTTTGAGAAGGATTGGCATGAATTTTTTAAATGTTTGGTAGAATACAACACTGAAGCCATCTGGTCCTGGGCTTTTCTGTGTTGGGAGGTTTTTGATTACTGATTCAATCTCCTTACTCATTATTGATCTGTTTAGATTTTCCCTTTCTTCATGATTCAGCCTTGGTAAGTTGTATGTTTCTAGGAATTTATACTTCTCTTCTAGGTTATCTAATTTGTTGACATATAATTGTTCATAGTAGTCTCTTATAATTCTTTTCCCTCCTGTGGCATCAATTGTAATCTCTTTTCTGTTAGTCCTGATATTATTTATTTGAGTTCTTTCTTTTTTTCTTAGTCTAGCTAAGAATTTTCAGTTTGGTTGACCTAAAAAAAAAAAATCAACACCTAGTATGATTGATTTCCTCTATGGTTTGTCTACTCTCCATCACATTTATTTTTGCTCCCATCTTAATTATTTCCTTCCTTCCTTTAACTTTGGGTTTAGTTGTTTGTTTTTTGTTTTGTTTTGTTTTCTTCCTGAGGTATAAACTCAGGTGGTTTGAGATCTTTTTTCTTTTCTTAATGTAGGCATTTGCCACAATGAACATTTCCCTTAGTATTGCCTTTGCCACGTTGTATAAATTTTGGTATGTTTTCTTTTCATTTTTATTTGTCTCACTATATTTTCTAAGTTCCCTTTTGATTTCTTCTTTGACCCATTGGTTGTTTAGGAGTATGTTGTTTAATTTCCCCATATTCCTGTTCATTCTACTATGGATTTCTAATTTTATTCCCCTGTGGTCAGAAAAGATACTTAGTGTGATTTCAGTGTTCTTAAGTCTTTTCTTTTCAATATTTTGACAAATGTACATTTTATTAATTATAATAATAAATAGTAGTAGTACACATGTGGACACATTACAGATACCACTTATTAGCGTTTTCATAGTTTCACAAACTATTATGACAATTTATATCCAAAATAGATTAAAAGTGTCCTATAAATCAATAACAAATTAAAAAAAACTAGTATTTTAATGGTAAAAACATTCATAGTGGTGTAAATAAGACTGAATTTAACCTCAAGCCAGAAATACCTAGAACACTGAACAAAGTATATGAGAGAGTTGCTTTCAGATACTGGAAAGAAGTAGCACAGGGCTATGATCCCTGAGAAAATGAAAACAAAATGAATCTCACAATTATTCTGGCTTCTGCCTGGAAGGAATGTCTGGACTCCAGGTGCAAGATAGGGAACCTAAAAGAAAACAATGGACTCCCTCATGTGAGCATCCTGAGAGTAGATTTTTCAGAGGCTGAGATGGCTCTAAGATGGAATACTAGAGACTATCCAGATAGAGAAGATGCTAATTTTTGGAACAATACTCTATTTAATTTTAAGTAACAAGTTTAGATTAAAAAGAATTTTACCATAAAAGTGCCTTAAATAAATGTTTTGCCTGAGTCATTTCAGTAAATCAAAGCTGACAACCTAGAATATCAGAATATGTAATTCAGATCAATTCTCTCAAGTAAAAATGAAGGAAATATTTAAGACAAACTTCTTAAAACATTTGAAAGCTAAAAATAAAGATAAGGCTCACAAGGTTAATCTGAGCTAAAACTAAAATGCAGAGATATCAAGTTTGTCCTTGAGATCTCATTATGTATTGGCACTTCAACAATTCTGAATAAGGACCTGAGAGTATAAGTAGTCCTTTTTTTTCCCCTTCAAATTTTATTTAAATTCTAGTTAGTTAAGTCTAGTGTAATATTGGTCTCAGGAGTAGAATTTAGTGATTCATCACTTACATACAACACCCAATGCTCAAAATAACAAGTGCCCTCCTTAATACCCATCAGTGTGATCTGTCCTAGAGAATGTCCCATGGGTTGAGAAGAATGTGTATTTTACTAATGTTGGGTAGACTATCTGTATATGTCTGTTAGGTTCATTTGGTCTATAGTATTATTCAAATTTCTGTTTTCTATCGATCTTTCTGGTTGTTCTTTCCACTAATGAAAGTAACGTATTGAAATCTCCTACTAGTATTGTGTTGCTGTCTTTTCTTTCCCTTCAGATCTCTCAGTGTTTGCTGCATATATTTGGGGTCTTGTAAAATAGATATTCCTGAAAATCATTTTTCTTAAAGTCTACCTTTTCTTAAATATTAATATGGCTACCCCAGCTTTTTTTTATTATTTTTAACATTTATCTTTTTTTATTTTTCATTGCTTATATGTTTTACATGTGTCTCATATAAACAGAATGTAACTTTACTTCCAAAATATACTGCTTGTAAATTTGTCTCTTTGTCCAATTACAAAGTAATCACTAATATTTACCATGTTAATGAATACCTTCTGTTTGTCCTGACCGTTTTATGATCAATTTTTAATATGTTCTTCCTTTCACTTAGAATTATTCTGTATTTATTATTAAGTTGCTTTTCTTTGTTATTTGTAAGTCATACACTCTTTTATTATTATTTTAGTGTTAACCCAGATTACACATCCTTGGTTAATTAAAATCTAATTTTTGTTTTGTTTTGTTTTTCACATTATTGAGATACACTTTATACATTTGAATTCTAAACAGTTCGGAGAATCAAATTATGGTTTTATTTCCTCAATTCACTACTT
This sequence comes from Leptonychotes weddellii, assembly GCF_054177405.1. Lineage (NCBI taxonomy): Eukaryota > Metazoa > Chordata > Mammalia > Carnivora > Phocidae > Leptonychotes > Leptonychotes weddellii. Next base: position 56,688,150 of record NC_138376.1, read on the forward strand.
GTAAAATTTATTTATTTATTTATTTAAAGAAAATTTATTTTATTAACATATAATGTATTATTTGTTTCAGGGGTGCAGGTCTGTGATTCATCAGTCTTACACAATTCATAGCACTTACCATAGTACATACCCTCCCCAATGCCCATCACCCAGCCACCCTACCCCTCCCACCCCCCTCCGCTCCAGCAACCCTCAGTTTCTTTCCTGAGATTAAGAGTCTCTTATGGTTTTTCTCCCTCTCTGGTTTTGTCTTGTTTCATTTTTCCCCTCCCTTCCCCTATGATCATCTGTCTTGTTTCTTAAATTCCTCATATCAGTGAGATCATATGATACTTGTCTTTCTCTGATTGACTTATTTCACTTAGCATAATACCCTCTAGTTCCATCCACGTTGTTGCAAATTGCAAGATTTCATTTTTTTTGAGGGTTGCATAATATTCCAGTGTGTGTGTGTGTGTGTGTACCACATCTTCTTTATCCATTCATCTGTTGATGGACATCTAGGCTCTTTCCATAGTTTGGCTATTGTGGACATTGCTGCTATAAACATTGGGGTGCACATACCCCTTCGGATCCCTAC
>NC_138376.1:56689229-56726687 GCF_054177405.1 Leptonychotes weddellii
TATAATATGTTCTTATAATTGTTTGTATTTCTTTGGTGTTGGTTGTGATCTCTCCTCTTTCATTCATGATTTTATTTATTTAGGTCCTTTCTCTTTTCTTTATCATAAGTCTGCCCAGGGATTTATCAATCTTATTAATTCTTTCAAGGAACCAGCTCCTAGTTTCATTGATCTGTTCTACTGTTCTTTTGGTTTCTATTTCATTGACTTCTGCTCTGATCTTTATTATTTCTCTTCTCCTGCTGGGTTTAGGCTTTATTTGCTGTTCTTTCTCTAGCTCTTTTAGGTGTAGGGTTAGGTTGTGTATGTGAGATCTTGTCTCTTGAGAAAGGCTTGTATTGCTATATACTTTCCTCTTAGGACCGTCTTTGCTGCATCCCAAAGATTTTGAACAATTAAAATCTAATATTAATCATCAGTTCTTCTCTCTTTTCAGCTAACATTAAAATCTTAGAATGTTTTAGCTCCACTTACTACTTTTATTATTTTTTAATGATTTGTACTACTATTTATGAGTACATTGCTGTTTATGATTATTATGCTATTCTAAGTATTTTTAATATTTTATCTGGTCAATATTTCTTTGTATTGATCAAAGATTTACTGGTTTTATTTCTCTTCATTTCTTCCTACATCTTCAACTTACCAAGTATTGTATGGTTTATTCTGGATGAAGAATATTCTTTATTATATTTCTTTTAGTGTATGTCTGCTAGATAATATATTTTTCTGGGCTTTGGATAGAAAGTGTCTCTATTTCACCAGTATGATATTTTATTTGGGTAATTATTTTCTTTCAGCACTAGGACTATGTCATTCCATTGTCTTTGGCTTCCATTCTTTATATAGAAGTCACCTGTAAGTTCCTCCTTATAGTCTGTAATTTTTTTTTAGTAACTTTTACTATTTTGTCTTTTTCTTTAAGTTTTTGTACTTTTATTATGATATGTGAAGGTATGGATTTTTTGAATCTATAGGTTGATTGAATGTGCAGAATAGCTTGCTAAATCTGAACTTAGTGTCTTTTATTAGTTTTGAAATATTCTTAGTCACATCTCTTCAGTCTTGTCCTATTTTCTCTCTCCTTTCTTTCTGGGATGCTAAATAACATGTGTACTATATATTTTTACCATATACTTCATTTCTTTTGTTCCATCATTTTACTTCTCTTTGCCTAGTTCTTTTTTTTTTTTTTTTTTTTTTTTACTTATTTTCTCCTGTCTTTATGTTCTATTTTTCCAAGTGTCTCACTAATTTTTTTTAACCTGCTGTGACACCCCCTCCCTGACTCCTAATTTCTGGTACCATATTTTCCATTTCTATAATTCCTTTTTTTGGTATTTTAAAAGTGCTCGGTTTCCAGTTCTCTGCTTTCATATTCTGTGTTGATCTTTATCTCTTTATGTGGTGATCACCTTTTCTTTGAAGTCAGTATTAGATAATTTCAATTTCTGGGGCCATTTTAACTATTGTTAGTTCTTTTGCTAATTTTAGTTCATGTGACTTTTTATATTTATTTCTCTTGTGCTTTTTGATTATATACTTTATAGTTTGGAAAAAATCAGAAATATTTTGAAGGCAAGAATGATATTTTCTTTCTTCAGGGAGGATTTTTTTTTTTCCTTATTCTGAGACCACTAACAATGTAGCATCATTGTAATCCAATTTCAAGAGTTAAATGTTTTAGAAATTTGGATTTGAAGTTTAGCTATCATTTGTGCAAACCCTGTTGTATATTCAGCTCATGCTTATATCTTGGATGCAGTCCTTTGCCATTCGAACTCTAAATAGAAGGTGGGTTGCTAAAAACACCATTCTTCATGTGCCCTGTGCTCCAACTTTTGTAGCCTTAATCCATGAGAATATCAAAAATGCTGCCCAGCCTTTCAGTTGCCTTTTCTATATCAATAACTCAAAGTGTCAGCCTCAGTTATTGGTCTATTATTTCTTCACAACAGTGTTCTTTGATAACTTCTGGCAGATTCCATATATACTCCAGATTTTCTAATTTTCTTTTGCAGGTAGTTTGGTTTGATTTATCTAAGTCTTTTATTATCTGAGGTCAATGTCCTATATATTTAATAATTCTTCCTGACTGTCTCTATGTTCAAATTCTCTATTGGAGAAGCTGCATAAAGTTATAGTTAAAATTTTGACCTTTGAATCTTGACTGCCTGGGCTCAAATTCTACCCTGCCTCTTATTAGTTCTTTGAACTTTGGCAAGTAACCTCAACCCTCTGTGCCTAAATTTCTTCATTTGTAAAGAAGACACAAAGCTGTATTTCATTTGTTAAATATCAGTATTTATAAACCATAAAAAACCATTCCTGGTGTGTGTGTTTGTATATATATTCATATACTATTGTAAAGTTACTATGTGATCTATTCTGATCTATGCTGAATGCAACATGTTCTTGTGTGTATCTTTCCTTTTTAATATATTTCTCTCTTTGCCAACCTTCTTTCAGTCTTTTATTAGTTTCTTTTCATAAATAGAAATTTTCTTTCATAAATTTTCTTTTATAAATAGAAAAAAAAGGATTGATTAAGGTGTTTTTTAAAAAAAATCAACAACAAAATAGCTATATTTCTTTTTCTGACTAGTACTATACCTGTCTAATATATATGTATATATATATTATATGTATATGTATATATATTCTAGTAGTTCCTCCTTTTCATTATACATAAGGCCATATAATGCTAGACTTAGATGGGGCATTTTAGTTCACTGGTCCCAAAACACTTCTTAAGCTGTATCAGAATCATGTAAAAGTTTTGTAAAAATCAGTCTTGAAAGCAGCTCACCCAGGACAATCTGATATATTAAATCTGGAATAGTTTCCAAAAATTGAACTGTAATAAGTTTTGTTTTCATTCCACTACATCAGTCCCACATCTTACTCACTTGTTATTTATACTTTCTTAAAGTTTAGATACTAGTTATTTTAAAAAGCAAAATGAATACTCCTTTTTTTTCATTTGTAGAGGATATTGTATGGTCATTTTCATGCTATCATAGTTTAGTTTTTTAAACCTCTGTGCTTAAAATACTTCTCACTTCAGAAGTAAAGTGTGGAAAAATTTATTCTGTTCCTGGTCTCACATTTAACATTGTAGTGCTAAAAAGGTCTTGAGTGAATTAATTACTCTTCTCTATGTTCAAAAATTTAAAAACCCACCAGTGAAGAATTTGAGTGATTTTGAATTTTATAGACTGCATTCTCACCTAACACATTTCAAATATAAAAGCATCAAAGATATATATTTACTTATTTAGTTTTTGCCTTAATTTCTCCTTCCTTTTTAAAGTTTGACTGCAGTTCTTTAAATCAAGTTTAGGGAAGTGATAAAAGGACAGAAATAAACTTATGAACTTGATTCACATTGTATGTCAATCCCGTTAAGCCCCAATTAAAGCCTCATAAGGCAATTTGGCAGGAGTATAATGGTTTTCTGCTGACACTAAGAATTTTTTTAGTGAGAGGGGAGATAGTCTCCCCTAACTGCCCCAGACAGTACTCGTCCCTTTCAGTATTTTCATTATTTTCCTATCAGGTAGTACTTATCCTTCAGGGCACTCACCAGTATTGTAATGAACTATTTGCTTACTTGTGGTTTTCCCTAAAATACATTACACTTGAAGAGAACAGGGATATAGTCATATTTGATAACCACTTCTCCCCGGGCTTAGATAAGTGTCAGGCATATAGTATGTTTCAATAAATAGTAATACATTTTATTTTTAAAGCAACGGTTTGAATGGTTCAATAAATGCACCTGCTCTTCAATATCAGAAAAGATATATTTGGATGAAAAAGAATTGTTAACTGGAGTGTAGGTAAATGATTACACATTGTGGATGTTTTTATTACCCGGAGATATTTCTAAGGCATAAAAGTATTCAAACTTACCTTTAAATTATGAATACTTTTGGGGCGCCTGGGTGGCTCAGTTGGTTAAACGTCTGCCTTCGGCTCAGGTCATGATCCCAGGGTCCTGGGATCGAGCCCCGCATCAGGCTCCCTGCTCAGCGGGAAGCCTGCTTCTCCTCCTCCCACTCCCTCTGCTTGTGTTCCCTCTCTCGCTGTCTCTTTCTGTCAAATAAATAAATAAAATCTTTTTAAAAAAATTATGAATGCTTTTAGCTTTCTGTTTTTTTTTTTTTTTTTTAATTCTCTTAAAACCATTGTGCTTCTGAGCTCTCTGACCTTGTTGGTGATGATTATAAAGCAGCGTTGGAATAAGGACAAGGGTCAAAATGATTTTGGCTAAAAAAGCACACCACATCATGCTTTGAGTAAACATATCAATTAAACTCATAGGTACATTAGCAGTTCAGTAACATTTATAGGCATTGTACCTAACCCAAACTTGTCCTCTATGCTGACTGCTTTGTGATTTTGGAAATAAAAGATGTGAATTTTGAAGCTTATAATTAGCAATTAAAGTTGAATAATTAAACCTTCTATTATAACAGAATTTTTCTATGGAGAAAGGGTAATGATGTTGTTCAGCATGATTAAAGATTAAACTTTAATCTAGCTTAAGACATTTTGTTATTCCCTTTAGAGGTTACTGAATATATCATATTTCCTTCATTTAATTATATTGTCTACAACAAGAAATATTTCAGAGAATATATATATATACACACATATATATGCAGAGAATACATCTATACACACACACACACACATATACACAGAGAAAACACACACAAACATATGAGGAGAGTAGAAATGGACAAGGTAGGCAACAATCCTGAAGAATGGCCTATTCTTACTTCTTGCTGAAACACTGCCTCTCCATGGTGTAAACAAGACTGATGGTATATATTAGTTAGTGCTCCCTTTGTGCCCAGCCCTGTTCTATGTGTTTTATATCTGTTAATTCATCCAGTTCTCAACAATCTTGTGAAGTGTGATGATTATCCCTGCAGATAAATGAAGTCCTTCATTTTCAACTACCTAGGCTTATTTTCTGACTTCCTTTCCTTCTCTCTTTCTCTCTCCCTCCCTCTCTCTCAGAGAGAGATCTAATCTAGTGTTACTTTGTTTACCTTGGAAAATTTTACATTTATGTTGGTATATTCTATCAATCATTCTGTCTTATGCTTTTTAACTAACATTTTAAAACTTTTTGTTGAATTTAAACCTATACAACATGCACAAATATTGAGTGTGAAGTTGAATGAATCTTTGCCAAATGAATGGACTATTGGAACCCTCATGCGGATCTTGGTTTGGAACACTACCAGTGCAGGGAAGGTGCTCTGGAATCCTCAGTCATAACTCCCCCAGATAACCATGATTCTGACTTCTCTCAGCATGTTTCAGATTTGTTATTGTTTTAACTCTAAGTAAGTGGTGTCATAAATTATAAACTCTTATGTCAAGCTTCTCTCAACATTATGCCTGTGAGATTTATCTCTATCGTGTGAAACAATATTTCTTTCACTTTCATTGCTCAATAGCATTTTATTTTATGAATGTACTACAATTTATTGATACATTCTACTGCTGGTGATATTTGGGTTATTCTAGTTTTTCCTCTACTAGTGAATATACAAACTGGTATAACCGCTTTGTTTTTTCTTTTTCAAATTTTTATTTAAGTTCTAGTTAATTAACATATAGTGTAATATTGGTTTCAGGAGAAGAATTTAGTGATTACATACTTACATACAACACCGAACACCCAGTGCTCATCACAAGTGCCCTCCTTAATACCCATCACCCATTTAGCCCATCCCCCACCTACCTCCCCTCCAGCAACCCTCAGTTTATTCTCTTAGTCTTAGTTAAGAGTCTGTTATGATTTGCTTCCCTCTTTTTTTCCCCTTTCCCCTATGTTCATCTGTTTTATTTCTTAAATTGTACATATGAGTGAAATCATATGGTATTTGTCTTTCTCTGACTGACCTATTTCTCTTAGCATAATATACTCTAGTTCCATCTTCATCATGCAAAGGACAAGATTTCATTCTTCTTTTTTAAAGATTTATTTATTTATTTGAGTGAGAGAAAGCATGAGTGAGGGGAGGGACAGAGAGAGGGGGGAAAGAGAATCCTCAAACAGACTCCTTACTGGGTGCAGAGCCTGACATGGGGCTCGATCCCAGGACCCTGAGATCATGACCTGAGCTGAAACCAAGAGCTGGTGCTTAACTGACTGAACCACCCAGGTGCCCCAAAATTGCATTCTTTTTGATGACTGAGTAATATTCCATTGTCTATTTTATATAGATAGATAGATAGATAGATATAGATATAGATATAGATATAGATATAGATATAGATATAGATATAGATACACACACACACCATATCTTCTTTATTTATTCATCAGTAAGTGAACATTTCAGCTCTCTCCATAGTTTGGCTATTGTTGATAGTGCTGTTATAAATATTGTGGTGGATGTGCCCCTTCGAATCAGTATTTTTGTATCCTTTGGATAAATACTTAGTGCAACCGCTGGATTATAGGGTAGTTCTATTTTTAACTTTCTGAGGAACCTCCATACTGTTTTCCAGAGTGGCTGCACCAGTTTGCATTTCTACGAACAGTGTAAGAGGGTTCCCCTTTCTCTGAATCCTTGCCAACATCTGTTGTTTCTTTTGTTGTTAATATTAGTTATTCTGACAGGTATCAGGTGATATCTCATTGTGGTTTTGATTTGTATTTCCTTGATGATGAGTAATGTTGAGCATCTTTTCATGTGTCTGTTGGCCATCTGGATGTCTTCTTTGGAAAATGTCTTTGAAAACTATTGAAACTGATGTAATCTAAATCTATTAATCTAATCTACTAAAGTGAAACATATAATACCCTATAAGCCAGCATTTCACTTTGAAATTTGAAATCACCCAACAAAAATGCAATTATACATGAGCACCAAAAGTATATGCTACAGAATGTTCAATAGAATTTTTTTATAATAGCCAACATTATATTTTCCAGTTCTAGCTGTTGATGTATGGATATAGTTCAGTCACTTTAACAGCTTTAGATCTTTTCATTAGGTGACTGAAGATTTTATTTTTATTGTTATAAATAACATTGCGATGTTTCATGATACACTTGCACAGAATTTCTCTAAGGTATACATATACCCAGAAGTCAAGTTGCTTCTTCTTGTTAGAACCAACATATTTTAACTGTTACTGGATATTTACAAATCACTTTGCAAAATAGTTTTCCTAATTTGTTCTCACTAGAAACTGTACAAATACTTCTATTCTACATGCTTAACAAAACTGGAAATTGTCAGGATTATTTTTTATGAATGTATTTTGTGAGTGTATTTTTTTTTTTTAATGAAGTTGACTGAATTTGCTTTGACTTGTGTTTCCTTAAGAGTGGAATTGGAGAGCTGCTTATATTTGGGGAAGGAGAATGTGTGATACCTCTATTAGGAATTACATAGGGGCACCTGGTTGGCTTAGTCAGCTAAGCGTCCAACTCTTGATCTCAGCTCAGGTCTTGCTCTTAGGGTCATAAGCTCAAGCTCTGAGTTGGGCTCTATGCTGGGTGTGGAGCCTACTTAAAAAAAAAAAAAAAAGGAATTACTTAGCATGTATTTCAATTGGGTTGTTGTTTGCTTTTGGATATGAAGAAGTTCTTCATATTTTCTGTTATAAATCCTTGTCTCTTATATGTATTATAAAAATATTTTTAAAGGCTATCTCACCTTTATGCTTGGCTTATGGAGTCTTTCATAAGAGAAAAATTTTTGTTTTTATGTAGTCATATATTGTAATTATTTTTTATGTTGCAAGATTTGCTTTATATCATCCCTAAATATCCCTTTCTATCCTAATATCATGGAGAGGTTCCCCTGTATTATTTCTCATAGTTTTAAAGTCTTGCTTTCCAAATTTATGTCTTTTATTCAATCTGGGTTCTATTTTTTAAAGATATGGTGTAGGAAATCTATTTTTAAAATTATTTAGGGTGCCATTTGTTCCAACATTTAATGAACAGTCCATTTTGTGCCACTTGATTTATACAGTAACCTTGATCATATGCCAAGATAATACACACACTATATATATTTTTCACTCTTTATCTAGGAAATGGACAACTCTTATAAGGAGTCTTGCAGTGAAATGAAGCAAAAGAATGGGGTGATAGCTGGATTGAGGTATAAATTCAAGTCATGTATATTCTAACTCCAAAAAAATCTTGGCTGTTACAATTTCTCCTTAACTGCAATGTCAAGACGCCATAGGCACAACTCAAAGACATGTCCCTATAGTCTAAGACACTGTTCTCTCCTATATGGACCACTAGCTACCTCTTGAGTTCAACTCACTGGTCTTCCATTTTGCAATTTTTTTTTTTTTTGAGAAAGAGAGAGAGTGCATATGCAGGGGTGTGGGGAGGGGCAGAGGGAGAGGGAGAGGGAGAATCTTAAGCAGGTTCCACACCCAGTGCGGAGCCTAATGCAGGGCTTGATTTCATGACCCTGAGATCGTAACCTGAGCCAAAATCAGGAGTTGGAGACTTAACTGACCGAGCCACCCAGACGCCCCTCATTTTGCACTTTGATTGTTTTTTCATCCCCACCTCCATTCCATTATACTTATTATTTTAATATATTTTATCACATAATAGAAAAATATAATGCCAGATTCAGGTTGGTTGTTTTAGCAGTTCAGTGATGCACCAAGCATCCAGATTCTTTATTGCTGCCCTGAAATCCACTGACTACTGTCATTTTAAGGCTGGTTTCCATCTTGTGGTGACAACATGGCTTCCTGTTGTGATTGGGAGGTATGCTCCCACAAGAGAAGGAGCAAATCTATTCTTCACCTCATAGCCAGAATAATTTGTAACTATTTAAATTAGATGTTTTCAAGCAGAATGATTTCACTCTGAATTTACAGGGGATGTTTGGTAATGTCTGGGGACACTTTTTGCTTGTCATATCTTGGGGAGATGTGACTGGCCTCTGTTGGATAGAGGCCAGTGTGCTACTACCCTCCTACAATGCAAAGGACTGCCCTCCGAAACAAACAATTATCTGATCTGAAGTGTCAGTAGTGCTGAGGTTGAATAACCCAGATTTAACCAAATCACATCAGTCTCTCTGCAGCAAGCTCTGTCATGTTTTCCCATTGTTCATCAAAGTAAATCGATATCCTTGCTATAGGATGCTGCATGATCTGTCTCTGTCAACCTCTCCATCTTTGTCTTGTTTCATTCTCTACTCTGCCCAGCATTCTAGTCACACTGGCTTCTAAAATTTTTGCTCAGAGGCTCCTCTCCTAATGACTCTATCCCGGACCACTGGTTTTCTGTATTTCAGATCCCTGTTTACTTCCTCCATAGAAAACCACAATTTATGCTTATATACTTATATATTTGTGACATTTATATTTTCTCCTCCAGACCACATCTAATTACATTCAAAGATTCCATCATATAATTGCTTCCTTTGCAATAGAATATAACTATTTTACTATAACTAAATTATAGCAGGTCCATAACATACAAGCACATATATACATACTTGCACACACATTTTTACATATGCATATATAGGCAAATAATATAAATATGTAAATAATATCATTTCTGGATATTTAGATCACTAACAACTTTTATTTTCTTCTTTTTTATAGGTATTTTCTAATTTTTCTACAAAAGACATATTATTTTTGTAATAGAAAAATATAAATGCTGTAAAAAGACAATAAAAGAAAAAAATTCTCAAAATATGTTGACATAAATTTTTAAAGATTATAGTGCATAATAACTTTTAAGTTCCATAAAGCTTTAAAATGCCCTCAGATATCTTGTTGGAATTATTCCCATATGACTATCTCATGTAGTATATCATGGAAACATCTGTGGTTGTTCAGTACTCCACGGAATAGTCTTTCCTTTGGCAATGAGAAGCCTAGCCTGCTGTTTTGCTGTTGGTGGTGTTTTCATGAAATTATACACGAGTACTTGTCAGGACACATTTCATAACAATAACATAATTTATTTTTTCAAACCACAAAGAAGAAAGCATGTTTATTATTTACATAGTTAATTTTATCATTAAAAATGTTTAGCACTTCAATATAAGTTTAAAACAGATTTTTAAAAATTCCATGTTTACTGTTACCAAGTAAATGGTGTTAGCAGGATATATTCCTTTGGGGGCAATTGAATACGTTCACTGAAGTGCTGCTTAATTTTCTCAGAATACAATTCGCAAAATGTTGCAAAGGAAATTGTATGGTATACAGTATTAAGAACTATGAGGGAATAAAAAGGAAAGAAATTCAACTGTTTGGAATAATGAGGGAAATTCCACAGAATTATCCACACTGGATCTGGGTCTCTGAACGAGTCGTACAAGGCTTGGGTGAGGGTAACACAAACATTCCGTTGGGGAAGCAGAGGAATGGGAAGGAAACATAGCCTATTTGGAGGCTTGTACTGAATAATTATAATGAAAGCCCATGGTATCTTATGCAAAATCTTGGGTCCCAATGTGTTTCAGAATTCAGAAATTTTTAGATTTGAAAAACAGAATGTAGAGTTATAAAATACCCTATAATACCCTGTGGGGTCTGGTACAGCACCCTGCCATCAAACTAATTAATTTCTCCAGTAAAATAAACATATATTTGTACTAAGTAGAATAAATATAGACAGATGCAGTCTCGCATCCGTTCAAGTTGAGCTTTACTGCCAAACGAGTTTGAGTTAGGTCAGGATTTGTTACAAAAGAACTACATCAAAACTTATAATACAAACTTGCAGTTTTGGAATTGCAGATAAGGTATTGTCCACCTTAGGTAACATTTATTGATCAATTATTATGTTCAAGGCAAGTGCCTTGGATGTAATAACTCAATTATTTCTACTTATAATTCTCCCTCTTTTTCAAGTGGGGGAATAACAGAACAGCAACATCAATACAGCTAGAAAAATCACACAGTTAGGAGTCACATGCTAGAGAGTGATGAAGCAAGGGTTTGAATGGAGATAATTTTTGATATATGGCCTATCATAACATACTCCAGCCATTATCTATAGTTTGTATGCAGGGTGTGAATGAAGGAGAGTTTGGGAGTGAGTCTTAAGAGATAGGCAGGATGCAGAGAAACTTTAAGGAAGAGGGGACGGATACAGTGGAAATTAAATATCTAGTGGTTATCCCCAAGGAGATTTTTCGAATCTTGTGGATTATCAATTCTTTTCCAACTATTCTCATCTATTATGTGCAATGAAATTACTTCTTGGAAGATACATTTGCAGAGCAAATAAACCAGCAAGCAACATTTGGTCTTAATTTTTACTATTCTTAACTGAATTTTACTTATGGTTCTTAAGTCTTAATCCTTCTATGCCTAGAGGAAACAGCTTAACTCACCTTCATGGAACTAAAGCTTTCTGGTGTCCAAGAACAGCTTCTGAAAACCTGAAATGTCCTCAGAAAGTCAGTGTACTTTTGCCAAGAATGCCACCCCTCCTGGGTTATTTTTCTAAACTTGAAAAGACACCTCAGGCAACCAGGAGTGGAGAGGCTGTTTCATATCCCACATTACTTACAAAGAGATGCAAAAACAATCAAAGCTTGCCTTTGGAGAGCTATCCACTAGCCTCTTCCATAGTTCAGAGAGATAGGATGTCTGACTCAGGCGCCGTTGTGATATACTGGAGAGATGCAGGACCCAGAAAGAAAGGAAGCCTGATTTCTAGCACTAGTGCAGTCCTTACAGTGTGAGAAGACTAAGCTAAGTCACTTCTCTGGCTACCATGTCCCTGGCTTTAGAATGAGGAAACTAGATCAGGGGCAGCTTTATGGATATTGCTTTGTAGTTTTTATTATCATCATTTTATCAAAATAGCTTCTAGATTGTAAATATAGAAGATTTTGTAAATTAAGTTCTTGTCGTTGTTAGAGATGTGACACTGTTCATTCATTCACATAAAAAGTATTTGTTGAGGGACTACTTCCAGGCAACACTAGGTGTTACAAAAGAACGTGAAAAAAATATACAGGGTTTCTTTGCTCATGGAAGTCTCAGCCTAGTAGGAGATACAATTAAATAGATCATGACAATGCAGTATAATCTGTACCTTGATGAATTCTGTGGGAGTGAGGAGGAGGTACCTAACTTTTTTGCAATAAAGTGAAAAATTACTTAAAACCCAATGTGGATTTAGTCACACCGTTGTCTTCCATTTGAAAGCAGCATAATTCACATTAGTGAAAAGTTAAATCTCTTTAGAATACTATTCTCATCTATCTTGTAACAGAGATTGATTAAAAAAGGATAAAGACAAAACAAAAGTTTGGGCAGGTCTTCTGTTGCTAGTAGACTGACATCTGGAGTGAATAGTCCTTCGTCTTAGCAGGCAAGCATGAATGAGCTGGGTAGAGGGAACCAAATGTTCTGCATGATAATATGAAAGGCATTGGAATTTGCAGTAGAAAAACTGTTGCACAACCTAGCAGGAAAGGGATGACCATAACTTTTAGAGAAAGATGGTTAAAGTCTCAAAGCCTAATATTTTAAATATTTTTAAAGCTCCTTTCTTCAAAACTTGTAATGAAACCTGCTATACATACAATTGAACAAATGAGGTCATCGTGGGGAAAACCAAAAGAAAGGAGCAGGCATAGCAATTTGGGGTAGGCGTGGAAGAGAAGTTGATAAACAGCAGTAGGAATTGAAAAGTGAACAAAATCAAGATTTCAGCGAAGGTGGCAGTTCATAGCCAGAAAGGCTCAGGTTTAGTTTAAGTGCCTTTTTGACACAGAAATCTTACTATCAATTGTGGGTCAGATACAAGACCCCCAAGGGAGACTGAATTCTGCCCAATGCCCATCTTGCTCTTCCCTGTCTCAAAGTAATTCACAAGAGTACAGGAAGATGACTGCTTATATAAAAAAATAATAATTCGAAGGATAAACTACATTTCTTTCTATAAAGTTATAAGTATCAGATACCAAAAAGTTTATCTAAGATTCCTATAAAGAACTTGATCTGCACAGAGCTGAGAAGTGAGACTAATGAGTAGACAATCTCTAAGACCCCTCAAGAATATTTCTTTCCTCCTTGACCTCCTTGACCATGATTAAAATGAGAGCCAACCAGACTGGGCTTGGAGGGAGGAATATGGCACCTAATATCTCCATATACCGTAACTGACTTAATGTTCCTCATATGTTGCTTTGTATTAAATTTCTTTTCTTTTAATCTGTATCATAGGACTCTTTTTTCCTCCTAAGGCAAGAGATTATATATTAGGTCATTTGTTGAAATAGCCTGTCACACACTGAACAGAGATGGCTTAGGTATTGGGGTCATCTTACGCTGAGGTCCTAGGTAGAAGGTAAGGTCCCTAAACTTCCCTCTTCATCATGTTTCCCTATTGGCATATATGGTCTAGGAGGGCAGGAAACAGGTCTATACTGCATCGCAGCTACAATACCCTTAATTCTCAGTGCAGTGTCTGTCACATAATCAACACTTGTTTAATATCTGTATAATTTAAGGTAAACATTCATGTAAGAATGGTTATGAACTCTCACACATGTAATTGTAGTTACGGATTCACTCTGAGGATCGGTTTTCTCATGAGATTATTTTTCTCCCGTAACAATGAAGTTGCCCTGATATATTCAAGATGCAGTCTTCATTACAGACTTCCTAATAGATTGAGAAAGAATGAGATTGGGGCGCTCGAGACCCCGGAGATCAGAAACCTGAACAAAGCTCACTAGCCCTGCTGGGACAGAAAATAAGTGACCTTAGCAGCCATATGATGAAGCATTTTGAATTGGAGCTCAAGGTGAGTGTCAAATAATAAAATGCAGCGAGTCCAGCTTGCAGAACGACAGTTCTTATCAATTTCTTTGATACTCATTCTCCTGTTTCATACTCCAAATTTAAGTTGCAAGAGAGAGTACACATTAAGACTGAAACCGTCAGTGCCTTCATCCCTAGTGGTGGAGAGAACTTTTACTAATTAATGTGTACTCTAAGATTAAGGGTGCTAACTAACAGTGAGGGGCTGATCTTACTAGTTTTATCTTAAATGACTTAAAAATCATACTGATGAATTTTATTTCGGTTTTTGAAAATGTTTTTCCCCAAGGTCTGAATGTGCATTTACATAATTTGCAAACATAAATTAACACATGGTGGCTGATTTGTGCAAGTCCTGCTACATACACATCAACGTATTGCTCTTTGTCCTTCCGTTGAAGAAAGAATCTATGCAAGTCTTTTTGCCTTTTCTTTCCCCTGTAGAATGGGATTATAAAGCACCACGGCATCAAATAAGGCCATAATGGAAAGGCATTTTGACATTTTTAAATGTGTTTTGACAGATCAGATAGTGCTTTTGAGGTGAACTTGAGAAACATGAATTTTTTATGGATAACTGCATGCAGCATGGTCTGACTACTGAAGATAAACATATTTGTAGGAAAACCATGAGGCAGATAGAAGAATCGCAAAAAATAAAGTGTGAAGATATTTATAATCAGATCAAAAAACTAGGTTGCTCTCATGTCACTCTGGCAGGGTACACACATGATAAAAATATATGGGAAATGAAGAATTGCCTGAATAATCCTGTAAGTAATCGAATATGACCCCCAAATTATTATCGGCTATATATACAGCCTCCATTGATCAAGTGGACAAAATATTGCCAAATAACTCACCTGCTTGCTATAGTATTTCATATGTGGAGATATAAGATGTGTATGTGTAAAACGAAGTAAACAAATAAATGTTGATAAAAACTTCGAAATTACAATTGATGCGAATAGGCCACCTGATGTTTTTAAAGGCAACCAAACAGTTGTCCCTTTATTTCTCTGACTCTCATTCTCCTGCACCTGCTGATATGTCTTGGAAGGCGGTGGCTCAGAGGATGATGCACAAACTCTCTTTTTCAATTACTCTGTCTTTTCTGTTTCCAGACTCAGCCCCCACGTAATCCATCTTCCTCAGTAGATTCCCGACTATTTTCTATTATCAATCAAGACTTGTTTTTCCCAGTACGTAGTGAGGACAGAGAAGTGTATCTGAGATCGCGGTCTAACAGAACTATCTGAGACTTCAGGGAAAATAGCTGTTTTCGAAAATACCAAATAGGAAAGGAAACAAAGAAAAATGCCATCTTCTATTTTTAACTCTCGCAACCTATCTGCAGTTTTTTTAAATGATGTTTTCCCAATCAAACAGATTCTCTTTGAGAGCAAAAATATTGTTTCATTCAATTTTACATTCTTTTTTTAAAATAAAGATTTATTTATTGGAGAGAGAGCGAGAGCACGAGAGTGCCAGTGAGGCAGAAGGAGAGGGAGAGAGAGAATCTTAGCAGACTCCGTGCCCAACACGGAGCCCCATGACCCTGAGATCACGACCTGAGCCAAAACCAAGAGTCAGGCGCTTAACTGACTATGCCACCCAGGCACTCCTCAATTTTACATTCTTATTGTCTGTCCAAGGATGTGCCACAGAGTAGGAGCTCTATAAATGTTAAATGAATGGATTGGTGCCCGGGTGGATGGATGGAAGATCAGATGGATAGATGGTTGGGAGAACAAATAGATGAATGGATGGGTAGCTTGATGTATGGAAAACTGTCTTCAGAGGTATTAAATGAACCTGAGTTTCCACAAAGCAATGTGAAGCTGATACAAATATTTTCTTTAGCCTCATCCTCAACTAAACAATTATCTCTTTTTCCTTTTCTTGTCATGATATTAACAGGCATAACCTACCAAAACTACAATAAAAAAACGTGTAGTCCCTCTTTCAGTTATCCATTGCTACATAATAAACCACCTCAAAATTTAGTGGCTTACAAGAACAATGTATTATTATTTCTTCCAGATCTTTGACTTGGCTAGGCTCAACTGGGCAGTTCTCATTTGGGATGTCTCCTGAGATTGCAGTCAGACATGGTGGTTGGGGTCTGAGTCCTCTGAGGGCTTGGCTTAATCAGAATATCCAGGATGGCTTACTCATATGAGGTTTTTGGTGGAACAGAGGTCTTTGACAGACAGATCCAATAATGTGTTAGGGAATAACAGAATCCAGGTTGGGATGGGCTAGTGAGATTAGGGAAGGAAGGAAGTGAAGACCCATCTGTAAACATCCTTTTGGTCATTGCTATCTTCTTTTTTCTGCCTAAGATTCTATGTGTTAACACAAACATACAGAAATATGCCATCCAATTTCTCCTATTTTACACCAAAGGCACCCAAATCTTGATTATTTTATACTTAGCAATATATCTTGGAAATTTTCCATATCAGTTTATATAGAGTTCCTGCTCTTTATATAGCAACACAGCGCAGCATTCCATTGTATAATTGTCCCATACGTTACTTAACTATTTGAGTTATGCTGTACCTTATTATTTTTTATTTATTTTTTTTTAAAGATTTTATTTATTTATTTGACAGAGAGAGATAGCGAGAGCAGGAACACAGCAGGGGGAGTGGGAGAGGGAGAAGCAGGCTTCCCGCAAGCAGGGAGCCCGATGCGGGGCTCGATCCCAGGACCCTGGGATCATGACCCGAGCCGAAGGCAGACGCTTAACGACTGAGCCACCCAGGCGCCCTGTACCTTATTATTATACTTGATGCTGTGTTTATATATAATTGGAATTACTATGTTAAAAGGCATTGTTCTCCTTAAGATTTGTTCTAATTTGCATTTCTAACAGCAATGTAGAAGGGGGCTGTTTCCTCAGAATTCAGTCACTTGTGTTATCAAACTTTGACCTTTTTTCTAACCTGATAAAATAAAAATGACATTCCAGTAACATTTAAAATATATATATGTCATATGTATATGTAAGTAAGTGAAATTTATATCACATAAAATGAAACATTTTGAAGTGCACAATCCAGTGAAATTTAGTATATTGGTAAACTGCCACCTCTTATCAAGTTACAAACATTTTTATCACCCCAAAAGAAAACCCTGTCCCCATTAAGCAGTCACTCCTCATTCTCCCCTTCGCCCCAGGCCATAGCAACCACCAATCTGCTTTCTGTCTCTATGGATTTACCTATTCTGAGTATTTCCTATGAATGGAATCATATAAATCCTTTTGTGCCTGGCTTCTTACACTTAGTAAAATGTTTTTTAGGTTCATGCAATTGTAGCATGCATTAGTACTTTATTCCTTTCTGTGGCTGATTAATATTCTATTTTTTGTATATACCACAATTTATTTATCCATTGGTCCCTGATGGAAAATTGTTTTTTTTTTAAACTTTTGGCTATTGTGAATAGTGCTGCTATGAACATTTGTGTACAAGTATTTGTTTGAATATCTGTTTTCAGTTGGAGGGGGTTACATACATAAGAGTGGAAATTCTGGGTCATATATTAATTCAATGTTTAATTTTTTTGAGGAAATGCCAAACTATTGTCTGCAATAAATGGTTATACCATTTTATATTTTCACCAGCAATTTATCAGGGTACCAAGTTCTTTACATCCTTGGCAACATTTGTTATTTTCCTTTTGTTTTTTTCATTATAGCCATCCTAGTATGTGTGATATGGTGTCTCATTGTGGATTCTTGATCTGCTTATGGTTACACAATCGTGTTCATTCTATGACAATTTATCAAGCTACCAATTAAGATGTGTGTATTTTCTGCATGCATTTATTTCAATAAAATGTTTACATAATTTTAATGTAAATATTTGTTGAAGAATAAATGGGTATATGTTATTGAAAGTATTTATTAAATTAGTTTCCTTAACAAATTAAATTTTTAATATCTGTTCATCCAAGCCAGCCAGCTTGGATGGCTGTAGAAATTATTCCTTCTTCCCATAAGAGGAATACTTGGCATTTCCCTTTTTATTTCTATTTTATTTTTATACTTGGAATTGTATGCCCGGTGATACCTTGAACTCTTCACTTTTCCATTCACTACCATTCTCATGTGCTTCCATCCCAAACATACTGTGCAAATCTATTCTATCATCTACCCTGCCTTAGAGAGTTCATCCTACTTTCAATTCAAATTCAATTCAGAATTCTAAAATGTAAAAATCTGAGAGCTTTTCAAAAAATTACCATGGGCCTCTCAAGCTCAAGAACTTCAGTCCCTAGCTTGAAATGTTTTAAGATGTGATTTTAAACACAAATACTCTTAATTTATGTGGTCACAAAACACAAATGAGATTGTAACTCAAATGCAGAATGGAAATTACTTGGCCATCCAAAACAAGGTTAAAATATGCTTATCATACAGTCACAAAAATTACTAGTATACGGTTATTCAGATTTTTCTCTTTCCTACCTCTTTATGGCTCACCAAGCAAGCATTTTCCTTTTTCCTTTTTTTTTGTTCTTGTTGTACAAATAATAAAGCTTACTTAATTGTATTAAAATAATCTTTGGTAAGATTGGGGATGTGGGCAAGAGATACTAAAAGCAGGGGAGATATTCATTTATCTGAGAGAAAAATAAATGATGGGAAAGAAAAGGGAAAAGGGAGAGGGGAAGAAAGGAAAGAACCATTATATGGGTAAGGGCTCAAGTGAGTGTAAAGGGAGAGAGAAGCTGAAGGGCGTAAGCAGTATTGAAAGCTAAAGCAATGGGAGAGAGAATTTCCATGGAACATTATTTTGGGTTGTAAGTCAGATTGATTTCGATGTCCTTTAGACATGTCAATAGAAAATGAAATATATTTTGGATTCTTTTGGTTGTTGCCTGTGTTATGGTAAATGTAATATCTATGGAAAGTAGATTATGAAATGCTCTGGCTTATTTTCAAGTTGTGTTTATATTTATTTTTCTTTTTTTAGGTTATTATTGAAACAAAAATTCAATATTAAAAAAAACCTGGCGTATAGCCTGGGTGGCTCAGTCATTAAGCGTCTGCCTTCGGCTCAGGTCATGAGCCCACATCGGGCTCCCCGCTCGGGGGGGGGAAGCCTGCTTCTCCCTCTCCCACTCCCCCCGCTTGTGTTCCCTCTCTCGCTGTCTCTCTCTCTGTCAAATAAATAAATAAAATCTTAAAAAAAAAAAAAAAAGAAGAATGGTCAAAGAAGCTAAGTTGAAGGTAGGACTTGAATTGGAAACTTGTAAGAGGTGCAAGAAATCAATTGTGAGAAGAGAAAAGAAAATGTTTCAAGAGAGGGGTCAGAGCAAAAGTGCCACAGTAGGAAAAACAGCCTGGCCAGCAGTGTAATTGCCTAACTGCACTAATTCCTGAGGGTGGGGTAGGAGGTACTCGCAGGGAGCAGCATTAGAGCCCTCAGAACGGCAACGCAAGGGCTTCACCACAGGAGTTTTGATTGACAGAGTGATTCAAGAACCTGACTTTAAAACAGTCTCCATATTTTCCCATTCCTTAATTAACTGAACTAAGAAAGAGGAACAATTCTAGATTATTTAAAATCATGAAATATTTAATTCCCTTTGGAAGTGCTTTTGTATGGAAATTCAAATAAAATTATGTTTGCTCTGACACCGCACAGTGCAGATTATAGAAGAACTATGGAGCTTTCTCTTGGTTCACGTTCATCCAAAATATGCACAATACTTACTGGAGAGGTGTGTTGCAAAACCCTAATAGAGTTGGTCTTTTCCTTAAAATTTCTGGGGTAAATGAATTAGACATACTCTAAGATGACTATGTATAAAAAATTAGGCACAAAAATTATTCTTTCAATTGCATTGGATAAAAATAAATTGGGCAATCAGTTAAAAGATTCTCTTTTTTTAAATAAAAATCCACCCTGCAATTTTGGCAGAAAAATTTGTACCTAAGTTCACTGGAGTATATGAGTTAGCATTATTGACTTAGGATAATTTTGTGGCATGTCGTTATTTGTTTTATTAGTGAGTTCTCTTGACACTTTTCTGCCTACAATTGCAACTTTAGAATGAACTAAGAATACCTATAGCAGAATGCTAATAATCACTTCAGAGTCACATAATTATTGGTATCAGCCCACAGAAAGTGCAATAGCCTTGGTCCAAATCTAACTCTAAATTTTTAAACGAATAAAGACTAAATTAAACATATTTCCTTGATGAAACTGTTGGATCATTAACTGAATACTAACGGAAGGCTAATCTTCAAGGTATTTTTAAATTACTGTCCATTCAATGACATTTGGATTTTATCTTATACAAGTTTTTTCCTGCAAAATTAATATAGTTCAGATAATTCAGATATAAACCTCAAATACATTTCATATCTTGTTTTTTTTTTCAAATACATAAGGGTTAATTGTGTGCTATAGTGATAGTGATGTTTCCCTTTTAAAATATAACCAGAATAAGATATTAAAATAGACTCAGTGAAATTTATCACCATCAAAACACATTGAGAATCTATTTTCATAACATGCATTATTAGTTGCTGTGCACAGCAAATTAGACAGACATAATCTGCCTCTTGGGAATTCAAAATCCAAGGCTGATGTTGCTGATGCAGATGCTGCTGGGGTAACTCAGATAAGGAGGTCAGCATTAAACAAATAGACAAGTTGAATAGGTGAATTTAGAAAATATTTGGGGGCGCCTGAGTGGCTCAGCTGTTAAGCGTCTGCCTTCGGCTCAGGTCGTGATCCCAGGGTCCTGGGATTGAGCCCCGCACCGGGTTCCCTGCTCAGCGGGGAGTCTGCTTCTCCCTCTCCTGCTCCCCCTGCTTGTGTTCCCTCTCTTGCTGTGTCTCTCTCTGTCAAATAAATAAATAAAATCTTAAAAAAAAGAAAATAATTGCTAATAACAAATAACTTTTGATAAACAATAATTTGTATTCTGACACTTCCAATATTCTTATCTTTCAAATAACTCATCAGCCTCTCGGGACCTGTGCCTCAGGTTCATACACTAGGCACCAGCGCATAATAGAGACTGATAAATAAAGCTGAATTCTTGCCTAGATGGACCACAGAAAAAGAAACATGGGCAGAGAGGTTGGAAATTCCAAGGAAGAAAAGAAATTGGCTTGATGTCTTCGTGATTTAAAATTGGATTAGGAATGTAAATTTGCTGCTCAAATCTAAATAGGAGGAAAATTTAAATTCAATATTGATTCTTTCTTGGTTCACTACTGAATGTCATATGTTTGAAATAACCCACTGAAATAAAAATAAAATAAAAACAAAACCCTCCATAATTGATGGTAAAAAGTGATGAATTACTCCAACAACCTGATTAATAACTCCTAGCCTCTGTGCCTAGGATCAGGAAAAGTTCTGGACTAAAAGAAGATCTATCATATTTTCTTTTTTCTCTATGGAAAAAAATCCCTAGAATAAAAGAGCAGAAACAAATATTTATTTATATATTTTGCATTTTTTATTGCACTATGTGTATTTCCAAAATAATATAATCCCACATGTTGGAATAGAACACGTGTTCTTACAAAGCTAAACAAATACATAAATGGGCGAGAGCACTTTGGCAAGTGTGCTATGGTTAAGGTGACTGAATCTGCTCTACTGTGCCCTACTTTTTTCATCAAACCCAAATTTGATTCTAGAGGAAAGAAGATGAAGCTAGGTTGGAATTGCTGCTGAAATGTCATAGCTGATATTTATTCATTCAGGTTTGGAGAAAAAAGCAAAAGTCTTTACATGACTTTTTTTTTCAGATCAACAAAAAATTCTTGTTAAAATGTAAAAAGGGTCAGACTTTTAAATTTACTCACTCTCCTTGTTAAATAAAATTATTTGGGGAATATGAAATTGAAATAGCATATTTTAATACATTAAAGTATTTAGCAAAAAGCTCATAACTTCAAAAAACAAAATCAGGCGAATATGCATTTGCATTTATATATTAACTAAGTAGCTATGGATTCCTGGATTAGTCATAGACAAAAAATATGAAAGAAAAAACACACAAAAGTAGGCAGAAAAGTAATCAAGCTCGTGAGATATATATTCTAAAATTATTACGGGGAAAGTTAATTTTGGAAAGAAAAAAACATTTTAGTCAACAAAAAATGACAAAAGGAAAATTCTTTCTTCCTCTCCTTCTTTCTTTCATTCTTTCTTTCTTTCTTTTTAATATTTTATTTATTTATTTGACAGAGAGAGATAGTGAGAGTAGGAACACAAGCAGGGGGAGTGGGAGAGGGAGAAGCAGGCCTCCTGCCCAGCAGGGAGCCCGATGCAGCGCTTGATCCCAGAATCCTGGGATCATGACCTGAGCTGAAGGCAGACAGTTAATGACTGAACCACCCAGGCGCCCCCCTTTCTTTCTTTTTCTTTCTTTCTTTCTTGCTTTCTTGCTTCTTTTTTCTTTCTTTCTTTCTTTCTTTCTTTCTTTCTTTCTTTCTTTCTTTCTTTCTTTCTTCTTTCTTTCTTTCTTGTAGTTTCAAGTTTTTATTTAAATTCTAGTTAGTTAACATATAGTGTAATATTAGTTTCAGGAGTAGAATTTAGTGATTCATCACTTACATGGAACACCAAGTACTCATCACAAGTGCCCTCCTTAATACCCATTACCATCTAGCCCATCCCCCACCCACCTCCCCTGCAGCAACCCTCAGTTTGTTCTCTATAGTTAAGAATTTGTTTTATGTTTTGCCTCTCTTTTTATCTTATTATTGTCACAATTCACCCAATATGAAATACATAATTTGAATAGTTGCACAACTATTAAGGACATTGAATTAACTTATCACTTCAACCTATGCTGAGATCTGAAAGCACCTCAAAGCATAAAATCAAGTTATTATAAGGCATATATTGTTTGTTTCCCTTCCTCTCATGCATGAAACTCTGCTGTTGCATGCTGTTCAAAGCCTGAAAAAGTTTTTCATATACTTTGTCCAGTTTCCTAGTTGTTTATGGTGGGAGAATAAATATAATACCAAATCTAATATGGCCATATGCACATTTTCAAAGGTCACTACTTTTAATTAAAATTAAATAGTGATTATTAAACATTGGCAGCCTACTTGCTTCTTATCTCTTTAGTGTAAAACTCTAGACCAGAGTATGTTTTTCACAGCAAGAGAAATAGACCCACCTTTCAGTATTAGGATCTTGAAAAATGACAAGAGATTCCATTCCAGTTTGGAAAGCCCTGAATTTGATATATAACTTTATTTTTATTCCTAATATGGATGTACAGATTAGAGCTACATTGAGATGTATCAGTCTAGGTTCATTCAAGAGTGAGAACCCCCACAGTAGGTTGAACAGCATAAGTTTAATATAAAGAATTATTTAAGTATGATAAAAGAGTAATTATAAGATAGAACAAGACTCAGTATGCTATCGTGGGGATGAGAGAGAGTACCTGAGGAAGGACAAACTTGGAAGGTGTTCAGAATTTGCTGGAGAAGGTGTGGTTCCACTCACTGGAGAGCAAAGTGTTTTGCTGCTTTAACAGGGCTGGAGTTGGTCTGCAGAGATTGGGTAAGCAGAAGGTGACCTCGAGCACGGTAAGGGAGCAGGGTGGCTGGAACCTTCCCAGGCCACAGACAAAGGAGTACAGGTTTCATGGGAACCCCACGGAGTTAAGGAAGTCAGGCTTGCATTGGTATTATGGATGCCAGGATGGCTGAGATGACTTCAGTATTAGTATGTAGGGTGCAGTATGTTTGGGCAACAGTTTGGATAGAAACCCTTTGGAATGCTGGTTTCTGGAATGAGAGAGCTGCTGAAAGGTTACTGCCAAACTAAACTGCAAGATTACTGAGGGACCACGCATTCTGGAACACACGCTAGGGCAAACGTTCTCATATGCAAGCGGCTGACCCACCGCAGTCCGCGGAAATACGGAGTCCTTCTTGTCTCGTATCCCACCGGCGCCCCCTACTGAGAAGGTTTAGCACCGTACTCACCATAAAGGAGAGATGCTGAAAAGAGGTAGGTAGGACATCTATTGAAGGGTAATTTTGGATCTGAAAGTCAATACATTTATAACTGGCATATCTGGTTACTTGCTGAATTTTCAGATCAAAAATGCACTTTTTTCATACCAAAAAAATTGTAAGATTTATGACCTAGGCTGGTAATGTTTAGGTTACGTTTTGAAAATGTGACCTATGTTTATTTAGCAATCAGAAAGCTACTATTTTATATTTACCAAGTTTCTATTATAAATTAGATTATAATATCTGGTCTTTTTTACTTTCTGGTTGTTTAAATGGTAGCTAAACCTTTATAGCATAGATTTTTTTTTCTCAACTGAATTCATTAGAAAGTAGATTTTAAGATTTTTGCTTTTTTTGATATCTTTTCCAGGTTTTTTATTTATAGGTGAAATTTTCTCACACTATAATAAACAAATGCCCCATTTCCAAAATCTTTAGATAATTCCATAATTATATCCGTGGACACCAAAATTAACATGCTTATCCCAAACCAAAATTATGAGACTGAGGAGAAAGGGCTTTTTTTTTTTTTAAAGACAGCAAATGGAGTTTATTTGGGATACTTTGTATATGAGGGATCTGATAAGAAAGAGGAATGTCACTCTTAGAAAGAGTAGCATGCAAGGCTTATAAAGGCACTTTTTCAAAGTGTGAGGGACTAGGAGTGGAGAAGCATTTTTCAGTCCCATGGTCATTATCTTGTGGTCGTTACTTTTCAGTGAACACAAGAAAATCACAGGATGACTTTTTCCATAGTTGACATTCTTTTAGAGCTCCTGAAAAATAGAAATACTTGTGCAAGCAAGCTTTAAATTGTTACTTCTAATTTTCCCAGACAACCATTAATCCTTAATGGCTGTTATTTCTTATTCGTTTGCTTTCCCAGAAGGAGGTATTTATCTCTAAGCCTATGGGAACTTTTAGCCCTTGCCTCAGACCAGTGGCTTTCCTGGAGTTAAGTCCCTCTTGATTTTCCTTTACTGTCTCATTTTCCCTCCTGAGATTTTTATCCTCATTCTTCAGCTTTTTTTAAAAAAGATTTTATTTGTTTATTTGACAGAGAGAGAGAGCACAAGCAGGGGAGAGAGGCAGAGGGAGAAGGAGAAGCAGGTTCCCCGCTGAGCAGGGAGCCCGCCATGGGGCTTGATCCCAGGACCGCAGGATCATGACCCGGGCTGAAGGCAGACGCTTAACTGACTGAGCCAGCCAGGCACCCCTATTCTCATTATTCTTAAAGGATGATGAAGGGCAGTGGTCTCTTCATCTGTAACTGCTTGCTGCTGAGCAGGGCCATTGTCCCTATCTTCCTCTGGAGGTGTAAAAGTCTCTCGCTGACTGTTCTCATGACTTATAGGGATTTGATCCTCCCACAGGGGGATAGGTTGGAGTCCTTACGCCATCACTAGCTTGACTTAGAATTGTTGGAACCTGGAAGACACGCTTCACCAGGGTGTTACAAAGGCAAGGCCCAAAAGTAACAGCAATAAAATGGCCATTAAAGGTCTAAGGAAAGGCAAGAACTAAGTAGCATTTAGTAGGTACCCTTTAACGGAGTCCTGATGCTTTGAGTGGTGGGGTTGTTAAAATTATGTAGCCACGTGACCTGTTGGGGGATGGTGTCAGCCAGAGAAAGGGATTTTTCTTTAAGGTTGATATTTCCAGTTGAGTTTTGAGCCTTTACCTGAAAGACATTAAAGTTGGATTCAGCAAGGGCACAGAATGATGTTGCCAAGTTTTGAAACATGTTATGTCAAGAATCATAAAGAACTGCTCTGAATAGGAAACAACCCTTTGTGCATCAATCAGATAAAATAGCTTTATTTTTTAAAACAAAGCATTGTTCAGTACATCTAAACCATGAAGAACTATTTTCTTTTAAGTTCTTGTATCTTCTGTATTAAAGCAAATTTAACTTGATCTTTTGTGTAAAATTACATGATACATTTATTTCTTTCATTTCTCATTGCTTAAAGCTGTGTCCTTTGTGTACTATTTCTACCAAGGGTTTTATGCAACACGCTGCAGTGCACCTTTGAGATCTACTATAACCATCACTCAGATGGTATAACTTTAGCAAATCTGAAAAAAAAAATCACTCTTAGTCCAGCCCCAAAACTCATTTCTTTTGACAGTTTCTGTCATCTCTGACAGTTTCTCTTGCCCTCTGACTTGGTAGTCACATTCCTCACTTTGTAAAATAAATCTCTAATTCCTTTAGACAGGTCATTAGCTTAAACGCAAATAGCATCATTAGGATAATTTATCAATCATCCGAGCCAAAGAGAAGTGAAAATTTGTAAGAAAGGGAGCAGAATTCAGAATGAAAGGCAGATCTGATGAAACTTCAAATTTTGAAGGGTGGGAATCTACTAGATTTTAATTTCTTGAATTCCAGTTATATTTGAAGGCCTTTCTGCAATCAAGAGAAAGGGAAAGTAAAACAGAATCCCTGCCATTACTGGAAATAACTGAAATCACTCATTATGGTCATAGAACAGAAGTTTCTGAATATTAACTGACAATCTAAGGCAAATTCTTCTAAGTGGAAATGTTCATGGGGGGGAATGGAATTTTTCTTTTTTCTTTTTTAAGATTTTTATTTATTTATTTGACAGAGTGAGCGAGAGAGCACAAGCAGGCAAAACAGTAAAGGGAGAGGGAGAAGCAGGCTCCCCGCCAAGCAGGGAGCCCGATGCAGGGCTTGATCCCAGGACCCTGAGATCATGACCTGAGCCAAAGGCAGACGCTTAACCATCTGAGCCACGCAGGCTCCCTGAGAATGGAATTTTTCAATAGAATATTTCTAGTCCAAATCCAGTAATTCTTCAGGAAAGTGAGAGCTAACAAGCAATTGCTCTTCTCTTATGACAGTTTTTGTTCATGTGCGTGTGTGTGAGAGAGAGACAGAGACAGACACAGAGAGAAATATTGGGTCTTCTTTGTGACATCGTACTGTGCACATGCTGGGTAATGGGTTTGGACTTGGGCTATAAAATCTTGGCAGGACCATCATGACCCATCACCTATGCATACACCATTTAAAAATTCAGTGTCTTTTGGCACTGTAGTCGCAACGAACCACAATAAAAATTTAGTCATGTATGGATAATGAAAATGCTTCTTGAGGCTTTTGCTTATGTCTCATTTGCTTACATCACTTAGGACTATTCAGAGGCACTTCATTTATATGATATGAAATCTATTTGCTTTTACCCAAGGAAACAAAAATACCGAGGGATGCGTGGGGACAACTCCTTGGGAACACCGTACCTAGAAATATATGCTTAAAATGAAGATATAAGTAGGTCTTATTTGCTCATTTTGTCTCACAATTGCTGAAGGAAACATTAACTTTGCATCCCATCAGCTCTTCAGGGAAAGAGCTGACCTTCTTATAAATCCTCAGTACCCAGATGGAGATCAATAAATATGTGTGTTATGAGTGAAAACAATGAATGAATGAATACATATCCAATGTCATTTGAGTTCTTTCTCTACAGTAGTAGGAATGATTTTGTACTGATTCATTTACACTATCATATAGTTCTTACACGCAATTGTTTATATGTAAACGTAAGTAGGGTTGCAGTTTATTCTAGTAACTGGACACTTTGTGTCATTTGGCCTCAGTAGCGTGCTAATACTAAAACATATTTTTTAAAGGCACTTGTTAAACACTTAAGATATAGGGCATTGCATAGTGATTAATTTCATGAACCCTTACCAAAACCCCCATGATGTAAGTACTATGATTATTATATACATGGCAATAGAGGAAAGTAAAGAAGGTTCCCACAGGCTGCTGTTGTGGTCATGTTTGTATGTGAAACGAGGGACCCCTCTGATTCCACGGTCTGCACAGAGCACTGTCTGGGCTGTTGCTTCAGAGAAAAGGCCATGGAGGCCACTCTTGTGAGAAGAGTTGCCCTCATCAGGGACCACACGGCAGTATTTGTAGATCTTGACTATAATTAGGTGGGACATCTCTTGGTCTGACCTCTGTACTCACTAGTCTTTTAAAACTGTGGCTCCCAGAAATTGCGGAAGTATATGACATTCTTCTGGACTGTTAGAAACTCAGGGTGCTATGTGAAGCAAGAATTAAAATCTGTTCATTCATCCATCAAAGTGGTCTCTGGGTAGAAACTCTGTAACTGCATTAGCAGAAGAAATGGTTTTAGGCAGTGTCCTGTCTCTGCAATCCAGTGAAGCAAAATGAATTCAGAGAATCTTTCTGCACCTACACACAGGAAAGATAGATTGATGTTGAGATAGAGGGAGGAAGGACCTAAGTTTGCTAGAACCCTAAGCAAAAGAGAGTATAAGAGATAGAGAGAGAGAAGGTTTATAGCAAGCCCCCCCGCAAAAAAAGGATGTAAATTCTAAAGTGATTTTCTTTCCAGATTGCAGAACATATTTATTTTTGGTCTTTATTTATAAATTTTAATTCAAGGTGCCCAAATTCCTGGAGACTTTAAAGAGCATAATGCCTTTCCCTCAATAAGATAAGGCATGTGGGTTCTATTTCTGGTTATGAACCTGAGGACATTTTATGGCTTGGCAGTGTTTCTGTGTGAAATACTGTAGTGATTTAGGAACACTCTGAAAACCTCAGCAAGAGTCATCAGAACCACACTAATTACCAGATTGGCCCTTCTTATTTTCTTTTCCCTCAAGAGCCAATTTATTAGAGTAGAATTCCCTCCTACTCCCGGACCCGGGGAGGAGACTGCTTCCCCAAAACCTTTAGTGTGGTATTTCTGTGCACAGCACCTTCTCAGCAGGTACAATAATACATTTAGAGAAGTCCTAGACTCAGGACTAAAGGGAACTGAATGACCCACTGAATCAACTCACTTTTCAGGGCTAGACTCCTCGGCCCATGCTTGGCTGTCTTCCTTGCTTCTCCACCCAGGGGGGCCTTTCTATCTATGCAAGACTTCTGATTTGTTGGAAATATTTTCTCCCACTGCATAGGAAAAGCTGTGTTCCATGAGTGTCACTCACAGGTCCTGATTCTAGTCCTCACTCACCTTGGGTATTCCTGACGTTTCTTCCATCACCAGGTGTTCAAATATTGAAAAGGAGGTATTGGTATCATTAGCTAAACATTCGAGCACCTTCCATGTACCAGGCATTGCTCTAAAGACTAAGAGCTCAAAAATAAAGAAGACATAGCCCCTTGTCTGCAAGGCGTCATGGTGTAATACAGGAGGAGGAAGGGCGAGCCACAATGAAAATACAGCCTAAGATTACTGGAGCCTGGGTAAGGTGGTGCTTAGCTCTGCAAGGGTCAGGAGGGCTTGTGAGAAGAAGGGATGCTTGTGCTGAATTGCAGAAAAAAAAGAGGATAATTTGTTTAAGCAAACAAGATGAGCAAAAGGAGGACCTAGACCATGTGAGAGCATGGAGTCATGAGAACACCAGGTTCAAAGTGGTCAGTTGCAATTTTCCTCACTGAGAGGAAGTGAATTTAAGGAGAGGTCAGATTATAGAGGATGGAGTTTATTTTGACTTGTCAAACATCTGGTCTTTGTCCTGGAAGAATGGGCAACCTTTTACATGGTTCAAAGCAGAGTAGTGACATGGTGAAAACTGCCTTCAGATTTCATCTAATTTGGTCTCATAGTCAAGCCTTATCTTTCTCAGGTTAGACTTACCCAGTTCTTTAATCACATCTCAGATGGCACAGTTTATTTCTTTACCATCTGGCTACTCCTTTTGAAAAATTCTTAGGCTTATTTACACCAGTTGTCTGGAAAATCAAATCCCTACAAGGGGCAGGAAAGAGAATAAGTGTGCGCAGTTGCTGGAAATAAGACACATGAGAGTGATGTGTCCCATGGACAACTGGACAATGCCCATACTGCCCCAAAGTGTGCAGATTTCAAGTTTTTCATCACTTTTTCTGGCTGTGCATATAACATCTCCAGATTTGACTGGGCCTGCTATTTGATAATGACCCTTGATCTATAATTTTCCTAAAGCAGAGGTCTCAGAACTTGACATAATATTCCTATTGTGGTCTAACACCACCGACTGAAGCTAGCCAATTATCTCCTTCACACTGGTCTGTGTTTCTGTTAATCTAGCCTACTATTAATGAACATTATGCTTTGATATTGTCTCATACTTTTTACATTTCTGTTGTAAAACCATATCTTTCTATGCTAAGCTGGAACAGTTCATTTTCTCAGTCAAAATTCAGTAGCCCAGAGTAATGGGGAAAATGTCCATTTGTAGTAGGGGAAGGAAAACCTTGCCTCCAGTTTTGATTCTACTGATAGTAGCTTTTTGATCTTGAGAAAAGGGGGTTTGCTCTCTGAAATGCCTTATTTTTAAAAAGGTGGACTCATGCCTTTCCTGAATCATCAAAAATATGTGATTTTTGAATGAATCAGATGATAACATGTTGTGTAAGTACTTTATAAATCATGAGACAGGTCACAAATATTACTATCTTGGTTAAATCTCCTCTATTAGACTCAGTTACTATTCCTGGTGGTCTTCCTTTCTTTCTTTCCTTCTTTCTTCCTTTCTTTTTTCTTTCTTCCTTCCTTTCTTTCTTTCTTTTTCTTTCTTTCTTTCTTCTTTCTTTCTTTTTCTTCTTGCTCTCTTTTCTTTTCTTTTATTCTGTTCCTCAATCTGTTCTTTAGCAAATAAAAAGAACAAGTAATTTACTGACCCTGTGAAGTGAATTTTTGCCTATGGTTATTTGAAATCACATCTATTATCACACATAATTTTGGGTATTCTGTATCCTTTGGTTATAGAAAGCGATCTCTTTCTTGTTCTTTCAGTTTCATTTACAAAGAAAATTTTAACAATTCCTTCATACAAAAATACCACAAAAGATTATAG
The DNA here is from genome assembly GCF_054177405.1 of Leptonychotes weddellii. Classification (NCBI taxonomy): domain Eukaryota; kingdom Metazoa; phylum Chordata; class Mammalia; order Carnivora; family Phocidae; genus Leptonychotes; species Leptonychotes weddellii. The sequence goes on from NC_138376.1 coordinate 56,719,945, forward strand.
ATTCATTTCTGTATTAAAATTATCTTTTAAATTCTCTTTTTAATGTAAACTTACATATGCTTGGTTTAGGGAGCTTGCTTTGTCTTTGCTTTATTTTTGTTTTTCACAAATAAAATAGGAAACAAAAAGTCCTTTTGTCATGCAGATATATGGAGATAATTATAATTATGGAATATTCTAATTGAAATGATTATGCATTTTTATTATGGAATATCCAGTTAGTGCTTTAGGGTTTTAGCATAAATTTATTGCCAATATCTTTAAGAGGAGTTTCTTATTCTTGTCATATCATAAAGAGAATGTTATTAAAGGAATCCAGAATAAATACAATATTTCTTGACAGCATTGTTTTATTTTATTGCGTTTTCTTTCCTAAAAGTTTTGCTTCATGCTTGAATGAAATGGGAACCTCTCAAATGAGACTGTCACGAGGTTTATTTGACACCCAAAATGATACAATTCAGTGAAGGGGAAAATACGTATTTGATTCCTGGTGCTAGTGTTTTGGTGTATTCCCTTGTTTATACATACAACAGTTATCTTTTATATTATTTTTACTTTATAATGTACCATAGGGAATATTTCAAGGTTGAATTCTAAATAATTAGATACACTAAGCATGCAGCATCTTAATTCAAATAAAATTGAGGTGACAAAAAGTTTAAATCATTTAAATGGTTTCAGTAAGTGCTGTTCTCCACTTTAAACCCCGAGATTGTAAATCATGCAGCTTCCTGGTCCTGAATAGATGAGCAACTTCCTGGCAGCCCCCCTCCCCCCCCCCACAGCAGTCCATCTGCCTGCCTCATTAGAAGGGAGAATTGGTTACACACCATTGATCATCTACATGGCCATTAACTCCCACATTCATTATACACTTAAAGTAAAAGATAAGAAAAAGGTTACTGTGCAATTTCTCCCTTTTTAGGATGTCTGTATAATGCCTTTCAACTCTTCATTTAAGAATCCATGCAACAGAGAATTAACAAAAGACTGTTCTATTCCAGGCACTGTGCTGGGCACTGGAGGTCTTTCTGTGAACGAGACTGTTCCTTTGCACAGGAGCTTACTTTCTAGCAATCAGGGAAACTGACATCAAACAACTAATCCTCAGATTAATTGTTTCATTGGGATTGTGTTAACGTCATAAAAGGAAGGCATGGAGTGTTACATAAATGTTAGGCATGTGACCTTGTCTGCACGTTAGAAAGCTCTCTTAGATCTCTGAGCTGAAATTCTTGAAGGTGGGAGGGGAAGAAAGAATAGGTCTTGCAACTGTCTTGCTGTGGGAATGAGCATAACCAGTAGGAACAACCAAAAGAAGCCAGAGGAGCTGAGGTCAGAGTCCACATGGGCTGAATGTCATGAAATGCGTTTGTTCTGCTCATCTGGGTTTTGTTTTGCCCCACTCTGGGCCACTCTGTGCGTGGTCCTGGAAAAGAGACTGATTACTAATATTGCCCAGTGGGGGAAATATATCGGAATGTGAACCATTTTAAGGCAGTAGTAACTTTTGTTTCTGGCACTTTGCTGGAATACGTATCCCGAGTTACCCTCTTGTTTGAAATAATTAAAATGCTGAGCTGAGCTGGCACAAGAAATGAGGAAAATTCAAAATCGGGAAAAACAAATGATGTGAGAGTCAGAATCCTGGGAGATAAATTAGCCTTCCTTTTTGATAGCTGCATGGGGTAGAGAAGACAGAAGGTAAGGACTATGCTGGCACGATGGGGAACCTGGAAACAGACTCCCACACAGGTGCTGGTGGCTATAGCCTTAGTATAAGATGAACCAAACCCTGCCAGCTGGAGAGAGAAGCATGCTGTAGCTTTGAGCTGGGTTGGAAAGTTGTATATTGAGAATTCATAACAATGGGTGTCTTTCATGAGTTGTGGTCCAAATTCATACAATCAGAGTGAACTGAACAACTTCGAGCTAATAATTTAATTGCAAGTGGCTCTGGATCAGAAGTGCCCCCATAGGCTGGCTGACGAAAGCTCGGTCTCTCTGAGAAAATCCACTTCAACTCACATCTTCACAGATTTCCAAAAATAAAGTTGAAGGAAAAGTGCCTCACTTAGAGTCTAAAATCACAAATCAAGGCCCGAGAGTGAAAAATTAACAGAAACAACACAGAGCTGAAAAGACTCACGAGACTAGTTATTAGAACTATCAGACATAAAGTAGAAAATAATTATGTATAATGTGTTTAGAGAAATAAAATGTGACCAGAGAAATAGTGACTACTAAAAAAAACCAAAAACCAAAAACCAGTCACTTTTGAGAAAAGAACAGCATGACACTTCTAGAAACAATATGTATAGTAGTTGAAATAAAAAATGCCATGGGCTGAAGAAGGAAGAGGAAGCAGACCTAAGTTTACTCCAGAGTTTTATATGCAGGAATATCTGACTATGGAGACCTTGACATGTCTTTTTCTCTTACCCTTGTTCTATCCCACATGGTTCTGTTCCCGTTTGGACTCAGCTTTTCCTAAGGCTCAGGAAGCTGCCTTTATATTCAGGTGTGAGGCCAAGTTGCCAAATCAGGGCTGGTTCTGCATCTCTGCCCTCTTCTGAAGTGCACAGGTGTGTGACCCCAGCTTTTTCTGGTTACCATCTAGAATCTGAGCTGGGAATGTCCCTGGGTGAGCAGTGAGTAACAGGACTAAAATAGTGCTTTGGAGAGCTGCTCTCCTTCTGCTTAAGGGAGAGAAGAATTTTCACCCTAGATAACCTGACAGGAATTTTCCCTCTAAGGATGTGGAACAGACTGATCTATGACCCACGGGACAGAGAACTGTGACTCACTGCTGACTTGCTGTAATGCTCCAATGCAGTGACCCAAATGCATTTCATGCTCCATCCTATGCTGAGCTATTTTGAAAGGCCAAATAAATAGGGCCTCTGTGGGAGGTTTTAGGATCCTGGAAAATAGCATTTTAGATTATTACCTACCTGTATAATGTACAGGAGTTAATATTTCCCAAAGGATCTAATTTTTCTCATCCCATATTTTCTGCTAAATTAAAATCTGTTCTTGTATTGCTATATTTTCTTTGGCCAGGAAGATTCCGGGGACAATTTGAAACCAGTGCTTACATCCAGAGTCCAAGTTAAAACCACCACGTATTTTAAAAACCCAACTTTAACCAGCCGATACCTATTTAATCCCTTGCAGAGAGTATGGGGAGTTCTCTTCAATTAATTTCTAATTAGGCTAATTTACTGATAATGCTATAACAAAACTCACATCCACAGAGGATAGAATAATTTGAAAATTTATTCATTCATGTTCTGTGTATATTTCAATCTAGCAGGGTAATTATGTTTGTTTTTCAATGTGGGTATTTTTCAGTAAGTCAATTTTCTGATACGCCTGTCTGAAGAAAACCGTGTGTGCCTGTGATTCTAATCATGAGGGTCTATGTATGCACGAATATGGGTGTGGAGGTTGAATAACGTAACGTAACATGTATGAAGCATAGGCAATATCACTGAGTGTTATTACAGGTGAAGTCTGAAGCAGGTACTACCAATGACTCAAAGAAACATCTCTGCCTTCAAGTACTCAAGGAGCTGACAACAATCTAATAGTGAAAATACTTAAAATACCTGGAATTAGTTGTGGGTTACAAAAAGAATCATTTTTAAAATTTTTCTCCAGCTACTGTCCTCTACTCTACTATGTCTCATCCCCCTTTCCATTCTTTTCCTTTCACTGTGAGTTCATCAAAAATCATTTGGATGCTTTTGGGTATAAAAAAAGGTCTTACAGGCAGAAGGTGAGTCAAAATTCCATGTTCTAGACTAGGACGGATGCACACGTGTTTACCTGCCCTCACATAGGGTATGTCCCACCTGCCTTCCATTCCCCCTGTGATGGAGCCCCTAGGAGAACCACTTGTAGAAAATGGGGTACCTGCAAGAGGGGCCACAGGCTCCTTGTTCAGAATAGAGGTCTGCTAGAGCAGCATTCTTGACTGCTTGACCTCCCTGCTCTTCTACACCCTTCACCATCTGCCTGTGCCAAGAGATTAAAGAGACATGGGGAGGCGGGGGAAGAGTTGGAGTACAAAGCAGTCCTTAAGTATTGGGAAACCTGCTTTTTAGAAGGAAGAATAAGCCTGTTTAACCCACTTGCTACTTACAAAGAACAAGGAGAGCCAAAGAGAAGTCATAAGTAGGGAGAGTTGAATTTATTTATTTATTTTTTGGAGAGTTGAATTTAAAAACTAAAATAAAAGACATTTCTCATAATTGAAGCTTTCCATTCGGCCTACCTAGAAATTAAGTGAGCTCCCTTTGCCTAGAGGCATTGGACTAATGGCTGAGTTATCCAAGGATAAGCATATTGCAGAAGGCATTCTCATACTAGGTAGAAGATGAGAGTGGGTAAACTTTTAATTTCCCTCTGAATTTAAGTTCTACACTGTCAGTGTTTTTGTTTTAAATAGCATTTTTACTTCTCTTTATCAAAGCCAAAAGCAAAACAGAAAGAAAAAAATAAAAATCTGCCAAAAGAACTCACAACTCAATGATAGTATTGTTATAATTGTATATTCTTCTATACCTTTTTCTCTGTATATTTTAAGAACGCAGAAACGCCACAGACACAAGCAAACTCTCTCTTTTATACAAAATGGGATTTTATTGACATAAAACCTGAATTTTTTACTCAAAATACAGCACACATCTTTTCTAACCAATAAATAAGTTCTACATCAAACATTTCAAATACCACACTTAAATTATTTCACTCTGTGCATTTTATTTAGTCGGTTGCTGTGTTTTGAACTTTGGTTTTAATCTGCATGTTCCTGCTATTTATAAATAACACTACAATCAACTACTTTTTTTTATGGAAGGTCATTATGCACATCCTCTATAAATTGCGAGGGGTGCAATTCATTTTCCCGAAATCATAAAATATATCTTTATAATTTAGCACTTATATAAAATAAAATTATTATTATTTTTTAATGATCAAAGCATACAGATGAAGTCAACTAGTACCAGCCTGCAGAACATTTCAGGTTGGCTGATGTTGTGAAAGGAAGCTGTTTTCTTGACTTTCAGATTAATTGGCAATGAGTTACAGGTTGTTTAGAATCCTACTCTACCTTTTATTTAATACCCCCCCTTTACTCCTTTTCGCTAAATGTACTGAAAGGAGAAGAAAGTTCGGTGCCTAGCAATATAGTATTGTTTTCAAATGGAATTGTGTCTCGAATTCTAATGAAAAGCTTTTCTGAATAGATGCATTACATTGTCGTCCCCTTCACTGAATTCCTGGCCATTCTGGAGAGCTCTTAACAGGAAAGTTTTTATGTCGAACAAAGAAAAATCAATAATAAGCTGGGGACGTGGAATTGATTTTACCTTGCTACATTTCTAGGGAAAAACAAAATTGTTGGCGATATTCCTGGAAGAGGGATTTTGCATTACAATATATATCCTATTAGGGATCATATCATATTTGCAACATTCTTGATTCTTAGAGAAGTCAAACTCCGTAAGTCCAGTGGCTGGAAACAATTTACAAACCCTGTAAGCATTCAATGTTTGCTTTGTAGGGATGACCTGGAGAGATGTTTGTTAAGGTTTCTTTCTTAGGCTGCTAATTTTTTTTTTTTCTAAAATTCTCTCTAGAATGCAGTAGACTATATTTTTAGGATCTTTCTTATTTTTTCTGTTTTTTTTTTTTAATTACATCTTGTTTCTATATCTTTCCTAAACACCATCTTTTTAAAAAAAAAAAAAAAAAAAGAAAGCTTCTATCTTTCTATGACCACTGAATACAGTTTTACTTCACAGGTTGATATATTTCCTGTGGCCATTTTCAACAACGAGCTGAAATAATAACTTTCCATAATTAGAATATAAATAATTTATTTCTTTAAGAATTCTGACAAAAATAGACCTACAGGTACCCAGTGGACTAAGCAAAAAGTTGCTAATAAAGACCCATGAGTGCTCATTTTTGACCTTAGGCAAGTTTTTATAGTCTTCAAATGCCAAAGGTGTTAATTAATTTTACTCTTTCCAAGGTAGAAAATAATACTTACTGCTTGGAGGTTCATTGCTTAATGCAATCAATGCTGCATATGAATTAATACCAGGAAGAAATGAATGCATGTAAGGGTAAGGAAAGCTTGATTAGTTACACAGCAGGGTATACAGAGCACAGAGATGAAATGGGGATTTAGGAATTACCACTGCCATGGGATTCACCCCTTCCCCTTATGTTTAAACCTTCATCACAGGCGAAGCCTTCTCTGAAGTTCCTTTGGCCACTTTCACTATGTATGCAAAACCCACTCATAATTTTCTGTGCCTCCTGTGGATCCCTAAATCCCAGTCTGGCTCTCCCATAGGATCAGTAGCCAGGTTACTCTCTTTCAGTCAGACCATGGCCCCAGTGTCGGCATGTTACCATCACGTTAAACAGCCTCCGTGTCAAGGTATGAGAAATTCTTAATCCAAATCTTGTGTTTCACTCATGTTAGCTGAAGAATGCCTTCAGCTGCAAATAAGAAAATGCCCGGGGCGCCTGGGTGGCTCAGTTGGTTAAGCGACTGCCTTCGGCTCAGGTCATGATCCTGGAGTCCCGGGATCGAGTCCCGCATCGGGCTCCCTGCTCGGCAGGGAGTCTGCTTTGTCCTCTGACCCTATCCCCTCTCATGTGTTCTCTCTCTCTAATTCTCTCTCTCTCAAATAAATAAATAAAATCTTTAAAAAAAA